>NC_056733.1:607285537-607610537 GCF_019279795.1 Protopterus annectens
CATTTTCATCCTTACTGGTCGTGCAGCGGTAGCATTGTTGCCTCACAGCAAGAGGCTCTCCCGTTTGATTCTTGGCTTGGGTTGGTAGTGCCTTCTGTGTGGAGTCTGCAGGTCCTCCCCGCGGTTGAGTGGGTGTGCCTTTGTTGAAGGTTGGGCATCGGGCTGGCAACTTGACACCATAAAAACCAACTGCCAATCATTAGCGGACCGGAGTTCTGCTGTGGCGACCCCTAACCGGGAAAAGCCAAAAGACAAACAACAAATTATTTCTAGTAAAAGTGCATTTGCAAGAAAATGAGAAGGATATGTGGGATAAAAGGTTAATCCTTCTTGCATCACCTGGGCTACAAAACATATTACAATCATTGCAAACAAGAAATCCTGCATTGAGGCTGCTTTACCAAATCTCTTTTCTCCTGTTTCCAGTTCAAATAAATGTTTATTTTAAGAGAAACAAGTCAGTATATCTCCAGTACCATGACTTCCACAGAAGAGATAGTTCAATAAAGGGCTTAGCTATTTCAGACTTGACAGTGAAGAGTAATTCAGATGCTTAATCGAACAAATTCTTGAACTGTTTAATTCTCTTATTGCTGGAAAGATACCCAGAAGGTAACATTCAGCAAATAAACCAGGATAAAACCATTCAAACAAGTGAATGTACTGTAAATAATGATAATAATTTAAATGCATTATCTAACAGGCTTGACACTGACCTGTTCTAACAGGAAGCTACAAACTGATCATGCTTCCTATACTCTTAACACCAGATTGGGCCAATGTAATATCAACCAGGCAGTACAAGTTCTCTCATATTTGATAGAAGAGAGATGGACAAAAAAGTCAAACAATTAATGCTGTCTACAGCAGAGAGATAAGCTGACTCAATTTTTTATTCATCAGGAGAAAGCAGAAATGAACACAATTGTGCTTAATAAAGAGGTGGAGCAGCCCAATTATGAAAATGTAACATTAAAAAATAAGCTACAAGAATTGATGGAAACGGTACTAAACCTAGAATCATACAAAGATTCTAAGTATCCCTAAACATCTGGACACCTCACAGTCTGTGCCTCAATCAGTAAAAGACAATATGGAAGCATTAGGTAAAGAGATTAACAATAATTTTTCATCCATTAAAATTGATAGTGCATTCAGACTATGTTCACCTAAACCTAGTATTATGAAGCCAGTCATAGTAAAATATTTCCTATACCTGAAAGAAACTTGATTTTTCAGTCAGCACAAAGGAAAATAAATGTTTTATAGTACCAATCAGTATTTTTCAAGATTTTCCTATGGAAAATGTTGTAGCCAGGAAGACTTTCCGTTCTACTTATAAGGCAGTATGGCAAAGGGAAAAAAAATCAAAGTTTGTCTTTCCAGAAAGCCTGCAGTGACTCAAAGACATTTGGATGCAGTACTCTACAACAGGAGGCTAACATGGGGTTTGTATCCATTAAACTTCTGCCTTGACCTCCAGAAAGTAATGGGGAATATCATGTCAATAGACTACATAATCCAGCTTTTTTTTGTGGGGGGGGGGCTCCATTTTTGTTTTTTAGTTAGCCAGGAAACATTTCTCGGGTTGCATTAAAAAATTATTGCATTGTTGTATTGAAGTTAGTATTAGTAAATACAAATTGCAAGAATATTTAAAATTGTAGATGCATCAAAATACAGTCAGGTACTCACAATATAAACACTAAAATATAGACAAATCATAATGTATCCACATCAAAATACAAACACGCAAACTACAGACAAAAAATAGCTAAACCCACATTATGTTAATCACAAAAAGGCAAGCACTCTATCTACATCTTTGATCAATTTGCACTAAAAATGCATTAAAATAAAATAAAAAAATAAACCATACCAATGCCATAGGACATGGTTCATCTATTTAGTGATAGCTTTATAGAAAGGGTTTTTCTAAGGTGAAGTGCCTGGCCTCTAACCCTAACCCTGAAGATTAACTTGGAAAAACCCTTTCTGAAAACATACATAAGACAGGCTCAAACACTGACACACAAATCAACAAGCATGAATAACACTAAAGCTATCCCTTTACCTAACCCTTACTCTAACATTAACTAGACAACAGTCGCACAAATACATTCACAGCCCTAAGACCAATCCACTCACCTCTGACTACATTCTGATACTGCCCTTTTGTGTGCCTACATTCTGAAATGCAGCTGAAATGCAACCAAAATGCATCAGCAATCACACAAAAAGACATAACTTTATTACATTTCTGAATAGTGTTAAAAATGAAGTGTGTTACAAAGATGTATATTTAACACAAACAAAATATCATGTGCTAATTTTGAAAGCAAGGAAACCAAAGAACAAGGCAGAAGCCCTCACAGTCCTAAACGCAATTTATTAAAACAGAAAATCACAGCGTTTTTTACACACATATGGTGGCTTCTTCAGAGGATACAAAGGCAACCAAACACAAGCAGTTAAATACTAAAAGTTAATTGAAGTCAACTGATATCAATTAACCACAAATTATGCAACAAGATGCCTGCATTAAACTGAAGAAGTAAAATGCAAAAAGCCTCAAGCATAGTTTAAATACATGCTAAACTGTTGATGTAATTAAAAGACTGTGACAATACAAAAAACACAATGTTTTGACACAGTCAAACCCAGGTAGAATTCAGTATATTTCCTAAGAAATAAAAATACACAAGAAAAAAGTGTCACAAAATCATATGTACATTTAAAAAGCAAAATGCTAAATAGTCATTCCCAAGTATACATTATTTTAAAAGGGGAACATAATAAAACAAATGGATAACAAAATTAAGTAAAAGTACTAAATGTGAATATAACAACCTAAGCCAAACCTTGCTAGGTCAAATACCAACAAGAACAACTATATTTTAATTTGAGGTGCATTATCAAGTCTCTTATTCCTGATGGCATATAAGTGCTGATACAATCTGTCTTTAAGCCTTCTGTCCGAATGCTGGACAGCATGTGCAAAAAGCAATATAAACTACTGTTTTATGTATAAAATATTTCCTTCCTTCAATACAAAACTACTACCTGTTTTAATATGTGAGCAAAATTACAAAAGAACCATTAATTCTAGCACAGTCTGTAACAATTCTTTGATGTTTCTACCTCTTCTAAACACTACAACAGGTCTTTCACCTAACTTCTCCCCTACAGATGCATTACTGGTGATAAAAACAGTTTTTAAACAAAATGTTCTGTATTGCATACGAGTTCACCCCAAATGTGGAAATGAAACTACAAGTAGAGGCCCTATGAGAGGCAGGTTCAATAGGAGACGTGGCATCGAAAAGTTGCCAGAGGCACTAGATCTACGGACCGCCACAGTGCAAGGCAACTCTTCTTGAAGCAAGAGAGGTCTGTAAAACCCACTATTTCTTTTATTCAAGACCTCTTCTATTAGTTCAGACACAAGAGTAGCTGGATAGCCACGGTTGACAAAGAGATTTGTCAAAAATTGACATTCACCGTTAAAGTCTGACAATTGACTACAAATTCTCACGGCCCTCACAAGCTGCCCTTTGACTATTGCTTTTCTAAGTTTAAAGGGGTGAGAACTGGTATAATGAAGGAAGGAATTCACGTATGTATCTTTCCTGTAAATTGTGGAAATTAACCTTCCTGTAATACCGTCCCTGGTCAGTTTTACATCAAGGTAATTCATACTAACACCATCAAACTGAAAAGTGAATTTAAGAAACGGTGTTGTACTATTGATGTAATCGACAAAACTCTGTGCTGTTAAATGATCAAAAAGAATAAAAATGTCATCAAGTATAGTAGAAAAGTTTACCATTCCACTCTGAGTTGTTTAAAACAAAATTTCTTTCCCAATAGGACATAAAAAGGTTGGCTACGCCTGCCCCAGGGAGCCCATGGCAACCCTCTTTTTTGAATGTAAATGTCTTTTTCAAACAGGAAGTAATTTGATGACAAAATGATGTTAAGCAACTCAGTAACATTATTAATGACATTAATAGGAGCCTGAAGCTCACGCAAAAGCAAGTCAATCCACTCAATGGCCTCCTGGTGTGGTATGGATGTATAAAGATCGACCACGTTGAATGTCAATTTTTGACAAATCTCTTTGTCAACCGTGGCTATCCAGCTACTCTTGTGTCTGAACTAATAGAAGAGGTCTTGAATAAAAGAAATAGTGGGTTTTACAGACCTCTCTTGCTTCAAGAAGAGTTGCCTTGCACTGTGGCGATCTAGTGCCTCTGGCAACTTTTCCGATGCCACGTCTCCTATTGAACCTGCCTCTCATAGGGCCTCTACTTGTAGTTTCATTTCCACATTTGGGGTGAACTCGTATGCAATACAGAACATTTTGTTTAAAACTGTTTTATCACCAGTAATGCATCTGTAGGGAGAAGTTAGGTGAAAGACCTGTTGTAGTGTTTAGAAGAGGTAGAAACATCAAAGAATTGTTACAGACTCCTTATGGCACCTGTAGTGCTAGAATTAATGGTTCTTTGCCCGCGGCTTCTATGCGGCTCTTTTGCTCACATATTAAAACAGGTAGTAGTTTTTGTATTGAAGGAAGGAAATATTTTATACATCATCGTGTTTTCCTGTGATCAAAAACAGTAGTTTATATTGCTTTTGCACATGCTGTCCAGCATTCTAGACAGATTGTATCAGCACTTATATGCCATCAGGAATAAGAGACTTGATAATGCCCTTGCCAGGCATACCTGTTCTTTTCCTGGGCATGCGGATTGACCACCTCCCTGTTCATCCTGAGACAAATGAATTGCTTTGTTGAATGAAAGCTGTAATATTGCACCTTACCTCAAATTAAAATCGTATATGAGATAGTTGTTCCCTTTTTATTTTAAGAATCATACTTGCCTTGACACTTTTGATTTAGTCCTTTTTGCATTAGCCCATTATGTGTGGGTACAGTGTCAAGCCACTTGGTGGCACTGTTCCCTACCTTTTTGTTGGTATTTGACCTAGCAAGGTTTGGCTTAGGTTGTTATATTCACATTTAGTACTTTTACTTAATTTTTAAGGTCACACTTTAGATGCGGGTTGTCTACATCTTTGGAATTTATATCAATTTTTAGTAAAAAGTTATCCATTTGTTTTATTATGTCGTTCCCCCTTTTAAAATAATGTATACTTGGGAATGACTATTTAGCATTTTGCTTTTTAAATGTACATATGATTTTGTGACACTTTTTTCTTGTGTATTTTTATTTCTTAGGAAATATACTGAATTCTACCTGGGTTTGACTGTGTCAAAACATTGTGTTTTTTGTATTGTCACAGTCTTTTAATTACATCAACAGTTTAGCATGTATTTAAACTATGCTTGAGGCTTTTTGCATTTTACTTCTTCAGTTTAATGCAGGCATCTTGTTGCATAATTTGTGGTTAATTGATATCAGTTGACTTCAATTAACTTTTAGTATTTAACTGCTTGTGTTTGGTTGCCTTTGTATCCTCTGAAGAAGCCACCATATGTGTGTGGCGAAAACGCTGTGATTTTCTGTTTTAATAAATTGCGTTTAGGACTGTGAGGGCTTCTGCCTTGTTCTTTGGTTTCCTTGCTTTCAGACGTTTGTGGATTTTTTTAAGTGTTTACCATGTGCTAATTTTGAGAAGGAAGTTTAAACAGGTTATAACTAATTCAACTGACAACAAATATACAAGGATAGCAATAATTTTTCATTCTTCTGAAATTACAGTTCTGCAAACATTTAAAGATTCAAAGTCAAGTTAATATTCTTTATAAAAAATCATCTTGTGACACAGCTCAATTTATGCTCTCTTCTTATCTAATGAATTTTTGGGCCGATTTTAATATATTTAGCTGTTAAGCACATCATTTTAGCCAGTGATCATAATGCAAAACTGGATTCACAAACAAGACAGGGAAAGTCAAAAAGTCTAAGAATTTCCCTGAAGTTTATGCAATAACAAATATACAGACATATATGTTTCTGCACCTGAAGGCCTTTATGCACTTTAATTTCAAATGAAAAAAACATGCCAGACTTCATTACTTCTTCTAATAACCTACTTAATCTACTTGACAATATGACAATCTTTCCTGATTGTTTATCATGCGGACACCTATCATGTTAGGTTGGGACACAAAATCTTTACAAAAGAGTTTTTTTTATACATAATGACTACATAATAAATACAGATATGAAATTATTGTAGCAATCAGTGAATTATGGTATCACAATAATGATGAGATATCCTCCTTTGTTTTCAAGTGGGTTTCTTTCAAATCTTTTGTTTCAGGAACATTGTTCCAAATAACCTCAAGAGAAAGAAATACTAAAAATCAGTTTACTATCGAAATTGCAATCGCCCATCGTCGAATGTACACACTGTCGACTCCTTTATGCGAAAGCTGTAATGCCGAGTCCTCAAGATATCGAACTGAAACACCGACCGCTGACATTTCCGACTGCTACACCACAAAACAAGTGCTACCATGGGTCCAACGGGGGGTGAGATTTTGCATTTCGGAATATCGGTGTTCGACATCCCAACAGTCGCTGTTCGGAGTTCGCATTAGTGGTTTCGACGATAGGCGATCGCAATTTCGATAGTAAACCCTAAAAATCAAGAATTAGGCAGATTATTAGAAGAGTTAAGAGTTTTTTAGGGCAGCTCCTTCAAGTGAATTATGAGGAGGACTGTAAATTTCTACTCTCAATATATTAAAAAGTGGGAAAAGCATAAAGGAAGCTGGTTTAAAGCTTTTTCAAACTTTACATATCACATGTATGTCTCAAGTGTAGTTACAAGCTCAAAACTTTCTCACAACTTTTGAGGTACAACATACAACTATATGGACATGTATTTAAGAGAAGATGTGATCTTTTTTAAACACTTTTGTTAAATTATCATTTTATTATCTCTTTGAAAATCTGCTTTGTAGTCCTTAATAACTCCTCTACATTCAGGATTACTCCAAAACCAATTATTTGCTGTTTATGAATCTTATTGATAATCACAAATGGTGTAGCTCCCCAGCAAACCTTATAACTTAGGCAGCTATCTCTCCCTCTTCTATACATGTACTGCGACAGCCTTGCGACACCCATGCCAGCCATGGCATATGCATAATGGCAAGTTTAATACTAAACCTATACTGTTTAACTCATTATCAAACTCTATGATAAAAAGAAAATGCTTCTGGTCATCACTAAAAGATGTCCACTTCATAACAGTAAAAGGGATTTAAAACTCTGAAGAATGTCTCTCAAAATTACCGTTAGGAAATGTAATGCCAGCTATGACAGTGCAATGGTTTAATTAAACTTATCATAACAGCAGATGTTCGAATGATACTGCTGCATTACCCTTAGCTATATCGGTTATATCCTGCCAAAGTGTATCCTGCTTTGGATCTGAGACTCTGATGCTTCCCCTACTCACAGTTCCTTGCTTCTGTCTGTTTTACCTTAGATCAAGCTTAATAATTAGTCAAATTATCTAGATCAAATAGTATGAAAATTTAAAAAAATTAAAAAAATAACCTAAAGGCATTCCACGTTTAGAAACAGTGATTTAGAACAAACAGTCTGAGCCCCATAAAATGTAAATGACAATTTGGAAGGGGGAAGGAGGGAAGGATGTTGAACCAGATGAAAATGAGACAATACGGTTCTAATGGTATGGTAAGTACATAACTATCGTATCCGATATTGTCTATTTTCATCTGATTCAACATGTGCGACAGATTTCCAAGCTGCTGAAAAGAACCTGGGTGGATTCAAGGAAGAACATTCCTGAGAATGGCAGAGCCAAAGGATGTGTGAGCTCCTGACTGTACATCCAACTTGTAATAAGAAATAAAAGTGTGAATTGTTGACCAAGTTGCTACTGCACAGATGTCATTAATAGGAACTCTTTTTGCGAATGCTGTAGAGGTAGTGACTGCTCTAGAGGAGTGAGTCTTAGGTTTAGAATGCTAAGGCAATCCTTGAGTCTTATATACAAAAGAACTATACTCTGCACTTATGTTGATGTCCTAGCTTTGTTTCAGAAAAGGGGACAACAGTTGCCCAACTTTTTATCATCTTTGGTACAGTGCAAGTAAAATCTGAGCTGTCTGTGCACATCAATTACATGAAGCATGTGTTCACCTTTGCTTGAGTAATTTGGAAAAAAATACAGGTAAGTCAATGTACTGATTCAGATTTGTTTCAGATAAAACTTCTGGGAGAAAAGAAGGGTTTTAAATCAATGAATAAAATAACAATGCGATATACCATGGAGGATCTGGTTCTCGAATGGGAGGTCTCAAATGAAAAGTTCCTTTGAGGAAAGCTTTAGATATCTTGAGGGAAGCAAAAGATGAGTCATTATGGCCAATATGGAAATTTGAAATGGTGGCCATCTGAACTTTTATAGTAGAATAACTGGAAACCTACCAAAAAGTTCTGAAAGAAATGCCAGTATAGATGGAAAAGGGGATAAAAAGGATCCAATACTTCTGAAGACTACTAAACAGAAAATCTTTTCCGTTAGTTCTTGTAAGTCTTTTTTGCAGAATTTTTCTGATAAGAACAGATTATATGAACTGCACAAGAAGACAGCCGTCTCAGAGATGGTGTCTCTGGTTACTGTTAAAACTGGAGAAATCATGCAGTTAGTTTTAAGGTCTGAAGATCCGGTAGAGAGCTGGACAGGATCCAGCAAGCAAGGTGGATGCAGCAAATGAGGCCAAAGGAAGGGGAACCATACCTGCAGTGGCCAAAACTTGGCAATGAGGATCACCTTGGTCTTGCACCTTGTGGCTTTCTGTATGAATTTTGTCAGGGCAGGTATCTGTGGAAAGGCACAGAGGAGACCTGGGGGGGGGGGGGGTCAAATGTGGCCTAGAGCATCTCTCCTGGTTACTGTCCCTGTGGAGGGGTGAGAATAAAGTAACTGCAACATTTGTTGTTTAGGTAGGAGGCAAAGAGGTTGCAGCAAGATAGTCCCCAGTGGCTAAAGATCTCTGTTACCATGGTCTGTTTCAGAGACCACTTCTGAGGTAATAGGATACATCTGTTCAGCCTGTCTGCTAGAATGTTTTATGTCCCAGGAATGTGTGTTGCTACCAGAAAGTGATGGGAAGACATCGCCCATTGCCAGATTCATATAGCCACATGGCAGAGGGGATATGAAGGTGTTCCACCTTGTTTGTCGAAGTATCATGCCACTGACATATCATCCATCTGGATGGAAATCACATTCTTGGGTAGGAAGACCTGAAATGCCTGCAAAGCTAGAAGGACTGGACTCATCTCCAAAACATTGATGTGAAGTCTGTCCTCACAGGTGACCAAGTCCCTTGAACTATCTTCTCTTCAAAATCACTCTCCATCCTAGAAGGAAAGTGTGCATGCTTACTGTGGGTGTGTAAAAAGGTCTCTCCTACTACTGATGGAAAAGTTATCCACTACCTCATATTATTTCTGCATTCTTGAGTGAGATGGATTCTGGTGTATAGAGGATGAATGATCTGTGACCGATGGATGCCCAGTATCCACTGTAACACTCATGTAGTACCTTGCTAATGGTACTAATTTAATGGCAGAAGCCAACACGTCTAACAAACGAAGAATCAGTGTTGCTTGTGGGCAGGGATGCATAACTATCTGAGAGGCTACCAGTCTTAATGATGGGACTATTGCAGTTAAGAAGTTTGGCAATTTGTTGAATTGTATCTATCTGGCATACAGGGAATTCTGTGTGCTGTATGGGGGAAATTTGCACTTTGTATGAGTCACTGCTATTCCTAATTGATCTGCAAGACTGAGTAGAAAGGCTTGGTGCTGTAACAGTAGATACCTGGAGGTAGCAGTTAGGAGTCAATCATTTAGATATGGAAAGACTTGGATCCCTTGCAGTCATAGCTGAGCTGCTACCACAGCCATAATCCTGGTGAACATCCAGGGCTCTGTGCTGAGACCAAACAGCAGTGGTCTAAATTGGAAATGACTGTCTCAGCTGGAAACAATTAAATCTCCTGGACTGCCTTCAATCTTGATGTGGTAGTTGGCATCCTGGAGATCTACAGAGCACATCCAATCATCCTTCCCCAAGGGAGGTAGTATGGAAATAAGAAGTTATGTACTCACCATAACGTTCCATTTGAGTAGATAAACTTCATTTGTCAGCAACCTGTGGGTATCGGATCCGACTTCGGATCTGAGCCGGCAGTTTTCAACAACTTAGATCCGAGCTCCTAACTCCTCCCTCTACCCATAAACCCCTGCCAACCCTGACTGACCTCAGATCAAGTTTGCCCCCAAGCAGCAACTGCTACAGATTTACCAATTTCAAATGTCATCTCTGAAGACAGCAAATGTGAATAATCGAAGGTCAGGGGGAAGGAGTGGGGGATGGTTGCTGACAAATTAAGTTTATCTACTCAGATGGAACGTTATGGTGAGTACATAACTTCTTAATCTGAAGTAGTTAACTTCATTTGTGCAGCAACCTGTGGGACAGAATCCCCAGCTACCTGAATCTTGGGCGGCCATCATGGAAGGATGTTCCGGAGCACTGCAGAGCCAAAGGATGCTCTCTCCCTGGAGATAATATCCAGCTTATAATGGTTGATAAAGGTATGAGATGAGGCCCAAGTGGCAGCTGAACAAATATCATCTAAAGGTACCCTGGATCTAAAAGCAGCAGAGGTAGACATAGATCGGGTAGAGTGGGCATGGACTCCCTGAGGTGCGGGCCTATCAGAACTTTCATAAGCCAAAAGAATACATTGCGAGATCCATTGAGACAACGTAACTTTGGATACCAATTTACCTAAATTCATTTTGGCAAAGGAGATGAACAACTGGTCGGATTGCCTATGACCAGATGTCCTGTGAATATAGAATCGAAGTTGTCTATGCACATCCAACGAGTGTAGTTTGTATTCTCCTTTGTTGTGATAGTTGGGAAAGAAGACTGGCAGATTAATGGACTGGTTGATATTAGATTCGGAAGCAACCTTAGGGAGAAAGGAGGGATTGGTCCTGAGGTAGACTTTATCCTTGTGGAAGGTTAGATATGGGGGTTTGACACAAAGGGCCTGAATTTCAGAAACTCTTCTAGCAGAGGTGATGGCGATGAGAAAGGCTGTCTTCCAAGACAAATACTTGAGTTCCACTGAAGCTGCAGGCTCAAAGGGGGGAGCTGTCAAAGCCTGAAGCACTAATAACAAATCCCACGGAGGTACCACTTCCTTTACTGGAGGTCTGAGCAGGAAGGTGCCCTTCAGGAAAGTCTTGCACAGCTTTGAAGTGATCAAGGGACGAAGATCATGTCCGACATGATAGTGAGAGATAGCTGCTAGTTGAACCTTGACAGTGGAACAGCTAGCTCCCTGGTGAAATAATCCTGATAAGAAGTCTAGCATCGTAGGTAAAGGAGCTGTGAAGGGATCCAAGTTTTGATGTTCTGCCCAGATAGAGAAATGTCTCCATTTGCTACTGTAAACCTTCCTAGTAGAAGGCTTGTGGGCTGCAACTAGAATAGCTTTGACTGGGGAAGAGATGCCGGGAGTCCTGGCTAGAAGTGGAACTGGAGCAGCCAAGCTGTGAGCTTGAGGCTGTCCAGGTTCGGGGTCGGGAGACCCAGAGGGTGGGAGATCAGATCCGGGAGGGGATCTAGACTCCAAGGAGTATTCACCAGATGAGACCAAAGGTAAGGAAACCAAGTTTGACGAGGCCAGAATGGGGCAATGAGGATAAGCCTGCTCCCCAACTGACTGGCTTTCTGCAGAAACTTTAGCATCAGGGGGAGAGATGAATAAGCATAAAGCAGACTGGGAGGCCAAACATGCACAAGAGTGTCTCTCGGGGATTCCCTGACTTGGGGAATTAAAGCGAAATAGCTGTTGCATTTGGTGTTTGAGGGAGAGGTGAAAAGATCGCAACAGGGCTGCCCCCATTTGGCAAAAATCTGATTCGCTACATGTGGATTGAGAGACCACTCATAAGGGGAAATGATGGTGCGACTGAGTTTGTCCGCCAGGATGTTGGACCATCCCGGAATGTGCGTTGCAATGAGAAAACGGTTGGTGGAGATCGCCCATTCCCACACTCTCATGGCCTCTCGACAGAGCGGGTAAGACCTGGTTCCCCCTTGTTTGTTGATGTACCAGACAACCGACATGTTGTCCATCTGGATCGCAATTGTCCCTACAGGAAGAAGGTCCTGAAGTGGTTGCAACACTAACAGCACTGCCCTCATCTTTAGGACATTGATATGCAAAGAGGTCTCCGTATCGTTCCACGTGCCTTGGACAGTCCTGCCCAAAGAGTGCCCCCCCACCCGAAGCAAGAGGCATCCGTGGTCACCGTGGCCAGGGGAGGGGCCATAGAGAAGGGGCATCCCGTGTGGAGATCTGGAGATTGCAGCCACCACACGAGAGCCCTCTTGCAAGCCCTGCTGAGGGAAATGGGATGACTCAGAGGGTAGTGAAGAAAAGACCACTGGACTTGGAGGGTCCACTGTAAGACCCTCATGTTCAGATGTGCCACAGGTAACAAGTTGATTGCCGCTGCCATTGAGCCTAGAGCCCTCAGGACCAACTCCGCAGGAGGAGATGAAGATAGAAGGATGGCCCGCACATGAAACCTCAGGGTTCGAAGTCTCTCTGGGGTTAAGAAGGCTACAAGATTGATTGTGTTTAACCTGGCCCCGATGAAATCTATGACTCGGGTCAGGGTGAGAGCAGATTTGTCCATATTTATTGTGATCCCTAGCCAGGGAGCAAGGCGAAGAAAATTATCCCTGGCTGTACAGAGTAGATGCCTTGTCAAAGCGATCAGGAGCCAGTCATCCAGGTACGGGAAAACCTGTATTCCCTGGAGCCTCAGGTGGGCTGCTATCACTGCTAACACTTTGGTAAACACCCTGGGGGCTGAGGTGAGACCAAAGGGGAGAGCCCTGAATTGGTAATGACTGGCCCCTAGCCGGTAGTGGAGAAACCTCCTGGATCGTCTGTCCATTAGAATATGATAGTACGCATCCTTGAGGTCTATCGAGCACATCCAATCGTTCACCCATAATAGGGGGAGAACAGATTGAAGAGTGACCATCCGGAACTTTTCTTTGGTTACTGAAAGGTTCAAAAGGGAGAGATCAAGGATTGGTCTTAAGTCCCCCGTCTTTTTTGGCACCAAAAAAAACCTGGAGTAAAAACCCGATTCGAGCTGGTCTGGGGGGACGTGTTGAATGGCTCTTTCTTCTAGGAGCTGCCGGATTTCTGCAGCTGCGACCTCCCTCTGATTGGGTGGGACATCGGGGAGGTGTTTGGGGAAGAGAAGAGGGCAAGAGAAGGGGATCTGGTAACCTCTGGATATGATGCGAAGCACCCAGCGGTCTGTCGTGATGGATTCCCAACCTGCCAGGTGCCTCGAGAAACGCCCCCTGACTGCCTCCAGAGTGGAGCAGTCGGGCAACCCTTCAGGGCTGTTGTGTGGGCCGGTCAGAGAAAGGTTCTCTGGACCCAAAGTTCTTCGGGCCCCCTCTGCCTCTAGGGCGGCGTCCTCCCTGTCCTCCTCTGCTGCGGGAGGACTGGGGGTCTGGAGCGGACTGGGACTGTTGCGACTTCCAGAACCACATCTTCTTCTGTCTCTTTTGGTTCTTGGAGAAGGACCTCTGGGGAGCAGAAAAGCAGACTCCGACGGTAGACAACGTCTCCCCGTCCTTTTTGCTCTGGACCAAGGTGGCGTGAACGGTCTTCCCAAATAGGGCAGAACCATCAAAAGGGGCATTTGTGAAAGATGCCTTGAAGGGTTCCACGAAATCACAATGCCGGAGCCAGGCCTGACGCCTCATGATGAGACCTGCTCCGCTGGCTCTAGCAGCTCCTTCCATGGCATGGGATAGTAGCCACATAGAGGTATTGGAAATGGACCTAACAGTGGCCATACGGGTGGAGTACAACTGTTTGTCCACCGCCAACATGGACTCTGGGGGTGATGCAGCGTATTCCTTAATAAGATCCCACTGCAGCCAAATAACGTGTGCCATGTAGTTCAGTGACCTCACCGAGAAGGACGCTGAACTAAACACCCGCTTCCCTAAGCGGTCCATTGCTCGGGACTCCTTGCCCGGGGGGTGGACCAAGGGGCTCTCCTGAGCTAGTTCCCTCTTAGTGGCCGCCGCCATCAACATGGCATCTACGGGGGGACCCTTGCTCCAATGGGGCCTGTTGGCAGGGGGACTGAGGATCCTGTCAGGGCGCTTCAGGACTGGCTCCACAGTATCCGGCTCCTTCCACACCCTGGTGGTAATCAGGTCCACCAAGTGGTCGGCCGGAGGGGACACCCAAGAGGTAGAAGGGCCTGCTTCAAATGCCTCCAGGAACACGGATTCGTCCGAGGTCGGCTTTGGGGCAGACCACTCCCCTCTGATCCTGAGCATTTCCATGATGTCCCAAAAGGGGACATCCTCGGGGGATGACCTTGGGGAGCCTTCCCCCTCCTCCAAATCCGTGTCTTCGGTCAAGGACTCAGGGGAGTCCAAGTGCCTCCTCTTGCACTTCCGCTTGTGGGGGATCTCCTCGGGGGCTGTCCAGGGAGGCCTCACCAGCAACATCCTGTTCCAAGGGAATGACCTGGGACATTGAAGCAGGCTGTCCCTGGGGCCGGGTGATGGAAGTCAGACCCAACAGAGGAGGAGTGCGGGGCGGAGCTGTGGCAAGGACCGGGGGCCTGGAAGCAGTTGACAGAGCCCTCTCCACCACGTCGAACGCCAAGGGAGAGCTGCTCTCTCTGGGATCCAAGAGCAGGCCCTCACTCGGATCCGACAGGCGGATCGGGGCCGGCGCTGAAGCAATCGGATCCGACGGCCCAGTATGCTCCAACCTGGACGGCGCCAAAGGCATACTGAAACCCTTGGATCCGAAGCTCAGCCCTTAGCTCCGAGAGCTCAGATCCGACAAAAACGGACCCGACAGGCTCGAGGGAAGAGTTGGCACCGAAGTACCCGAGACTGTCGGCGTCGACCCACCCCCAGTTCCAAGGCTGCCCGGCTCCGAAGGCTCCGAACCCGGGAAGCGGGCTGGAGAAGGAGCTATTGGGGCAAAGAAAGGGGTCGAGCTCCCCCCCGGAGGGGGGGGGGAGGCAGGAGCACTCCCATCTGCAGTTGGACCTGGAGGAATCTTTGCATCATCCGGTCCAAATCTGCGTGGGAAAGGCTGCGAGTAGATCTCGATAAGGCCATCGAGGCGGGACATGAGTGCCGCCTCGATGACCTCGAAGGAGATTGGGTCTCCTCCTCCTCAGGGCCCGGTGAAAAACAGGGGGACTGGATCAGAGAAGGAGGAGACCAGGAAGCCCTGGAGGGAGAAGACCGCTTAGCCAGGGGAGCCGAAGCAGAGGCCTCGGCCCTCCGCTTGTGGTGCTTCTCCCTTCTCTTGTCTTTCCTGGCCTCCCTCTCCTCTGGGCCTACAGCGGGAGGTTGAGTCCCGGCCGGGGGGAGAGAGGCAGGAGTGGCCGCCGCCAAAGCCGCGGTGGTAGCCACTGTAGGACCGGAGGCCGAAGCCAAACCTGGGGGCAAAAGACCCGCCAGGATCAGCTTGGATCTCCGGTCCTTAAGTGCCCTGGGGTTGAACGCTGCGCAGATGGAACACCCAGAGGTAAGATGTCCAATCCCAAGGCACAGAACACACCGAGTGTGGCCATCAGCCAGTGAAAGCTTATTGCCACACTCGGTACACTTGGAAAAGATAGGTTTTGGGGCCTCCGACATTTTAAACTAAGGAGGACACACACACTAGGCCCCAACGCACGCACACAGACCCTAACAAACCAGCGAGGGTGAGGGAGGGAAAAAAATTATAACTAAGTTTAAACTAAGGTTAACAGGTAAAGGGTCTAAACACACGGCACTCACACTAAAGATGAAGAAAAAACAGAAACATTTCTCACAAGAAAATCGCTAAGCACGGAGCTCAAAAATCCAGCTGCTGTCAACAAGCGCAGCAAACTAGATCTGAGGTCAGTCAGGGTTGGCAGGGGTTTATGGGTAGAGGGAGGAGCTAGGAGCTCGGATCTAAGCTGTTGAAAACTGCCGGCTCAGATCCAAAGTCGGATCCGATACCCACAGGTTGCTGCACAAATGAAGTTAACTACTTCAGATGTACAGTTTACCATCTGGAATTCATCTGTTTGACAAATTGACTGAGGTGGCAGAGGTCCGGTATTGGCCTGTGGTCCCCCATCTTTTCTAGAACTAAAAACAGCCACCGGATTCTTACTGGTGAGGGGACATGCTGGATGACTCTTTTGTCTAGCAACTTTTACACATCTGTTGCTGCGGATTCCAACTTAATGAGGTGCAGTACCAGGAATCTTTAATTTTTTGCTTTGGGGGATACAAAAGGGGTATGTTATAACCTCTGGTGATTATCCTCAACAACTAGTGCATCAGAAGTTATGATTTGTCAGGCTTAAGGGTGTAAGATTAAGCATCCCCCGACTGCCTCCAGAGTGCAGAAGCCGGGCAACAATTCCAGGACACTGGTAGGGTTTCTCAGTGAAATAACCACAGAAACCCTGGTTCTTTGGCCTGCTTCTGTGTCATGGCAATGTCCATTCAAATTGTATCTCCCACTGCCTCGGCAGGCCGAATACTCTGCTTTTCTAAACCACATTTTCTTACCTCCCTTTGATTGCTGGAATAGGATCTTTGTGGAGTGTAGAAATGGATTCCTATGGCAGATAGGGTCTTACTACCTTGCTCACTCCTGGTAAGTGTCTGATTGATGAGCTGGCTGTATTTTTTGATGATGTGAATAGATTATCCCAGGTACTAAAATTTACCTATGAATTTTCTGATAGATGGATCTCTTTTTTAGATGTATATGTGGAAAGGCTGGACAATGGCCTATTGAATACAGGGGTGTACAGAAAATCCTGTCATCGCAATGCCCTTCTGCATAGACCAAGCAATGAGGATTTCCTGGTATAACCCGACCCAGGAAGGTTTTGAATTAGAGTTACAAGAATTATGCAGTAGGTTTAAGGCAAAAGCATATCATGATAATGAGACTGAGATGGGCATAACAGGTATCTCTACCCTAAGAAAGGGTGTAGCCAGTCTGTATTTCTCTGAGTTAAATAAGCGGGATGAACCTGACAAGTTAGATGATTCTGGGAGTGTAGATAACATCAGGATACCCTTATTTCATACCAAAGATGTTGGGAATGTTAAAGATGTGATTAAGTCACATTGGGAAATACTTACAATAGATCCCAAAGTTAGGGAAGTTGTTGGTGATACCCCAATGTTTGTATATAAGAAAATAGGCCTAAGTTGAAGAGATTACTGCGTTACACTCATACTAAAATTGAGGAAAGTAATATCCGAGGTACATATCCATGCAACCAGTGTAATTTTTGTCAGTTTATAGAGTCCAGTAATGAATTTGAGCACCCTTTGAGTGGTATTAAGTATACTTTTAATGTTCATGCTAATTGTGCATTGGAATATGTGATTTATTTGGTGAGGTGCACAGCATGCAATGCCTTCTATGTAGGGAAGACAGATAGGAGGCTGAAAGATCATATACGTGAGCACTTGTATCAGATTAGGTTGGGCTCCAGTGTCAATGCACTATCCAAGCATTTATTGGGACTAAGATCCACCCATGAATTTTGGTTCAATGTTATTGGGGTTGTGACTTCCAGCATTAGAGATGGGGACATTAGGAATTTTACAGAAACACAAGATGCTAGATGGATTATCAGATTAAGAGTGGATCAGTACCCTGGCCTCAATGACAAGGTACCACTCAAACCATTCTTGAAATCTAAGGGTTTGAAGTAGATCCTCGGTATAGATTTGGTTATGCATGCATATAAGGTATATCGAATATTAGTTATCTACAGGTACCCTATCAATCTACTGATATACTAATGTATTTTAAGGTTTTTAGTGATAGGTGGTGCCTAGTAGGGGTACAGGTTTTGCACACACACACACACACACACACACACACACACACACACATATATATATATATATATATATATATGTGTTATATTATGATTTTTTTGCATTATATCACCATATATTATGAGTTGGTAGTTATTTTAAAATTTAAAAAAAATGTTTTATATTTAGTAATTTGGTATAAGTATATATCGTTAATACATCATCAATTCTATTGTTATAGGTGGCTTATAGTATAGGATAGATAAAGTTTTTATTTGTAATACAAGTTATATTTAAATGGTCGTATGTATATGTGTTTATTGATTTTATGTTTATGTTTAGATGTATGAAATTTTTGACAGCATGTGTGGCAAGCTATTGATTTATTGAGAGTTATATATTATGTACCAGTATTGATTTAGTGAGATACTGGCTCTTTAAAAGTTGTAATAGTGGTGTCTTAAGTTTAGCGCCTTTTTTAAGTGGTGACTTGTATATAATGGTACGCTTTAGGTTAGTTCTTAAAGGTCTGATGAAGCCCCCAAGGGTGAAAGCACTTGCCGATTTTATGGAATAAAAGTTTGTTGCTGACAACTGAGTCAACGTGATATCTTTTCTACATTGAGATACTGGATATAAATAGCCTTGTTTCATTCCGTAACCTGTGTGCTGCTTCTACTATATTTATATTATTGACGAAGGTAAACAGAACATTCACTGACTGGGAGTATATTTGTTTTATTGTTGTATTTGTTTTATTTTTATATACAAAAGAACAAGTATAATGAAAAGTTTTACATCACATTTAACAAGGTATACATGAACAGTTTCTATAACAATTATACAAAAGGTTAAATGAAAAGATGAGTAAAGAAAAGAAGTGTAAATAAATATATGTGTGTGTGTGTGTGTGTGTGTGTGTGTGTGTGTGTGTGTGTGTGTGTGTGTGTGTGTGTGTGTGTGTGTGTATATATATATATATATATATATATATATATATACATATATGAATATATTTATAGAAATTGCAGTAAGTGCACTATAAAGGAAAGGAGAAGCACACTCACTAGCCCACTAAAAGGCAAAAATTAGCACTATCAGGTAACACTACTAGAAAGTTCTGTAAGAAAAAAAAAACATTCAGAAGACTAAGGACTACAAACACTATCAAATCACTAACCTAACCCTAAATTGCAAAATACACTATCTTAAATACAAAATACAGAAGGGAGGAGGAGACTGAAAAAAAAACTGGCTTTCACTTATCATGGTCACGAGAAGAGCTCTAAGAAACATATCTGGATGAACAGGTGGCAAACAAGATCTGATGTAAATCAAACAGAAAGAGGAAATTGTGTGTAGGGAAGGACTCAGGGTGAAAGATCTGGTAAAAGGCACAGAGTCAGATCTGATCGGCTCCAACAACGCAAAAGTTGAATCAGATGAAAATGGAAATCACCATCATCAGTCCTGTTTTTCCCCCATTTATACATGGGGTTGGGGTGTTGTGTCAACTGTCACCATCTCTTTCTATTCAATGCCATTCTCCTGCATTCTTTGACATTCATGCCTAACTGTCACAGGTCTTCTCTGACACAATCCATCCAACTCTTTGCTGGATGCCCTTGTTTCCTCTTGGCTTCTTCCTGTCTGTCCCAAATCTTCTTCATCACATTGTCTTCCACTTTTTTGCACATGTGCTCGAACCACTGTAATCTGTTCTCTTTGATCTTTTCTGCAATTGGAGCTACTTTGGCTTCTGCTCTTATATCCTCATTTCTTCATTTGTCCCACAGTGTGCACCCTACCACCCATATGAGACACTTCATCTCTATCACCTCTGGTTTCTCCAACTGCTCTGCCTTTACTGCACAGGTTTCCAGACTAAATAGTAGTACAGGTCACATCAGTGTTTTGTACAACTTACTTTTCAGCTTCTTTGGCATTCTTCTGTCATGTACTACACCTAACACTCTGTGCCAGTTGGCTGCAGGCCCTCTAATTCCAACTTTGACCTCCTCATTCAGAGTTTTCTTCACCTCAACCACCCCTCCCAGGCACTTGAAGCTGTTAAACCTATTCCAGTATTTCCCTTCTATTTCAATTCTCCTTTTCTTCTAAACTCCACCATTTGCTGCCTTTAGAACTGCCTTATCTGTACTCAGTTTTATATCACGTGCCTTCAGTTTTGCATTCCATTTCCCTATCCTTTGCTGAAGTTCTTGCTAAAGAGTCTGTGCGTAATGCTACATCACATGCATACAGCAACTTTGTTGATGTGTCCCCTCTGACCTGTTTGCTAATGTAGTCCATCACCAGTATGAAGAGCAGTTGGCTCAGAGCTGAACCCATTCCCACAGGGAACCCCTCTGTGAGACAGAACACTGTTTGTAATTGAGTTACTGGGTCCTTGTACATAGCTTGCATTCATTCTAGCAATGTTTCTGGGACTTCAAACCACTGCAGGACTGCCCAAATCAGCTTTCTTGGGACCTTGTCATATGCTTTTGCCAATTCTAGGAAGGCCCAGTTGGACTCTTTCCACATCTCTAGCTTCTTCTCATCTATCTGCCTCACTGCAAACATTGGGTCATTTGTGCTGCTTCCTGATCTGAACCCAAACAGCTCATCTCCATCTTACTTTCTACTACCCACAGGAGCCATTTCTCCCTTTTCTCACCCAGCATCTGCTGTGATCTTATCTCAGCCTGCTGATTTCCAAGACTTCATTTTCCTTAGTGCTGTCCTTACTTCTTCTATGGCTGACTCCTCTTTTTCTTTCATCATAGGCTGTTTCTGTGGCAGTACAACTTCTAAGGGGTTTTCTTCATTTAGAAGATGTTGGCAGTACTCCTTCCATCTGCCTTTGATGTCCTGTAGACTGATGAGCAGGTTGTTGCTGGCATCCCTTATGAAGGGTTTCTATCTTCTTTATCTTTCTGTCTTTGATTTGCAACCTAATAAAATTCTATTGTGTCATCTACTGACTTACTTTACAGAATCTGTCAGAGTGCCTCTAATGACTTGTTGTTTGCTATTACAACTCCTTTCTTAGCCAACCAGTATTCCTTGCTAACCTGGTCCATCTTTACTTTCATTCACTTTTTCCTGCACTCCTCCTTTCTTTTGATGACTTCCTGAACTTTCATATTCCACCACCAGTTTTCTTTATGTACTTTATTTCCATACCTGTTTCGACTGCATATCTGTTCTGTAGTCCTCCCACATGTTTTGAAGCACTACCATTCTTCTTCAACTCCACCTATTTTCTCATCTTGTTGAGGTGCTAGAGCCCTGAGTAATTCCTTGAACTGTTGCACTTTCTTTCCAGTCAACTTCCAGGTCTTCAGCCTGGTCTCTGTTGACCTTGGAATATTCTCTGACCAATGTTTGCAACTAATTATGACAACTAATGTGTTGGCTGACTGTTTCACTGGGTATGACTTTGCCATCACTGATTCTACATTAGTGTGGATATGACTTTGCAATCGCTGACTCTACATTAGTGCCCTTTCCTTACTAGGAAGAATTCTATCTGATTTGCATGTTGGCCACTTTTACATGTGATCTTTTGACTGTCACTTTCTGAACTATTTATTGGTTACTACCAAGCAATTTGCCAGGCAGAGGTCTAGAATGGCCTCTCCCTCTTTATTCCTGTTGCCCCACCCATGTGGACTCAGGTAGTCTTCATATCCAGTTTTGTCTAACCTGATATGTGCCTTCAAGTCACTGAAAAGCACTAACTCATGTTGTCCTGTTTTATATAGTAGGTCCTGCAACTGCTGTCTGAATGCACTCTTTTCCTCACTATCACAACTCTGTTGTGGGGCATAAGCTGAGATTATGAATACTGCCCTATCATTAGGGTAGACTCTGATCACCATGAGTCTGTTACTGAAAGCTCTCCCTCACCCCAATTCCCACACCACTTCTACCCTGTCCTCCTCCTGAGTAGTAAATGGTGGATCCCAAGCCAAGTGTCTTTGCTGCACTGCCTTTCCATCTTGTCTCCTAGATGCACAGGATGCTCAGCCTCCTCCTTCATATCCATCCTCTTCCAAACTGCATCCTGTCAGTGAACCTACAGTGAGTGTAGCAATTCTTAGCTCATAAGAAGAAACAACTGACCAGGAGGCCAAAGACCACAGTATTTAGAAGATGAATTTTCATGGTTCTGAAGTCTATGTTTAGATGAAAACACTTAACTGTAAATTGCAGTGTTTTACCAATAAAGAATTGTTTCTTTCTACAACAGCTGTGAAGGGGAGTGGTTTCAACATTGCTGAATTCATTTTCTGTGGTCTTTGGCTTCCTGGTCAGTCATTTGTTCTTTGATTGGATTTCTGTTGCAGTTCCAGGTATTTCTCAGCTTTTTGTGAATTCGTAGCTCATGTTTGGCAGGTTGATTGGTTTTACGTCCAGCTTTTGCTCGAGCTGTCCCAGTTAACCAAAGCTGGGCAACTGGCTGGTCAGTAGCTTACTGAACCAGGGCTGCTAGGCTTTATGGCTGGCACACACTGGCCATAAGGAGCACATACACCTCTCCCACCATTAGCATGGATCCCTGGCATAGGTTGCAGTAAGTTGAGTCCTCAATCCACTTATCACCGGCAAATACCTATGCCTATTTGCCAACATTAATCAACAAGACCAAATCGCCCAGAACCATATTTTACACCAAGTGACTAGCCCTACCATGATTCACAGTCTGTGGTTCATGTTCTCCTATTTTGAAGACACTGCACACCACAGTAGATGCCCAAAGTGGACAGAATATAGGGCACCATGTAGAGTCCATTCTTTTGGTGAGTATGAGATGGAAACACTCAGCATGTTTATCAGAGGTGGGAGGAATCCTGAGAGAGACAGGAAGAACATGCAAAGTCCAAACAGGCATTGGCCAGAGGTCAGGCTTGAACCTTGTACATTGTGCATACAAGACCTTAACCATTACGCCAATTGGTCTTTCACAAGAAAATAGACATCAGCTCTAAACCTATACTACCACATCAACAACAGCAGGTGTGCAATAGATACCTAACCTGATATATGTCTGTTTCTGGAACAGGCTGCCCTTACCTATTTAGTACTGTACTTCCTTAGTAACAATTAAAAACAGCCTGGATGGGTGATGGCATATTTTCACCAAGAATATGAGGAGAAAGTCTGCTTAATAGGGACATTGTTAGTCTCACACCTGTATGGGTTATGCAATGATTAAAAAGATTCAAAGAAACTTTATTGTCATTTAGGACCACACGAGTGCAGCCTAAACGAAATTATAAATGTCAGCTCACGAGAAAAATGCAGTACAAATAACATAAATACAGCAGTATGAGAGAATAATATAAGAAAGAAAATAACACATATGACATGGAAGAGGTAGCTCACATTACATAAACACACTAAATACCCATTATCCAATGATAAATAATTAATGAATGTAGCTGAACTTCTTGACAGTCTCCTTGGCCATAACATTAGTAAGAAACTATAAAGCTATAAGAAAGTTGTGCTAGACAAGGACTCAACAGAAAGTCTGTAGGAAGCAGATCAGTGATTGATGCAGAAGCAATAAATAGCTTCTAACAAATTTGAAGAAAATCTTCAGATACACTTAGAGAGCTTGGAGATAAGTGGTACAACAAAGGAGTACATAAAATCAAATGAGGAGAGAATCAAAAGTATAGGAAGTGTTGAATAATCACTTTGATGTACTGGTCAAGCTGCAAAGTAAGAAATGGAAACTAATGGGAGAATGATGGAAAAAAGAGGCATCTCAAGATGAGCTACTTCAATGAACTGTTAATTTGAAAGATACAGAAAGAAAAGAAAATCTGAAGTTCACAGCCATCCCAGAGATGCTAGAAGGAACATCCAGCTAAAATACTAACACACTTGCCTTAGTTTTGTTAATCTCCAGATGACCTCTTAAAACACAACCATGGTTCGTTTCATTACTAGAGTCTGAAAAGGTTTTAGTGAAAAATGATGCAAAATGTCTTCCCTTTGTTTTCTTTAACTCAAAATACGGGTAGGGAGTAATGGAAAAATCTTGTTCGCTATCTTCTCCTATAATTTTAGGTTTTCCCTTGCCCTGCTTAAAGTATCATCTTCATACTTGTGTCTTTTTAAAGTTTATGTAACTTATCTTTAAATCTACTAACTCAGGGTTACTTCCTTCACTAATCTGCTTTGAGATGAATGGTATAGCTTCTTTTCCTAAAATCACTGGTGTATTGTAGCTTTTGCTGTTTTCCTCTACAAAATGACAGTTTTAATCAAAATTCACCTTCTGTTTTAAACTTCTTGGCTTACAGATAACTGTTGTGGAGAGTCTGCCTTTGCTTGCATGCTCCACTTTACACTAACAGAAACAGGATTAGAATTCTGCATTTTCCCACATGCTTCACTTTCTCGACTCACTTTGTTGAATGGATTCTCTCTTAAAAGCATTTCTTCCTTCTATTTTTGCCCTCTCTGTTTTTATATTAACATTTGTTTATACCTTTTGGTGTACATGTCTTTCTTGAGCTGAGTTTCACTTCAGTGTCTCCTATTGGGTCATCTTCAGGTCTATAATGACAGCTCTTACAGTTTGGATTTCTGTTGTTCTAATATTAAAGCATTGTTAGGATAACAGACATGATACTTTTTACTGTTTAACCACAATCAAACTCTAGCTCCATTTGTAGTTTCTGTATTAACTCCTTTCTCCTAGTTTTGGTTCTGGATCTGTATATGTTCCCTTGCTTTTCCCTTTTCTGTTCTAATACAGCAAGGGTTTTATCAAACTGCTACTCTACTTCTTTCTTGTTGAGTATATCAGCCTGCCAATGTATATGGATTCTCCCTCCTCCTACATTTTCAATAGTACTTTAAAATGAGGAACTGTTTTTCTAATATTACATCATGAGATAAATCAGGGGTTAGAGCTACAAGATGTAACAGTTTTCCTAGAAATGTATGAATTTCTGCATGTCACCATGAATGCATATAACTTCCATTTTTTGGTTGTTACTAATACAAAACATATGTACTTACTATAACAATAGATCCATATTGTCAGCTTCCACCCTTCCTCAATGGATGGGCTACTAGATCAGACTAAGATCCAAGTTCAGCTACTGTCAGACCTCGGATCCAGTGCTCAGTCTCCTCCCCTTACCCATAATCCCATGTAGATAGCAAAATTACCTCAGATTGAGTTTGTCCACGCCATATAATAAAACTGATACACTATCACCAGAACAAAAAAAATATATATATTACACATAAAGCAATAAGTTCTGATCCAGAGTTTGAAGAGCACAAGCCACAGCACAATTACTGCTGTCACTCCACTAACAAAGAAAAATGATAGCTGGAAGAGGGAAGGTGGGAGGGAATTTGAAGAAGGACAGAAACAGACAACACAGATCTATTGTTATGATACATGCATAACTTTTGTATCTGATGTTGTGCCTTCTGTCCACTCCTCAACAGATGGGACATAGTCCCCAGCTATCGTAAGTCTTGGGAGATCTCATAGAAGGACATTCCGAAGGACAGACGAAAAAAAGGAAGGTCTAGACCTGGACTGCAAATCAAACTTTGTACTTTGGAGAAGAAGGCAATGAAGGTAGTACATGACCTAGTAGAATGAGCCATAGGAGATCCAGGCAAGGACAATCCCTTCTCCTTGTAGACATGGGAAATGCATTCAGATAGCCTGCAAGAAAGAGTTACCCTAGACATTTCTTTACTCAGTTTTGCTGAGGAAAATAAACAAATAACTTGTTAGTCTTTATGACATTCTTAATACTGAGCAAGTAAAACTTCAGTTGACGATGCATGTCCAGACAGTGTAACATGCATCCCCCGTTATTGGCAAAATGTGAAAAGAAGACAGGAAGGGTGATAAACTTGGGGTTTGTTCTCAAAGTAACTCTATCCTTGTGGAAAACCAAGTAAGGAGCTTTACAGGAAAAAAACATGGACCTCTGACACTCTTCTTGCAGAAGTGACTGCTACCAAAAACAGAGTTTTCCCGGAAAGATATTTCAAACCAACTGTAGCTTCAGGTTCAGAAGTGGGTCTTGTCAAAGCCTGTAGAAGGATAATAATATCTGAAGGGGGAACAGGATCTCCAAAGAGGTGGGTCACAATAAAATGGTGCCCCTTAATAAGCCCTTAGAGAATTTCAGTGAAGCAATAGGTGATTGATTTTCCCCAATGTGAAAACTGGAAGTAGCTGTGAACTGAACCTTGACAGTACAGCAGCTTGAACCACTGTGAAAAACAGAAGCCAGAAATTCTAGGATAGCCAGAAGAGGGGCTGAAAAGAGATCCAAATTCCTACTAGAAGTCCAGATAGAAAATCTTTTCCACTTAGTTTTGTAAATCTTCCTGGTTAAAGGTTTCTGTGAGGAAGTCAAAATTTGTACAACTTTGGATAAAAGCCTGGCCTGCCTAACCATCATCAGAACTGGAGAAACATGCAGACTACTTGAGGGCTTATATGTCCAGGTGAGGCATCCCAGAAGGGTGAGAGACAGAAGATATGCAGCAGGATCCAGCACCCACAGAGGATAGAGTAGATGAAACCAGAGGAAGGGAAACCACACCGGCCAAGGCCAGAAGGGAGCAATGAGGATCAGTGTAGCCTTTTTCTTGATTGCTTTCTGTAGAAACTTTGGGATGAGAGGTGTGAGTGGACAGGCATAAAGGAAACTGGGGAGGCAAATGTTAGTCAGAGCATTCCTTGGGGGCTCTCCTCCTTGGTGGATTAGGGTGAAGTACTTACTGCATTTGGTGTTGGCAGGGGAAGCAAAGAGACTGCAGCGCTGTCAGTCCCAGTAGTTGAAAATCTGATCTCCCACTTTCGGATTGAGGGACCACTCATGAGGAAGGAGGATAGGCTGAACTTGTCTGCTAGTACACTGGACTTCCCTAGTATGTGCGCTGCTATCAGAAAGTGGTGAGAAAACATTGCCCATTGCCAAACCATCACGGCTTCTCGACACAAGGGATAGCAATGTTTTTACACCTGTTTTATTGAAGTTATCAGACTACTGATATGTCTGTCTGGATAGAGATCACACTCTTGGTGAGGAAGTCCTGGAAATCCTACAGTGCTAGGAGGACTGCACTCATGTCCAAGATATTAATGCGAAGACTATCTTTGAACGAGACAACATGCCTACGATGGTCATTCCCAACAAATCTCCTCCACTCCAGCTGAAAAGCATCTGTAGTCACTGTGGTCCTGCGAGAAGGAAAACCAAAGGGTCAAACCTGAGATACACCTGGAGTTTCTAACCACCACTGAATAGGAGTCTTGCAAATTCTCATGAGGGACACTGGAAAATCCATGGGTTGACATCTGACTAACCACTGAACTGAGAGGGTGAATGAGGGTCCATTGGAGCACTCTAATATGAAATGTGGCTAGGGGGAACTAGGGTATTATCAGCAGCCATCGAGCAAAGAAGATGCAAAATCAGCCTTGGTGGGGCCTTCTGAGAGCAGCATAATACTACTGCCTGTTGCCGAAATGTGAAAATCCTGGATTCTGGTAGTCTGGCTATCTGTAACTCTGTATCCAGATGAGCTCTAGTGAATTCTGTGGCTTGAATAGGTTGAAGTTGGACGTGACTGTGCTAAAAGGTATCACTAATTGTGAGCAAAGGTGGAGGAAGGAGTCCCTGACTTTAAGAAGGAAATTCTTGGTTTGGGTAATTAAAAGTCAGTCATCCAGGTATGGTAACACTTGGAACCTTAGCAAGCTGAGATGAGCTGCAGTCATTATCATGCATTTGTTGAGCACATGAGAGTTGTAGTGAGACCAGAGCACATGGCTCTGAACTGGAAGTGTCTAGCTCCCAGCTGGAAGCAGAGAAACCTCCTGGAGTACCTATTCATCTTTATGTGGTAATATACATCCTGGAGTTTTATCAAGCAAATCAAATCATCCTTCTCCAATAACTGCAGAATGGACTGTACAATGACCATCCAGAATTTTATATGTTTCATATACTTGTTCAAAGTGACTGAAGTCCCAAATTGGGCTGAGGTCCCTGTTCTATCTGGCACCACAAAAAAACTTGTGTATAGTCAGGATTCTTGCTGGTCTGGTGGGACCATTTCAATGATCTGCATGTTTATCAGCTTTTTTTATTTCTGGAGTTGTTACCTTCTCCTGAGAGGGTGATACATCACGAAGGATTTTGAGTACAGGGGTTTAAAGAAAAAGGAAATCACATCTCTTTATAATCCTCTCTATCCAAGCATCTCACATGATGGACATCCAGGTCATGGGGTGCAAGGATAAGTTCCCCCTGACTGCTTCTACAGGATGGCAGTCAGTGTACCGTTCAGGTGTGCTGAAAAGGCCTACTGGATAAAGAAACCCAAAAGCCTTTGTTCTGCTAACCACCACTGCCAGAGGGGAGATATCGACTATGATTCCCCCCCCCGTCTCGGGGGGCGGGCTATCATCAGAAGTATCAGGTGCAAAAATTGGGAGTATCTTCCCTCTCTTTTGGTTTCTGGAAAAGGTTCTCTGGGGTGCAGAAAACTGTATTCCTGCAGCAGACAAGGCTTTGTTCTCCTGCGTGATTTTGGACAGTGTCTATTTCACTTTAGGTCCTAAAAGGGTGGATCCATCATAGGAAGCATAAATTAAAACTGTTTTAAAGTGTTCTGCAAAGTCATAGTGATGCATCCAGGTACGCCATCTGACAGCTATATTGGTGCCTGCTCTTCTTGATGTGTCATCTGCCTCACTTGAAATAATACATATTGACATGTTTGACAAGTACTGAAGGGTGGCCAACTGCATATCAACAGATTTCTTCTCCTCTGTAGATAAGATCCCACAGAGGGATTTGGATAGCTCTTTAGTCAAATCCCTCTGGAAGTGTGTTACATGAGCTGCATAGTTCAAAGCCCTGACATCGAAGGTCACATAAGTATATACAAACTTGTCAAACCTCTCTAACACCCTCAACTCCCTGTTAGAGGATGGACAATGGAGCTCTCTTCGGCAAGTTCCTTCTTTGTGGCACCAGCAACACCATGGAATCCACTGCCAGACCCTCGATGCAAAAGGGTTGATCTTTGGGTGATACCAAAACCTTGTATTGCTTCCAGGGGATGTGTTCTACTACATCTGGTTCCTTCCATGCCAACTTAAACACCAAATCCATCATCTTGTATGTGGAGGGACCACCAAACAGGTAGACGGGCCATCTCCAAAGGCCTAAAAAATACGGATTCCTTCTGGAAGGTGGCTTTGGTGGACCCATCCCCCCTTCTGCCTGTGAAGTTCCAGAATCTCACTGAAAGAGACTTACTTCCACAAGGGGGGGATGAGGGTGACCTCTCCCCTTCATTGAAATCAGTATCCTCCATTAAAGACTCCCGCGGGAAGTTAACATTCCTCCTCTTTCATGCTTCTGGTAACCCTCACTGGTGAGACTGCCTGGAGAGGATCCCAAAGGCAATGGAGAGTCCATAATGTGGACTGCCTCAAGACTGTGATGATAGAATGTGGAAGACATGACATGATAGAATGTGGAAGACAAGGACCCAAAAAGCTCTGTGTGGGCAAGGCCGGATCCAAGCAGGGAAGAGAGATCAGCTCTCTAGACTGAGAAAGCACCCTCCAGAAGGCTTCAAACGCAGAAAATCAGAAAGAGGTTCACAGACCATCCCAGTAAGATCCAAGGACTCTAACATAGGCTAGCCTTGAAAATTAGTTCAGCTAAGCTCAAAGATTGATACCGGTGTTGAGCTATCCAGTGCTAAAGCCAAGGGGAAGGGATGGCTCTGAAAACTTCTGAGTCAAGCTCAACCCACTGCTCTGATGCCAACACCTTGGCTCCGAGATCCATCAAGGTCCAAAACACTCAGAGTAATTTAGATCAGTGATGCTTCATAGTTTGTAAAGACCAAGTCTTTGGATTGGACACAGAAACCCCGGGAAGCATCCATATCCAAGAAACCCAAATCTATGGGTCAGTTCGGGGAAGGAACTATGAGCTGATGAAGGGATGGTCCATGGTCCTAGACTATAACAGAGGTCAAAGCTGTTAAAACTCCAGCTGGATCTGGGTTGTGAGGAACTTCTTCATCATTCTGTCAACATCCACTTCAGAGATGTTCCTACAGGACTGCACCAATCTTGGGGATGTAACAGTGGAAGGGGGTGTGGATATCTTGTGAAAAGGTCATTCTTGAAAGAAAGATGATCAGAGCCTAAGGGAAACTGGCTCTGGGAAGAAACACAGTTCTAGGAGTGGAGGAGTGCTGGATTCAATGGGTTCCCATCAGCATCTCGAACGCTGACAATAGTGAATCTGATATTGCCGCGTCGAGAATGCCGAAAGTGCAGAATGTCAAACGGATAAATGAAAATCTCCATAAGGGGAGATTTCTGTTTACCTCAATGTAGTGCAGTCTCGGGAGTTGGTATATTTAAGTAGCGGGGGGTGTGGGGGGTGCAGGGGGACTTGCCCCCCTCCCTAGACCTTTTAGTTTATTTTTTTTTTTATTTTATTTTTTTTTATCGGCATTCGAAAATTGGATAGTTTGATCATGTCAGTTCGACATTTAGTGATTCAAACTATTCAGTTTTTGAAATGCTGATAGATGCAGATTCAATGGTCACAGGTTCTAGAAATGGAACAGGATTCTAAGGGTTTCTGCAGCTTTGGGGCCAATCCATAAGAACTTTAAACAGTCCATAAAACATTTCTTTGGATCCATGTGCCTTTCCTTATCTTTGTCCCTAGGCTTGTCAGCACTGTTCTCATTTCTAAACTTCACAACAGCTTTCATAGAAGCTGGTAAAGATAAAGAAGAAGAGTGTTGGAGAGAAACTTCTCCTGATGTGGCAAGGAGAAATCCCTTAAACACCAGCTTATTTCTTATCATGGTTAAGGCCCTGGAACTAAAAGATGTACAAATAGAGCATTGCTCACCTAAATATAAAGCTCCAAACAATACACTCACTTTGTGTGAGCATTTGAGTACAGGATGTTGTGGCACAAGCCACACACTTTTAAAAACCATATGGTTTTTCCACCATAGCGAATGACTAAAAGAAACACCAAACAAGCAACTACAGCATACAACTGTTATGACTACACAACTATAATTACTAGAATAACTGTAGCAACTATGACTGCTATAACAACAATAAACCTATAAGCAAGAAGGGCAAAACACCATAGCAAACCCCCCCAGAGAACAGCAAAAAAGGTCCAAATGAACCAAAGGTAATAACATAAACAGAAGCCAAAGAGGAAAAAGAAGGGTAAATAAAAGTTACGTACTCACCATAACTATGTATCCGTGTTGTCTGTTTTCATCCTACATAAACCAATGGGTCTCGGATCCAACCTCAGATCTGACTTCGGCCACTTCATTAGACTTTGGCTCCGTACCTTGAGCTCCTTCACTTACCCATAATCCTCTCTTCTCCTGAAGTACTTCAGATCAAGTTTGCCCTCAAGTCAGCCTACCAATTTATACCAAATGGATACCCAACAGTCAGCATATTCCAAACTAAGTTGTATTTTAGCTAGAGCAGAAAGAGGAAGAATTTAAAGAAGATGACTGAATTGGAATCACTGTTTTATGGATATAGATAGCAAGATACAAGCAGTCAAAATGTTTTTAGTCCCTTTAATTTTATACAAAGGTCAGGCATATTTTTATCAACCAAAGGAGAAGTTATGGATATCAATTAATAAATAGCTGAAGGATTTTATCTTAGTGGGGAAGATGGCAAGAGTCAAGTGGCATAAGCTGATTCCTCCAATACAACAAGGCGCTTTGGGATTACTTGATTTGAAGGGGTATTTCAGAGCTACACAGTTAAAGCTCCTACACAAAGCATGATGACAAAAGAGCGGGGGAGCTCATGAAACAAGGAGAGACTGGGATTTTGGATGCTGATCCTTAGGAGAATAACAATAACCATACAGAATATATATTTATAAAGTAGCAGAAAGTATTCTAAGAACTAAGCCAACACGGGAATGGAGAAAGCAGATTCTGCTGGTAGGGAAGTCTGCAATTAGGAATACGGAAAATAAGCAAGAGAGGGGCTGGAATTTACTGGAGAAAACTGGCAAAAGAACAACAGAACTGAGACCAAAAAAATTACAGAGGGAAAGGTAATAGAATGGGAAGAGGCCAAGAACTTATTTGGCTGCAGTGTACATATTGCCTTCCCTATCATGAATTTATATCAGAATATTGGCAAAAAGAACACAAAAGGGGGTCTTAAGTGAAAGACTGGCACTGGTAGAGTTTTTAGTAGAATCCAGAACAGAAGTTGTTGTTAAAATAGGAATAATTTGTAGAGCATATCAAAAATTGCATGATAACTATAAAAATTTATCAGAGTAGGTTAGAAAGGATTGGGAAGAGTGACTGGATAAGCAATTCACAAAGAAACATTGGGGGATATACAGTATGTATTCCTCCCAGATATGCAACAAAAAGTCTAGAAGATTTAGGATCCTTACTTGGAAATGTTTACATAGGTAATTTTATATCCCAAGTAGACTCCAAAGAATTTTTCCTCAGGTAGATAGCAAATGTTGGAGGTGTGATGAGAAAGAAAAAGGTAATTCGGAACATATTTTTTGAGTCTAATGAGTTGGCAGACTAAGAATTCCCTGCAGATTACTCTATCGAAAATGCCGGTGAGAAAACTGGTATAAACTAAGGAATTTTTTGAGTTATGATACAGAATCGGAATTGACTAGACATAGTAGAGCCTTGCTGAGCCTATTTATTGTGGCTGCCAAAAAAGCAATTATTAGAAAATTGAAATCAAAGTCTAAACCAACTGTACCTGAAGTAGTGAATATAGTAACAGAGATAAAACAACTGAAATGGGATATTTAGAAAATATAGGCAGGTAGGCGCAAATTGCATAGCAAAAAATGGGAATTGTGGGAACAATACACGCAGAGGAGGAATTAGGTTTAAATGAAGGCAGGATTTGGATGAGCTATGTAATGTTTGACTAACAGTGCTTGGATAGATTATAAGTGATGCATAATGTTTGCAACTAAATTATGTCAACCTGGTTTGTTTTCATTTACGTAAATGTAAGATTGCCTACGTCAGAAATGATAATTTAATAAAGATGTTCCTTGTTTAAAATAAAAAAGAAGGAAGACTAGAGCTCATTTAGCAAGGCTGGCAAGAATTACTCCTCAGAACATACTAGGAGCCCAAATGAAAGGAACTTGTAAAGTAGGAAGGAGGCTAGAGGGTGGGAGGTTGAGTAAGGATGAAAACAGACAACACAGATACATAGTTATGTTGAGGACAGCATAGTTATGGTGAGGACAACATTAACATCTGACGTCTTTTTCATCCATTCCTCAACTGATGTGAAAAGGTCCACAGTTACAGTAACATTGGTTGGTCCTCGTGAAAGGTTCTGGAGTACACTGGATCCAAACGCTGCTCTATTCCTATATAAGATGTCCAGTTAGTAATAAGCTATAAATGTATGACGAGATAGAATATCAGCTGCACAAATGTCATTTATGGAAGCTCCGAACCAAAAAGTAGATGATGTGGCCACAGTTCGGGTTAAATGAGCCTTAGGAGTTGTATGTAATGTTAACCTTTTATTCTTATAAACAAAGGAAATACAATCAGTGAGCCATCTACCCAACGTTACTTTTGATACTGTCTTGCCCAATTTAGCCTTGGAAAAAGAAACAAACAATTATTGGCCTGATTTTCTGAAATCTTTAGTTCTATGAAGATATAATCTAAATTGTCTATGGACCTCCAACAGGTGCACCATATCTTCTCATTTGTTAGAAAACCTTGGAAAGAAAGCAGGTTGATTTATGTACTAGTTGACATTTGTCTCTGATGCTACCTTGGCTAGGAAAGAAGGATTAGTCCAAAGGGGCACCCTATCCTTATAAAAAATCAAATATCATGACTGGGAAGAGAGCAACTAGAGTTCTGATACTCATCTAGCCAATGTAATGGCAATCAGGAAAAGAGTTTTCCATTATAAGAAAAAGAAGTTATGTTCTTACCATAACGTTCTATCTGTGTTGTTTATCTTCACTCATTCATTACTGATGGGTGTTGGTTCCGTCCTCGGAACCAAGTCAGCCTTATAACAAGCTCGTGCCAGCCAAAACCTCTTGAGCTAAGCTTTACCCATAGTACCCCTCTCCCTGTTACCTCAGATCAAGTTTGCCCTTGATAAAGAAAGCAGAGGCTTTTTCTGAGCAAGTCCCCTAATGTGGGATTTGGACCAAATCCAAACCTCTAAGAGCCCTTGGATGGGGAAGTGGGACATAATAAATGAAGATAAACAGCACAGATGGTATGTTATGGTAAGAACATAACTTCTTTATCTGATGTTGTTAATCTTCATTCATTCCTTACTGGTGGGACAGAGTCCCTAGCTACTTTATGTCTTGGAAGGACCTATGGAAGAATGTTCCTGAGTACCACTGAACCAAAGGATACTCTCCCCCTGGAGACCAAATCCAATTTGTAATGAGTGATAAAGGCATGAGGGATAGCCCAAGTTGCAGCTGCACAGATATCATTCATTGAGGCCCTTGAATGAAAAGAATCAGATGTCGCAACTGATCTGGTTGAGTGTGCTCTGACCTTGTTCGGTAGAAGAGGTTTAATTATGTTGGTAGACAAAGCATATATAATTTATCAACCACTTAGATAAAGTTACCTTAGAAACTGAGTTTCCCAGTTTTGGCCCTGAACAGGAAACAAATAACTGGTCAGATTTACGTACTGATTTAGTTCTGTCACGGTAAAATCATAATTGTCTATGTACAACCAGTAAATTAAAGCAGTATTCTCCTTTATTTGAGAAGTTTGGGAAAAAGTCTGGCAGGTCAATTGTCTGATTAATAGTCAAGTCCAAAATAACTTTGGGCAAAAAGGAAGGGTTAGTCCGGAGTGATACTCTGTCCTAATGAAAGACCATGTAAGGGCGTTTTATGCACAAGGCCTGATCCTCGGATATGTGTCTGGCTGAGGTGATGGCTACTAAAAATAGGGATTTCCAGGATAAGAACTTTATATCATAAGTTGCAGCAGGTTTGAAAGGTGATTATGTCAGGGATTACAGTACTAGTATTAAACTCCAAGGTTCGATCGGTTCTTTGAAGGGTAATCTGATGTGCGAGATCCCTTTCAAGAAGATTTTACAGAGACAATGGGAAATTAAGGATGAGTCTTGGAATCCATTGTGAAAGTTTGAGACAGTAGTCAGATGTACTCAAATAGTGGAGGCTGCTGCTCCTGAATGGAAAAGGCTTGACAAATAATCCAAATCCTTTCTGTAGAAACCAAATAAGGAATCTATTCCACTTGCTAAGATAAATTTTCCTGGTGGATGGTTTGTGGGAAGCCAGGAGAATGTTACATACAGGGGAGGTAAGGTTGTTCTGCCCAGCAATTACTGGAAGTGGAGAAACCAAGCTGTCAGCTTGAGATTGGATATGTTTGGATGAATCAACCCCCGCGGGTGTGACAGTAATTCCGGAGTTGGATCCAGAATTCATGGTTGGTGTACTAGGTGAGGTCAAAGGAAGGGGACCCAAACTTGTTGGGGCCAGTAGGGTGCAATGAGGATTACTCTGCTTCTCAACTGAAGGGCCTTCTTTAGAAATTGTGGGATCAGGGGAAGGTGAGGAAAAGCATACAGAAGTCCTGTGGGCCAATCATGTATTAGAGCATCCCTTGGGGACTCCCCCTGTGAGGGAATTAGGACAAAGTGGCTGCTGCATTTGTGATTTGCTGGAGAGTCGAATAGGTTGCAGCAAGGCTGGCCCCAGAGGCTGAAGACCTTTGTCTCTATGGTAGAATTGAGGGACCACTCATTAGGCAGGAGGATGCATCTGCTCAATTTATCCACAATCATATTAGAACCCCCGGGAATGTGTGTTGCTGTCAGAAAGCGGATGGAAGCTGTCACCCATTGCCAAATTCTCATGGCTTCTTGACACAATGGGTAGGACTTGGTCCCCCCTTGTTTGTTGATATACCAGGCCGCCGACATATTGTCAAACTAGATAGCAACTGTCCCTGACAGGAGGGCAGATTGAAAGGCTTGCAACGCTAGAAGCACCACACTCAGTTCTAGAACACTGATATGCATATTGGCCTCCAGAGGGGACCAGGTGCCTTGAACTGTCTTTCTCTGAAGTGACCCCCCCACACACCCTATCAGGGAAGTGTCCATGGTCACTATGGCCTTGGGCTGAGATGGAGAGAAAGGGCAACTCCATAGGTCTTTTTCTGTCTTCATCCACCAAGTTAAGTCTTGTTTGCATTGGTTTGTTATGCGGACCTGAAAGGACATGGGGTGATTCAAAGGGGACCACTATGTTAGTAGGAACCACTGAAGAAGTCTCATGTAATCTCACCAGGGGAGCTATTGTAACTGATGCTGCCACTGATCCTAGAAGTTGAAGGACAGCCCAAGCTGGAACTTTGTCTTGAGAGAGTATCCCCTGGAGTTGGGACTTCAGTCTTTCTAATCTGTGACCTGGAAGGAAGACCAGGCAAGACTGAATATTGAAAGTTGCTCCTATGTATTCCAGTGTTTGAGAAGGGGTCAACTTGCATTTCTCCTTGTTTACTGGGATTCCTAGGTATTTTGCTAGTTTTAGAGTGTAATGTAATGTTGTAACCAGTAGACGGTTGGTGGGGGTGGTAAGGAGCCAGTCGTCTAAGTACGGAAACACTCAGAATCCTTGCAGTCTCAAGTGAGCTGTTACCACTGCCATGCATTTGGTGAACACTCTGGGGGCCATAGAATTGGTAATGATTGGCTCCTAGCTGGAAGCAGAGAAATCTTATGCAGCATTTTTCTATTTCTATGTGGTAATACGCATCCTGAAGATCTATTGAGCACATCCAAACGTCTTTCTCCAAAAAGAGTGGGATAGATTGAACCATGACAATCTGGAATTTTGTTTGGTTAACAAATTTGTTCAGAATGCTGAGATCCAAGATCAGTCTCCAGTCCCCTGTCTTTTTTGGCACTAAAAAAAACCTTGAGTAAAATCTGGATCCTACTTGGTCTGGTGGGACTGCTTGGATGACTATCTTTTGCAACAGCTTTTGAATTTCTTGAGCTGCTGCTTCCCTTTGACTGGGTGGAACATCAGGAATGTGTCTTAATGACTTTGGGAAAATATTGAAGGGTTTGTGATAACCTCTGGCGATTATACTATGCACCCAAGAATCTGTGGTTATTGTTTGCCAGGCAGGGTGGTGCAGAGAGAAACGTCCCCTGATTGCTTCCAGAGGAAAGCAATCGGGCCACTCTTCACGAGCACTGGTAGGACTGTCCAGAGAAAGACTCTCTGGACCCCTGGTTACACAGACCCCGCCTGCTTCTGTAGGGGTATCTTTCAGATGAGTTCCCCCTTTGCTCCAGGGGGGTAAACTCGCCATGTGTGTCACAAAAAGGACCCCAGGATTTCTTATGCCACATCTTTCCACTCCTTTGATTCCTAGAGTAGGATCATTGGGGGATGGAAAAAAGTATGCCCATGGCAGACAGGGTCTTGCCATCCTTTTCACACCTGGCTAACATGTCTTTCACTTTTGGGCCAAAGAGGGAAGAAGCTTCCACTGGAGCGTTAAGAAAGGAAGACTTAAAAGGGTCCACAAAGTCTCAAAGGCGTATCCAGGCATGACGTCTCATGACAACGCCTCAACCCACAGCTCTAGTTGCCCCTTCAGTAGTGTGAGAGATTAACCGCATGGACAAGTTGGATATAGATTCCAGGGTTGCAAGCTGCAAGGCAACTTTGTCGCTTATCTCATCAGAAACTGCTCCTGCTAAGTTCTGGAGAGTTCTGAGATTCATTCTCTCTCTGGAGCCTGGTAAAGTGTGCCAAGTAATTCAAGGACCAAGTGGAAAGGTTGATGAGGCAAACACTTGCTTCCCTAACCAGTCCATTTCCCGAGACTCCCTGTTTGGTGGGTGGACAGTATGGTTCTCCTCGGCGAGCTCTTTCCTAGTGGCCGTTACCACCACCACCACAGCATCTACTGGTAGGCCTTTGGACCAGTGTGGACCTTCTTCTGGTGGGGACAGAATTTTGTCTGGTCTTTGGGGGATTGGTTCAATGGTATCAGGACTCTTTATTGTGTGCTGCAAAATGAACTGGACTAGTTCGTCTGCAGGCGGGGTCACCCGAGAAGTAGAGGGTCAAGCATGAAAAGCCTGCAAGAATGCAGACTCCTCAGAGGAGGGTTGGTGGGCTTCCAGTCTCCCCGCTGTTTTAAGATTTTCAGTATGTCTCCGAAGGAGACATCCTCAGGGGGTTGAATGTGGGGACCCCTCCCCTTCATCGTAGTCCATATCTTCGGTGAGAGACTCTTCAGGGGAGTCCACATGCTTCCTCTTGCACAATCTCTTATTTGGTATCTCTTCAGCGGGAGCATCTGAAGAGGACTCCAAAGATAGGGTGCCCTGCGGTAGGGTATCTTGAGGCTCTTGTGATCGATGTCCAGATATGATGGACTGTGTCAGCTGTGGTTCAGAGGGAGGATATATATGGTACTCTGACACCGAAGGTTCACCTACAGAGGCAAGGGCCCTCTCCATCACTTGGAAGGCTGGCCCGTCTGAAGAGGGATGGGAGCTTGGAACCGAGAACAACAACCTCAGAATCGGAGTCACACCCTGCTCCGACAAACCCACTCCCAAAAAAGGAGCCCCAAGAGGACTTGGTGCCGTTAGGACTCCCGGAACCATAGTAGACGGCACCGTAGAAAAATCGGCACCGTACTAGGTGTCACGGTGCCAGCAGCCCAGTCATGATCTCAAGGATATCTCGGCTCCGAATGAGTCGATGACCAAAGGGTCGGCTCCAGAACCATGGTGAGGTCTACCAGTGGAACCAAAGAAGTGGGAACTGAAACAGGTGTCAGTGTCGGGTGCTTCGATACTTGCAAGGAGGTCAAAGGAGGAGAATATGCATGAGTCTGTGGAGAAAAACTCCAAACTCCAGTTGGGAGGGAAGTTTTGGAAGGTGTTGAGATCCCTCTGTCCATCAGTAGCTGATCCACATGTCACACCATGTCCAATTCCAAGAGACTCCTGGAGGAGCAAGTTGATATCCCCGACGAAGAATCAGGCCTTTCCAAGAAAGGGCTATACTGTTCCTGAAAGAATGGATCTGCTGTAGGGAGTATTGGGTCCGAGGAACAGTTTCTCCTAACAGCACTGTGGTCTCAGGGCCAGTAAGATGTATAGAGAGGTGGGAAGTGACTGGTGTTGGATGTACTATTGTTATTGCCGAATAGGATGGGATTGAAACAATAGTTGAAGACATAGTTGGTGCAGTGGACATTATTGGTACCATGGCGGCTGCCGGAGGCAGTGTCACTGCAGATGGTAATGAAGTGGATAATTGAGATCTTGGAACAGTGGATGGCACCATGGAGGGCAGTTGAGGCCCCAGTGCTGAAGCAATTTTTGCCAATTTAGGGATTTTTGGTTTTGGTTCAGAGAACTCTTTAGCACTGGAAAGAGGTGAAGAAGGAACGGAGTGACTTTTTTTTAGTGTTCTTTCTTTGGAGGGGGTCAGCCCTCTGACCCAGAAATAGCCTTTGAAAAAGGAGTTTTTAAAAGGCTTTTTAGTATCAGCTTATTTCTTCTCTCATTTAGGGTATGAGAACTGAACCCTTTACAAATTTCACATGGTAGTTGAATATAGAGGTGTGGAACACCCAGGCAGTAGACACAAGATAAACGAGTGTCTGAATTAGGCATTTTGCGACCGCATTGGTCACATTGGTTGAAACCAGTTGTCCCTTTCTTTTTAGACATGGTAGGAACAACTTACAGAAAAAAATTACCACAAACAAATACAAAGCAAAGTACAAACTCTATATCAACAGAATAGGAAAAACAGACAGAAGAGCATTTTTTTTTTTGAGAAGAAAGAAAAGAATACCAACAATGGTGTTTAGATTACTTCAAGAGGTAAGGGGAAGGAAGGTAGAGAGAGAGAGGGAAGGCCTGTACCAATGAAGGTACCAAGATTACCAAGTTGGTAAGGAAAGTAAGAAAAGTCAATGAATAGGGGGTTAAAGTTTGGCGACTAAAGAGAGAAGCAAATTACAAAAGTAATAGAGAGAAAAACTGTGGAAAAATGTTTTTAGAATAATACATTTTATAGTACTTAGCTGAGAGTTTGCTTGACACATCTTGATATCTATGTGGCAAACGAGATCTGTGGTAACAGGGAGAGGGGCACTATGGGTAAAGCTTAGCTTGACAGTTTTTTGGCTGGCACAAGCTTGCTATAAGGCCGACTCAGTTCTGAGGATGGAACCAACAACCATCAGTAAGGAATGAATTAAGATTAATAACATCAGATCTTTAAGTCCACCATGGTTGAAGACTCAAAGGCAGTCTGGGTCAAAAGTGTTAAATCCCATGGAGGTGTGGGATCCTTAATAGGAGGTCAAAGTAAAAAGGTGCCTTTAAGAAAAGCCTTATATAATCTCAGAGAGTTCAAAGAAGAATGTTTTTTGCCCAAATGAAAATAAGAAATGGTAGCAAGTTGAGCATTAATTGTTGAATAACTAGTTTCATTATTGAAAATGAAAGCAAGAAAGTCAAGAACAGCTGGGATAGGTGCTGAAATAATTGTCTCTGGAGAGCCCAAATGGAAAACCATTTCCATCTGCTCTTACAAATCTTTCTGGGATGATGTAAGGATGTGACAAACTGAAGAAGAAAGCTTGGACTGTCTAGCCAACACTGGAAGTGAAGAAACCATGTGGTCAATTTGGGGGTTGAAATATCCAGGTGAGGTAACCTGGATGGGTGAGATAGCAGTTCTTGAAAAAAATCCAATACCCATGGAAGGTGAAAAAAGTGAGACCACTGGAAGGGAAAATACACTAATCAAGGCCAGAATGATGCAGTGGGGATTACTTTGCTCTTCCACTCTAATGCTTTCTGAAAAACCTCGGGGAAGGCATATAGGAAAGCGAGGAGCCAGTCATGAATAACAGAGTCTCTCTGTGACTCCCCCTCTGGAGGGAGCAAAGCAAAGCACCTGCCACAATTGGAATTCAGGGGAGAAGCAAACAGAATGCAGCATGGTTGGCCCCATCGGCGTAAAATCATTTCCACTACTTATGGATTGATAAACCACTATTAAGGAAGTAAGATGGATATGCTCAGTTTGTTTGTCAGCATGATGGACTTCCCCAAAAATATGCATTGCCAGTAGAAAGCAGCCAGAAGAGATTGCCCATTGCCACATTCTCATTGCCTCTCAACATAGGGGGTAGGAAGACTGGGTTTCCCATTGTTTGTTGATGTACCAGACCACTGACATGTTGCCTGTCTGAATAGCAACCATCCCTAAAGAAAGAACATCTTGAAATGCCTGCAACTCCAATAGGACCACTCTCATTTCTAGGACACTGATGTGAATATTAACCTCCAGCTGAGACCATGTGCTTTGGGCCATCCTTTCCATGTAATCCCTCCCCCAATCCTAGCTGACAGGCACCTGTAGCCACTAAGGCCTTGGGCTAAGGAAGAATAAAGTGATGGTCCTGAGAGATTTGTTTCTGTGTGAATCCACCGGGCTATGTGTTGTCTACAATTATTTGTAATTCGAATAGGTGCAGTCAGAGAATTATGTCCTATTGACCATTGTATTGGAAGAGTCCATTGTAGTAACCTCATGTAAAATCTTGCTAAAGGTACCTAAACTACTGAAGCTGCCATTGATCCAAGAAGCTGTAAGACTAGTCTGGCTGGAGGGGAAGGAAGATAGAGAATGTGTGATGCTTGGCTCTGCAGATTACTTAACTTTGTCTGTGGTAAGCTTGTGATCTGTGCCACCATATCCAGACGAGCACCAATGAATTCCAGGGCATGGGTGGGCAAGAGCTGAGACTCGTTGTAGTTCACTGTGATTCCTAGTGGAAGACATAGTTGGAGCAAGTAATCCCTAGCCTGCGTCAGTAGAGGCTTGGCAGAAACAGAAAGTCATCAAGGTAAGGAAACACCCAGAATCTCAGCAGTCTCAAATGAGCTGCGACCACTGCCATGCACTTGGTGAACACCCAGGGGGTTGTGGTGAGACCAAACACCAGGGCTCTAAACTAATGTTGACTGGCTCCCAGTTGGTAGCATAGGTATCTTCTGGAGTGCCTGTGTATTTTTATATGATAGTATGCATCCTGGAGATCTATACAGCACATCCAATCCTCCTTCCACAACAGAGTAGAATGGACTGAACTGTGCCCATCCAGAACTTCAAGTGTTTGACAAATAGATTCAGATTGCTGACTTCCAAAATTGGTCTTCCTTGGCACTAAAAGATTCTTGAATAAGTTTTGGATCCTTGCTGGACTGGGGGAGACCACTTGGATGCCTGTTTTTTTTCCAACAACCTTTGCATTTCTATGGCTGCTGCTTTCTTGGATAGGGTAGAATGTCTGGAATTCTTTTGGTTTGTTGGGGAGGTAGAAGGAAAAATGACATGTAATAATCTGTGCATATTATTCTGTGCACCCAAGTATCTTTAGTAATGGTTGTCCAGGCTTCTGTGTGCAAAGATAAGTGGCTCCCCTGACTGCCTCCAGACTTTAGCAGTTGGGCAACCCTTAAGGAGAGCTGAAAGGGTTTCTCGGAAAAAGGAACTCAGAAGCCCTGATGTTGTGGCCTTCCTCTGCCTCAGGGATGACATCTTCCATCAGAGTTCCCTCCTCTGCCATTGGGGGATCTGTCTCTGTATGAGTCCTGGGAAGACCCTTCTACCTTGTGGAACCACATCTTTCTACCTCCTCTCTGTTTCCAGGAAAAGGTCCTTTAAGGGGCAGAAAAATGTATCCCTTTGGCAGATAATGTCTACCCATTCTGTTTGCTCCCGGAAAGAGTTTCCTTCACTTTAGGGCCAAACAAGGTGGATCCATCAAAGGAAGCCTTGATGAATGAAGCCTTGATGGCCACTGCAAAGTCATAGAGGCACATGCGTATCTCTTCTTACAGAAATTCCAGAACCTGTGTCTCACAAAGCTCCCTTTCAGGTGAGAGAAATCAGCCTCATAGATGCATTCAACAGGGACTGGAGGGTGGCCAGTTGTGAAGAAACTATCTTATTGTTTTCCACTGACATGGACCCTGAGAGGGTACTGGAAAACTCTGGTACTGTGTGTCAAGTAGTTCATTGACCTGAAAGTGAAGGTCACTGAAGCATAAACATGCTTCCCAAATCTGTCCAATGTCCTGGACTCTCTGTTCAGCAAGCCCTTTCTAGGTGCCCGCTGCTACCACTATTGCATCCATTGGGGAAGCCTTGCTTTAATGGGCCTTATGCTTTATGCTTCAGGCTCCATGACAACTGGATCCTTCCAAGCCTGGTGGGAGATGAGGCCCACCATCTCATCCACCAATGGAACTACCCAAGACTTAGCTGAGCTGGCTTCAAACGCCTTGAGAAACACAGTGTCTTATTCTGGGGAGGGGGTCAGAAGACCAACCACCTTTCTGTCTCAAAAGTTCAAGGATTTCAATGAAACAGGTGCCCTTTAGAGGTAATTCGGGGGACCTCCCCCTTCAAAAAAATCAGTGTCTTCTGTTAAGACTCCTATGGGAAGTCTAAATGCCTCCTTTTACATGTACATTTCCGAGGAGGGCTCTCCAGTGGGAAGCTCCAGGGAGTACCGAATGAGGACCATCTCAAGGCTTGACCAAGCCAGCTGTCTGGATGGAACAGGACGAAAAGACTCAGGCTCCAAAGTAGACAGTTGAAGAGGGGTGGATCTGAGGGGAGGGGTCAGGGATATCTTGCTCACAGACGTGGAAAACTCTCTCTCCACTACCTTAAAGGCAGAGGTCATGGGAGAACCAAGCCTTGACCTGGTATGAGCTGAAACCACCTGCCCAGTAAGAAACTGGGCATTCCCAAGATTGACATGTGTGGTACATTTGCTTGTACCATTAAATGGGTCCAGATTTTGCTGGAGCGAGATTAAGTGAAACATAAACAACTTAAAGAATCTATTCATGCATTATGTTGCACACTGTCATCTATCAGTACTGCTGAGACACTGGACAAATTCTTAATGGACATTAATGATAAATTAAAACCATATGAAGCAGAAATCATTGATAGAAAGAATAGCAAGTTACTTTGGGATGTCAGGGATTATGACAGGGGTAATGCTTCTGCAAGCAAGAGTAATCGCAGGTAGACACACAGTCGTGTCAGGTTTTCTGAACCAGGAAACTTAAAACCACAAGACTCCTCTTATTCAGTGTCAGAGGGACAGTATACATCATTTGAAAAGGATGAAGGGGAGAACAGAGAATTCCCATTATTGCCCGCGGCTCAGCAAACAGTACAGTTTCAAAAAACTTTTCGTAATGTACAACAAAGTTATGGGGGGACGACAAGGCACCAAGCAATACTGGGAACAAGGCAACGTGGGATTTTGTGAACAACATCAACCACAACGCTATAAGCGAGGTAAATGGTAAATCTCCCTGTTGCAATGTTTCAAGTGGCTATGTTGTGAATTTATCTGGACATTTTCTGAGACATTTGCTTGTGGCAAGTGCAAGGCTTGCAAATATGTAATAAAAACTTTTCCTAGAATAAATAATGTTTCTTTTAGAACTTGTGGCCATTTTACTTGCAATACTGAAGGCGTTATATATGCCTTGAGATGTCCTTGCAACAAAATTTATATTGGAGAAACAAAAAGGTGTTTTCAAACTAGAATTTTAGAGCATGTGAAGGATATTGCTAATATAAAAGCAGAGAGCTCTAAAGCTGAACATTTTAGTTTGCTTCATGATGGAGAAAGTAAAGGGCTACAAGGCACTGTTTTGGAAAAAAATGCACATATCTAGATTGGATGTTTCTTTTATCAAGAAACAGGTGCTTTTAAAAGAATCTACTTACATTTTAAAATTTGACACCAAAAGGACTAAATGAAGAATGTAACTGGAGAGTACTTCTTTAACTGTATGATTGTTTAACTGATGTATTTGTATGTGTATATATGGGGCAAGTTTTTTACTTTGTGTTATACTCCTTGAAGGCTTTGGCCGAGACGTCAGAGTTTCATTAAATTTGTTGGCTATACAGGTGGTTGTTTCTTTTTTGCTACAAGGCAACTTTTTATTTTATTTTGTGCATCATTCCCAAGATCCTGTCTCAATATAGAGGTCGGAGCCAGGCTGTTCAGTCTTGAGGGTTAGACTGGAAGGGATGCCTTGGGAATATTATAGCTGAACACAAACTCCCAGATCCAGTGCCAATGCTGTGCCTCCGAGATCCTTCTGGCTCTAACAGAGTTAGGAGGTATCGGAGTCGATAAGGGCAAGGCCTTAGGATCCACACAGACAAGCTCAGAATTCTCAGGTCCATAGACTCCAAAACCAGAGAATGGATCAGAGTAGGAGTCAAATTCTAGAGTTGAACTGGTGGTAGGTTCAGGTGATCCAATTGAAGATATGGAAGACGGAGCAGGGATAACTCCCAAATGAATCTGGGTTCTGAGAAACATCATCCTGTCCACATCTGCTTCTGTTAGGCTTCTAGATTACCTGAAGGATGAAGAGGTTGAGGGTGGTCTTGACATCCTTTGAGGTGTTTCCTGCAAAAGAGGTGAGTGAAGCCTCTAAAAACAGGATCTGGGGAGAATTCTGACCTTGTATACGGTGACTCAGACTTCGTTTGAGTCGGACCCAGATGAACAGTTGGATCCAATGGTCTCAGTTTAGATGGAGTCAGATCCAAATGAACAGTCAAACTCAATGATTTTGCAATTTTCACAGACAGAGCCAAGCCTGAAGTGGAAGCAGGAGATCGACTGGAGGAGCTCTTCTTCAACTCCTTAGCCTCATCAGACATATTCCCCCTGGAAGACTCCGAAGATTTCTTGCAGGAAGGGTAGCACCAGATGAAGAGGAAGAAGTGCAGGGAAGCAAGCATTTCAATACCAATTTGTATCTGTGCTCTACCAGCACTCTGTGGTTGAATACTACAGAAATTTCAAAGTGTTGAGATGTCCTGCTCTGAGGCAATAAACACACAGAGTAAACATCTGAGTTAGGAGAAGAGCATTTTTTGAAATCCAGTTGATTTATCTGACATATTTAATTAAGCACGACAACAAAAAGAACCACAACAGTATGGCTATATATGTAGAAACAAAGAACATTAGACAAAAGTGTGTGTGTGTGTGTGTGTGGTGTGTGTATACAGATATATAGAGATGCCTAGAGAGGAGTTGTGGTATTGTATGAGGAAGTCGGGAGTGGCAGAGAAGTATGTAAGAGTGGTACAGGATATGTACAAGGGCAGTGTGACAGCAGTGAGATCGGCAGTGGGAGTGACAGATGCGTTTAAGGTGGAGGTGGGATTACATCAAGGATCAGCTGTGAGCCCTTTCTTATTTGCAGTGGTGATGGACAGGTTAACAAATGAGATCAGACAGGAGTCCCCGTGGACTATGATGTTTGCGGATGACATTGTGATATGTAGTGAGAGTAGGGAATAGGTTGAGGAGACCCTGGAGAGGTGGAGATATGCTCTAGAGAGGAGAGGAATGAAGGTCAGCAGGACTAAGACAGAATATATGTGTGTGAATGAGAGGGAGGATAGAGGAATGGTGAGGATGCAGGGAGTAGAGCTGGTGAAGTTAGATGAGTTTAAATACTTGGGATCAACAGTTCAGAGTAATGGCGAGTATGGAAGAGAGGTAAAGAAGAGAGTACAGGCAGGGTGGAGTGGGTGGAGACGAGTGTCAGGAGTGATTTGTTACAGACAAACACCAGTAAGAGTGAAAGGGAAGGTCTACAAGAGAGTAGTGAGACCAGCTATGTTATATGGGTTGGAGACAGTGGCATTGACAAAAAGGAAAGCGCCAGAGCTGGATGTGGCAGTTAAAGATGTTAAGATTTGCACTGGGTGTGACGAGGGTAGACAGCATTAGGAATGAGTATATTAGAGGGTCAGCTCAGGTTGGAAGGTTTGGAGACAAAGCCAGAGAAGTGAGATTGGGTTGGTTTGGACGTGCTGAGAAGGGATGCTGGGTATATTGGGAAAAGGATGCTAAGGATGAAGCTGCCAGGTTCAGGTAAGAGGAAAAGAGGAAGACCTAAGATAAGGTTTATGGATGTGGTGAGAGAGGACATGCAGCTGGTTGGTGTGACACAGCAAGATGCAGAGGACAGGAAGAAATGGAAACAGATGATCCACTGTGGTGACCCCTAATGGGAACAGTCGAAAGAAAAAGATTATTTATAAATATATATATATATATATATATATATATATATATATATATATATATATATATATATATATATATATATATATATTATATTATATATACATATATATATATATATATATATATATATATATGCACACACACACACACACACACACACACACAGTTTTTTGTACAGAAAAATGGAGATGAAGAAAAATCACAGAGTACTGAACAAAGTACTATGATAAGCCTTATCACCAAATACTACTTGAGTTAAAATGACCACATCCAAACAGTGAAGTAGCAAACAAGATTTGGGGTACTTCAGGAGAACAGAAGGTTATTGGTAAAGGTGAGCTTGAGCTACAGAGCCATAGTCCAATGAAGTGGCCGAAGTCAGATCCCGGGACTAATCCAAGACCCATCAGTTGAGAAACAGATGAAAAATATTATCAGATCAGTTTTTTAGTTATATAGTGGAAAGAATGGGGCGGGGGTGTTAGATGAAGAAAAAGCCAAGGAAATTGCTAGTTGTAATTACCCTGAAGTATGTCAAAAAAGAAACTTAGCTGCTACCCAAACACTGTGCCAAGAGATCACATCCAGTGCAAATAGGCGGCAAACCTGACTGCAGGTAATTTGCTATCTACAGGGGGTTATGGTTAAGGGGAGGAGCCTGAGCTCTGGATCCAAAGTCTGAGAGCAGCTGAAACTGGATCTTACTCATATTCAGTACCCCATCTGTTGAGGAACAGATGGAAGAGAACATCGGATCTTATGCTTACACACTATGACACCTTTGGCAAGGGAATTCATTCTTCCAGAATCTAGCAGTGCTTGAACCACTCTTCCTTATAAAGCCACAGTTTATTTCACTAGTCTGGTTGCTGCACAGAAGTATAATATACTGAGTCTGTTATCTTAAATGTTGCTTTATTGCACTCTGTATATGAACAACTTCATTTAAAACATCCTTTTTAGACTTCTCATTTTCACCAGTAGCATTCTTTTCAACACAGAACTTAGCAATGTGACCACTTCCTTTCCAAGATCTGGAGCAAATTAACACATTAGTTGTTTTGTTTCACAGAAAGCTGTCTATTTCTTATTGCAATTTAGCTGTAGAAGCAGAAAATGCATTTTAACACGCGAGTCATTAACTAATACATGGTCTACTGACGTTATTAGCTTATCAGATTTCTGAGGATCACTTTGCAGTACCCTTTTTCTTATCACTAGGAAATGCTCTTTGAAACCTGTTTACAGCTCAGTTTTCTAATGTTAACTGCTGCTGTCAGGTTCAAGCTAAAACTTTAAAATATGCTTTGAATCATGCATCTGTGTGCTTACCAGTCTACCTACAAGTCCATTTATGAAATGTTATTGCTTGTACCTCAGGAGTTTATGTCAGACCAAAACTTTCTTAAGTTTATCATAGTCAAAGAAATCAGTTTATTCCTTGGCAAAATACATTTTCAGTGTCTCTCCTGCCAGCTAGAATGGCAAGATCTTTGCCCACTCTGCTCAGTTCAGGTTCTCTGTGGTGGCATGACACTCAAATGCCATCAAACAGGACTCCAGGTCATCATTCCTGTATAGTTTCTTCATTGGCACCACAGCCCTGGTTTGACAGCTTTAATGGTCAGCACAACCAGTTGTTGCTACAGATGCACCATCTTTTGGTCAGCTCCCACTTGTGATTCCACAAGTTTTTGCAATAATTTTTCTATGATTGCGGTCTCTAGTTACCCATGCTGGAATACAACAATCAGTGCTGTAGGGAATAGTAGCCCACAATATGACTGCACTTGGCAGCAGAGATAATGCTATGAACTGAAAACTGGCAAGTCTCTCGTTGACTGTATGTGGTCAAACCATCAGTGCAAGTCCAAGGAAGTATTGGAGGCAGGACATACATAAAACACAAGTTTATGCAGTAATATGCATTGTCTAATAAAATAAAATAACAGCAAGCACACAAGTGGTTTCCAATCAAAATATGCTCCACTTGGCATCTTAACAAAAAAGCACATTTAGCTTACAGTGTGAAACAAAATAAACAATACCTTTAACTCACTCAAGCATATAACATTTTTTGTATGCTTCCAGTTCACACCCATACCTCCTTATAGTGTCCAAAATTGTGGGTCTGTTTTCTTTAAGTAACTGACTTACTAGCTAAGAATAGGCAGAATTAAGAAGGGCAAGGTGTTATTAACAAAATGACACTAAGATTATTAGTCTATGATGCCCTGCACTGGAGAAATTAATCTTGTCTACTACTTATTCATATATATGCTCATATTTTCATAACAGAGAGAAAAAGTAGTTATGTACTCACCATAACATTCCATCTGTGTTGTCCATTTTCATTCTTCCTCAACCTGTGGTTTGGATCCAAACCTCAGATCCAACTTGGCCACTTTTATAGCTTAGGAACTAACTCTTGAGCTCCTCCCTTACCCATAATGCCCCTGTCCTCCAGATTACTTCAAATCAAGCTTGCTGCAGCTGTGGACCCATAATACATATATGTATATATAGAAAATTATCATAAGATAGAAGAAGATAAAATCAGGAGCTCAAAAGGAACAGTGGTTCCTGAAACACCTCTGTAAGTCTTCCTAGAAGAGACAGGTGGAAGGAGGGGAGGAAGGTTGAGGAAGAATGAAAATGGACAACACAGATAGAACATTATGTTAAGTACATAACTTCTTTATCTGATGTTGCCATTTTCATTCATTCCTCAGCCTGTGGGACAGAGTCCCCAGCTAAATATGTCTTGGGTGGCCCTCATGGAAGGATATTCCAGAGCACCACATAGCCAAAGGATACTCTATTTCTAGATTTAATATCTAACTTGTAATGTGTAACAAATGTATGAGTATTTGACCAGGAGGCCACTGCACAAATATCATTGATAGATACTCTAGAGCATGCTGAGGTGTACATTGATCTAGTAGAATGTGGTTTCACAAGTCCAGAGGGCATGATACCTTTTGCAGAATAAACATAAGGGATGCAATTTTGTAATCCATTTAGCTAAGGTAGTTTTGGAGACATGATTCCCCAATTTTACTTTGGAAAAGGAAAAGAATAATTGGTCAGATTTTCTGGAGGCCTTTGTTCTGTCCAGATAAAAGCCTGTCTATGTACATCTAAAAGGTGAAGGGTATTTTCACCCTTGTTCCTGAAATGAGGAAAAATATCGGAAGAATGATGACTTATTAATATTGTGTTCAGAAGCTACTTTTGGCAAAAGGGTCACATTCGTACATAGGGTGACTCTGTCTTTGTGGAAAATCAAATAAGGCATCTTGGAAGAAAGTGCTTGCAATTCTGAAATTCTCCTAGCCAAGGTTATATCTACCAAGAATATAGTTTTCCATGATAAGAATTTGAGATTTACTTTGGCAGAAGGTTTAAAGGTGGAGTGAATCAGAGGTCCTACAGAGGAGTGGGGTCTTTGATCAGAGACTTAAGTAAGAAGGTACCTCTGAGGAAGGCCTTACACAATTTGGAAGAAGCCAAAGAAGGGACGTTTTCACCTGTGTGATAATTAAATATGGCTGCTAACTGTACCTTGACAGTGGAGTAGCTTGCTCCAGTCTGGAAAACTGAAGCAAGGAAGTCAAGAATTGCAGGAATGGGAGCAGTAAAGGAATCCATTTGTTTTCGGAGATAGGGTTGCCACCTTTTCAAATGCCAAAAGTGGGACATTTTTTGTAGAAATGTCAGATTTTGCAGGGCAAAACATACCCACAGCCAGTACAAAGGACAGAACTTAACTTTTTTGCCAGAATAAAAGCTTATTAGATACAAAAATACTGCTTTTATACAACTATTAAATATATATATAGTATTCTTCTGTCCAAAAAAAAACTCAGGACATTTTTTCAATTCTTTATTTTTCAGGACGCCTAAAGAGGACTGTCCCTCACAAGTGGGACAGAGAGCCCAAATGGAGAATATTTTTTATTTGATCTTGTAAATATTTCTGGTTGAAGCTTTATGGGAACATACCAATTTTTTTTTTTTAACTGGGGAGGAAAGCCTGCAATGTCTAGCCATCACTGGAGAAACCATGTGGTCAATTTGAGGCCTGTCAAATATGGGTGAGTTTGCCCTGAAGGGTGGGGAAGGATGACTGGACTTGGATCCAGCATCCAAAGAGGATGTATCAGGTGAAACCAAAGGAATGGAAGCCAGACCTGTTGAGACCAGAAGGATGCAATGAGAATTACTTTGCTCTTCAACCTCTGCACTTTCTAGAGAAATTTGAGGATGACAGGTAGAAAACTGGCAAGTCTCTCGTTGACTGTATGTGGTCAAACCATCAGTGCAAGTCCAAGGAAGTATTGGAGGCAGGACATACATAAAACACAAGTTTATGCAGTAATATGCATTGTCTAATAAAATAAAATAACAGCAAGCACACAAGTGGCTTCCAATCAAAATATGCTCCACTTGGCATCTTAACAAAAAAGCACATTTAGCTTACAGTGTGAAACAAAATAAACAATACCTTTAACTCACTCAAGCATATAACATTTTTTGTATGCTTCCAGTTCACACCCATACCTCCTTATAGTGTCCAAAACTGTGGGTCTGTTTTCTTTAAGTAACTGACTTACTAGCTAAGAATAGGCAGTATTAGGAAGGGCAAGGTGTTATTAACAAAATGACACTAAGATTATTAGTCTATGATGCTCTGCACTGGAGAAATTAATCTTGTCTACTACTTATTCATATATATGCTCATATTTTCGTAACAGAGAGAAAAAGTAGTTATGTACTCACCATAACATTCCATCTGTGTTGTCCATTTTCATTCTTCCTCAACCTGTGGTTTGGATCCAAACCTCAGATCCAACTTGGCCACTTTTATAGCTTAGGAACTAACTCTTGAGCTCCTCCCTTACCCATAATGCCCCTGTCCTCCAGATTACTTCAAATCGAGCTTGCTGCAGCTGTGGACCCATAATACATATATGTATATATAGAAAATTATCATAAGATAGAAGAAGATAAAATCAGGAGCTCAAAAGGAACAGTGGTTCCTGAAACACCTCTGTAAGTCTTCCTAGAAGAGACAGGTGGAAGGAGGGGAGGAAGGTTGAGGAAGAATGAAAATGGACAACACAGATAGAACATTATGTTAAGTACATAACTTCTTTATCTGATGTTGCCATTTTCATTCATTCCTCAGCCTGTGGGACAGAGTCCCCAGCTACATATGTCTTGGGTGGCCCTCATGGAAGGATGTTCCAGAGCACCACAGAGCCAAAGGATACTCTATTTCTAGATTTAATATCTAACTTGTAATGTGTAACAAATGTATGAGTATTTGACCAGGAGGCCACTGCACAAATATCATTGATAGATACTCTAGAGCATGCTGAGGTGTGCATTAATCTAGGAGAATGTGGTTTCACAAGTCCAGAGGGCATGATACCTTTTGCAGAATAAACATAAGGAATGCAATTTTGTAATCCATTTAGCTAAGGTAGTTTTGGAGACATGATTCCCCAATTTTACTTTGGAAAAGGAAAAGAATAATTGGTCAGATTTTCTGGAGGCCTTTGTTCTGTCCAGATAAAAGCCTGTCTATGTACATCTAAAAGGTGAAGGGTATTTTCACCCTTGTTCCTGAAATGAGGAAAAAATATCGGAAGAATGATGACTTATTAATATTGTGTTCAGAAGCTACTTTTGGCAAAAGGGTCACATTCGTACATAGGGTGACTCTGTCTTTGTGGAAAATCAAATAAGGCATCTTGGAAGAAAGTGCTTGCAATTCTGAAATTCTCCTAGCCAAGGTTATATCTACCAAGAATATAGCTTTCCATGATAAGAATTTGAGATTTACTTTGGCAGAAGGTTTAAAGGGGGAGTGAATCAGAGGTCCTACAGAGGAGTGGGGTCTTTGATCAGAGACTTAAGTAAGAAGGTACCTCTGAGGAAGGCCTTACACAATTTGGAAGAAGCCAAAGAAGGGACGTTTTCACCTGTGTGATAATTAAATATGGCTGCTAACTGTACCTTGACAGTGGAGTAGCTTGCTCCATTCTGGAAAACTGAAGCAAGGAAGTCAAGAATTGCTGGAATGGGAGCAGTAAAGGAATCCATTTGTTTTCGGAGAGCCCAAATGGAGAATATTTTTTATTTGAGCTTGTAAATATTTCTGGTTGAAGCTTTATGGGAACATACCAATTTTTTGTTTTAACTGGGGAGGAAAGCCTGCAATGTCTAGCCATCACTGGAACTGGAGAAACCATGTGGTCAATTTGAGGCCTGTCAAATCTGGGTGAGTTTGCCCTGAAGGGTGGGGAAGGATGACTGGACTTGGATCCAGCATCCAGAGAGGATGTATCAGGTAAAACCAAGGGAATGGAAGCCAGACCTGTTGAGACCAGAAGGATGAAATGAGAATCACTTTGCTCTTCAACCTCTGCACTTTCTAGAGAAATTTGAGGATGACAGGTAGAGGGGGATCAGCATACAGGAGACCAGAGGGCCAAGCATGGACTAGAGCATCTCTCAGTGACTGTCCTTGAGGAGGGATCAGGGCAAAAAACCTGCTACATTTGTTGTTGTATGGGGATGCAAAGAGATCGCAGCAAGGTTGGCCCCGTTTGAGGAATGTCAAGTTTGCTGTAGACTGACTGAGAGATCACTCATGAGGCATCAGGAAGGTTCTGCTGAGCCTATCTGCTAGAATGCTGGAATTCCATGGAATGTGCATTGCTACTAGAAAGCAGTTGAAACAGATTGCCCATTGCCAAACTCTCATTGCTTCTCAACAAAAAGGTTAAGATCTGGTTCCCCCTTGCTTGTTGATGTACCAGACTATGGACATATTGTCTGTCTGTATTGCAATAGTCCCTAGACAAAGAAAGCTCTGTAAAGCCTCCAAGACTAGAAGCATCACTCTCATCTCTAGAACACTGATATGCAGATTAGTCTCCACATGCCTTGCAACTCATCACAAATAATGACCACCACCCCAACTGGGATGCGTCCACGGTCAATGTGGCAATGGGGGAAGAAGAATAAACAGACGTCCTTCCCCAACCTCCTTCGAGTGAAGGCACCAGGACAGCAGCCTTTGCACACTCACGATACTTTCACAGGAGGATTCAGTGGATAGCCGTGAAAGGACCATTGTACTGCTAGAGTCAATTGAAGAATCCGCATGTGTAAGTGAGCTGTAGGAATTAAGAACACAATGGCAGCCATCAAACCCAGTGCTTTGAGAATTAATTCTGCTGGTGTCGAAGGGATAGCTAAGATTAGTCTGATATGTAATCTCAGCAACAGAATTCTGTTTGAAGGCAGGAAGGCTAGGCAGTTGGGTGTGTCTATACGTGCCAATATATAATCTATCACTTTTACTGGCTGTAGTTGAGACTTTTGGGGATTTATTGCGATTCCGAGAGCAGGTAATCCCTGGCTTGGAGGAGTATATGCCTGGCTGATGCAATCAGGAGCCAGTTGTCCAGGTAAGGAAACATTCTGAATTTGAGCAATCTTAGATGAGCCGCTACTACTGCCATGCATTTGGTGAACACCCTGGGGGCTGTGGTGAGACTCAAGGGAAGAGCTCTGAACTGGTAATGACTGGCTCCTAGCTGGAAGTGGAGAAACCCTTGAGAATGCCTCTTCATTTTGATGCACTAGTACACATCTTGAAGATCTATTGAGCACATCCAGTCATCTTTTTGGAGGACAGGTAGAATAGCCTGCATTGTGACCATCCAGAATTTTGAGTTCTTTATGGATTTGTTTAGGAAGTTTAGGCCCAGGATTGGTCAAAGGTCCCATGTCTTTTTGGCATTAAAAAGAACCTTGAGTAGATTCTGGATCTTGTTTGGTTTGGTGAAGCCTTCTGGAAAACTCTTTTGACTAGCAGCTTTGTGATTTCTTGTGTGGCTGACTCCCTATGATTGGGTGGAATATTGGGGAGATTTTTCTTTGGAATCGGAGTTTTGAAAAAGGGAATGTAATATTCTCTGGATATGGTCCTTTGTACCCACCAGTCATTTGTAATGGCTAGCCAGGCATATAGGTGCAAGGATAGGCACCCCCTGACTGCCACCAGAAATGGACTATTGGCATCTGTTCAGGAGAGCTGAAAGGATCTGTCCAAGAAGGAATCTCGAGATCTTTGGTACTGTGGACCTCCTCTACCACGTGGGTAGCGTCTACCAGAATAGTTATTTCCCTCTCTGCCTCTAGGGGAAAACTCCCCCTGTGAATTCTGGAAAGCCCCTTGTGATTTCTTGAACCGCAATTTCTTACCTCCACTTTGGTTCCTGGAAAATGGTCTTTGTTTGGTAGAGAATCAGATTCCAAAGGCAGACAATGTTTTCCCAGTTTTTTTACACTTGGAGAGAGTATCTATCACAAATGGCCCAAAAAGTGAAGATTCATCAGAGGGAGCATTGATGAATGATGCCTTGAAAGGTTTCGCAAAGTCACAAAGTCACATCCAGGCATGTCTCCTTATGGAAATGCCTGAATCGGCGGCCCTTGAGGAACCCTCAGCAGCATGTGAGATTAACCTCATGGATGCATTTCAGATGGATTGTAGGGTGGCCATTCTCAATGATAAGGTTTTCTGTTCCTCTTGAGACATGGATCTTGGGTCAGTGCTGGAGAGTTCCTTTAATGCATTTATCTGCAAACTGGTAAAGTGAGACAAGTAATTCAGTGATTGCAGTGCAAAGGTCACTTATGCGTACACCTGCTTTAAATCTGCTCAAAGCCCTAGACTCTCTGTTAAGGGGAGGGACAGTGGAGCTCTGTTCAGCTAGCTCCTTCTTCGTGGCTGCCACAACAACCATGGCATCTACAGGGGTACCTTTAGTCCAGTGTTGCTTATCTAAATGGCTACTGAGGATTTTGCCAGCTCTTTGTGGTATGGGCTCCACGGTGTCCAGCTCCTTCCATCCCCTGCGGGAGACAAGGTCTATAAGGTCATCTGCCAGAGGGGGTCACCCAAGATGTAGACGGACCAGACCCAAAGTCTTCCAAAAATAGCGACTCCTCTGAGGAAGGGCTTTGGGTAGACCAACCACCTCTTTGGTTTAGAATTTCAAGGATGTCTTCAAAGCAGCCTTCATCAGGTGGAGATCTTGGGGACCCTTCCCCTTAATCAAAGTCCGTGTCTTCTGCCAAAGATTCCTGATGGGAATCTAGGTGATCCCTCTTACACATTCTCTTTCAATGGACCTCCTTGGTGGGATGTTCCTGGGAGGTGTCAGCAGAGAGGGGGAGCTCTACAGGCAGAGATGCTCAAAAACTCTTAGGGTCTGGCTGTTCCTGAGGTGGAGGATGAGCAAGCTCAGGAACAGAAGTCATAATAGGAGCAGGATCCGAAGGAAGTAGAGTTAAAGTAGTTCTTGGCTGAACACCCTCTCCACCACTTCGAATGCAGAAGGACTTGGAGAGGTCCTTGGCAGTCTCTCCAGAACCATAGCTCTTGGAGCAGACAACCCCGGACCCTCATGGATCCCATGCCCTGAAGGGGAAGTCAGAGCAGAGCTGTCCAGTACCAAGGCACCAAGGGAAACGATGGCTCAGAACACTTTGAAGTTGAGGACATCCCCTCGGATCAGACACCAATGCTTCATATATGAGATCCATCATGCACCAACAAAGTCAGAGCTGATCGGATCAGGGAAGTCACTGGAGTCAAGGATGGAAGGGCCATCAGATCAGACGTATCAACTCTGGAAAACTCCAGACTCGAGGGCTCCAAAGCAGGAGGTTGGATCAGAGTAGGAGTTATCAATAGCACAAAGATAGGATGGTGGCTCATGGATCTGGTGAGGGATGGAGCAGGCAAAACCCCCATTTGCATCTTTGTCCTGAAAAATCTCATCATCCTGTCCACCTCCACTTCAGAAAGACTCTAGGAAGATCTAATAGAGGATGTGAGGTCTGGAAGATTTCTTTGCAGTTCCCTTTTGAAAGGGAGACCTTAAAGTTGGCGATACCACTTCCAGGGAGGAACTACGAGTTTGTTGTTGAGGAGTCAATAACATCTGTGTTGGATCCAAAGGCTTTGGATCTGACAATTTCAATGTCTTAGCACATGGCTCGGTCATAGCCCTTTTAGGAGACTGGGCAGGAGGGGGTTTTCTGTGCTCCCTGGGCTCCTTTTGCTTTTTTGTGCGGGTATGAGCCCCTGATTCCTTTGAAGATTCAGCAATACAGGAATAAGTAGTTTGAGGAAGAAGGCCCTTCAAAATTAATTTTTTGTGATGGTCACGTGTCACTTGAGGTATTGAAACCTACACAGATGTTAATATTTATGTCTAAGTGACTGGGACGACAGTACATGCACTCCCTGTGGGCATTAGACTGTGGAATCTTGTGCCCATAAGAAGTACATTTTTTAAATCCAGTTGGCTTATCCGATTTATCAACCATTGTTAGAAGCCAAGGTAACTACTACAAGAAATACTAAAGGGATTTGTTTTAAGAAAAGGGGAAAAAGGGAAACTATCAACAATGGTAGGCGAGAGTTATACCAGCTGGTATATACAAAGTTTTTATAGATGAATGGATAAACCTGAAAATAAAAACAAAAATTGTTTAAAAAGTAAGAAAGGGGACAGAAAAAAGGAAGAACAAAATTTGCAAATTTTAAACTTTAAATTCACTTATGACCCACTAGGAGCCACGAGAGAAGGAAATCCTGACTTGCTTTAAGTGTGGCAAACGAGATCTGAGGTAATCTGGAAGAGAGGGCAGTTGTGGGTAAGGGAGGAACTCAAGAGTCTGATTCTAAGTTATAAAAGCATCCGAGTCGGATCCGATGTTCGGATCTGAACCCACAGGTTGAGGAACAAATGAAAATGACAGCATCAGATCTACATTTTACTGAGGTGTCTGGTATAAAACAAAAATGTGGGAGACAGGACAATTTACTTAAAATGCTGGTTCATATCACTCTATATTTGAAATATTGCTAGGTGTTTGTTACGTACAACACCACATAAGTGATAAGTTAATTACTTCTCATCAACAGGATTAAGTGCATACAGCTCATCCAGGAGCAGGGTCATCCTTTGGGAAAAGAAAGTTTAAGGCTGCAGGCCTCCCTGATTTTTTGAGCTATGATACAGAATCGGAATTGCCTAGACATAGTAAGGCCTTGCTGAGTCTAATTATGGTAACTGTCAAAAAAGCAATTTCTAGAAAAATGGAAATCAAATTCTAAATCAACTATTAGAAGTAGTAAATATAGTAAGAGAGATACAACAACTGGAAATTGAACCTTTAGAAAAGGTGGGAGCAAATTACATAGACAAAATGTGAATTGTGCAGATAATACATGCAGAATAATGTTTTGGAGGAGGAATGAGGTTAAAAGAATGAAGGATTTGTATGAGATATACAAACATTTGAAGAACAATGACTGGATAGATTATACATAATGTATAATGTTAGCAACGGAAAATATGTCAATATGGTTTGTTTTCATCTATACAGATGTATGATAGGCATGTCATAAGGGATAACTTAATAAAGATGTCTCTCATTTAAAAAAAGGCTGCAGGCCTCCCCAAGCCCTATTTCTAAGCTCTAAACACAGGTATTTTCACAAGGTATATTCACAAGGTTAACCATGACTGGTTTCATACTCCATGCATCCAGGGTCTTCTTTCAAATAATAATGTGGGTAAGAAACTGACTTCCTAGTTTGCTGCTTTATGGCAACCATCTTTACATTCAACATTATCTGGCAAGTAAGAACATTCCTGCATTCCATGCTGCAGTATACATTAAAGACACACAGATTCTTTTTAATCAACATGTTACAATATACCCATTTATAAGTGTGTGCGTGTATGTGTGTGTGTGTGTGTGTGTAATATATGCAATGTTTTCAAGCCCGTGGATACTACACACTGCATTTTATTTCTACTTTACATTAAGTATTGGGGGGATTATGAAGTCAAACTGTCAACACAAGAAGCTTGGAAAAATAGATCGCAAGAGGCAGTGATCTTTAATATTCAAGGGAATTGGGCAAGGAATGAATGTTAAGTAGCAGGACTAGGTATCTGCAAATTAAAATAAGTATCTGCATATACTTACATACATACATTGTTTTCACAGCACTACCCCACATATAAGCTGGTTGAACTATTCACATTTTACAGCTAAACTCCTTTTTTAATTGTTTTAAACAATAACATTTGGATTTACAGAAAATATTAATAAAAATCCTTTCCCATTAAATAAAAGTATTTTACAATACCAAAGCCCTATCTTTGCCTTTTTAAAGAACAATGCCCTCTGGTGTGGACATAATGGACCTTCCAGGAGTGAGGAGGCCTTCTGCCTGCAGTGTTAAAACTTACACCACCTTTATTTCTCAACTTCTTCAAGAACACCCATCCTGTCATGTGTAATTCAAATATAGGTGTAAGAACAAAACATATTGGTGTGGGGCTAATTATTTAATCCTCACTAAAGGTGTTTCATCCAGAAACAAAATGCCATGTTTCAAGTAGTGTTGGTGATAACAAGTTCCACTTAAGCAGTACTTAATTTTATATTTTAAAATATCCAATTATTTTGCTCCTTTACAGTAGCAGTAGTACAAGATAAAGAAACAGCAGCCTCCAGAGCAAAATGGTAACCATTTCACAAAAACAGCAACTGCAATGCTGACAAGAAAAGCAACAAATAAACAGAATGAAATGGTAACAAAACTGACACACCTTACAGTATTTGGAACATAGTGTATGCCCTCAATACCAATTTAAATCCGATTTTTAAATCAAAACATGACAGTGCCAAAGATGTGAGAGAGGGAAAATCTGCGTCATTATCAAATAACAGAACAGAATGGTCTATGAAAAACAGATCACATGCCCTCACTCACAAGGAAGAATTTAGGAATTGGAAGGAGAGCAAATATTAAAGAACAAAGAGAATATACCCTGAAAATATTCTTTAGTGACGCAAAAGCTAGCAAGGCTAAAAAGATCTGGATGTGGATCCTTCAGACAGAGAATTGTGGGAAAGGGGAGGGCTTACGATGGCTTAACAAACATTCTTATAGTCTAGTAGATGAAATACCTGCTAATATTTTGCTATATGCAATAACTATGTAACACCATATCAGATCAGAACATGCCATATGGGCAACAATAAGGACATGGGGTATGGGATACTGTTCAGGTATGAGGCTGTGAGTACAATGTCAGCCTTCTGCTATCTTGCAAATACATATGAGGTTTTGGCACAGTTCCAGGTTTTTGATGGGAGTGAAGTTTTGAGTTGTTGGATGTATCTCACCTACTGTTTTGTCCATTTTGACTTTCAGCATAGGCAGAATGAGAGACCAACTATGTTGACTGATATAAGTGGTAGCACAGAATTTTGGCACATGGTAGTTACGCTGAATAATATCTACTGATTTGTACTATGATCAGTGTACCATCTAGAGGACATCTTCACTTTTTACCTTTCCTATTTTGTTTCCCTCCTACAGGGCACGATGATACCAATGCAATGGAGGAATGTCAGCTGCTGCCTGTTCCCCTGCTCCACTTATGGCTGAAGTGGGTGAAATGGCTGGGAGTGCCTAACCTGTTTTGGGATTCCAACCTCTCTCATGGAGGTAGCCTAGTTCAACTGCCCTCTACAGCCAAGCCAGCAGTGCTGCAGATGACAAAGGTGGCTATTAACAAGGCAATGGCCTGCTACCTTGCCCCTCCTGCAAAGAACTGCAGATTTGCCCAACTGGCAGAACCCCTACCATTGGGTTGCCAGAAGAGGATGTGGCCTTGCTAATGGCTAACCTGACCCATCTCAGTCATATGATGGGATCCACTAAACTCCCTCGGAGTCAGTCAACAGTGAGCTCACTGCCCATACCCCAACCTATACTCAGCCAAGTGTACTCCCATCCTACTATGCTATAACCCACCCCTTACACATTATCCACTCCACTGAATCACCATTTCTCCACCCTCTGATTGCCTTTGTTTAATCCATGCCTCCCCTCCAAGTATATGCACATCCACTGCTGTTTGTATTATTTTGTGCTTGTCTGTCTCCCTTACCTCTCAAACGTCCAGAATTTTGACTCTTATTTTTGGTCAGTTTCTCATAAAAATGTGTTCTTTTCTGTCAAATCAAAGAGGACTAAAGTCACTAAATAATGACAGACACTTGAGTTTTAGACTTGATATCCTTTAGAAAATGCAAGCTAAAACAAAACCTATTACTCTAGCAACTTTGTAAGTCTATAAGAGCAATATTTAAAATCTGTCCCTATTTTTGGGCCTTTGTCCCTACATTATTATATTATTTTTCCCAGATTTCTTGAGCTAAGAAGTTGAGAGATATGGTGTGCTCTGCTTACCACCTTTCTCCATCTTTCCTTCTCCAGTTTCCCTATCACTCTTCCTATCATCCCTTCTCTTTTCACTCTGTCCAGCTATAAAATGATAAATGTATCCCCATTTGTTTTCCTTTTACTTCACTTCTGTGTGTTCCTCTTCTTGTTATGTTCCCGCATTTTCTACTGACTTATTCATCTGTTTCCCCCCTTTGATGAAAATAATAATAATAATAATCCTGAACCTGATTGACTTCTTTGAATCAGTCTCCAGAGCCATGGACAAGGGTAAGGTGGTCCACACAGCCTATCTAGACATTGCCAAGGCCTTTGACACCATCCCCCACTCTGGAATCATAGATAAACTTACTAAGTTGGGCATTAATCCCTATGTCACCCAATGGGTTGCTAAATGGCTTACTGATAGAACCCACACTGTAAAAGTAGCTGACTCTAAATCCAGCTCCAGACAAGTGACAAGTGGAGTACCTCAGGGTTCAGTCCTGGGGCCACTCTTGTTTGTCATCTACTTCTCTGAAGTACAGGTCAACACTAAGGGACTCTGGCTAACAAAGTTTGCAGATGACTGCAAACTGGGAGCCATTATTGAATCCCCAAATGATGTGGATACTCTACAAAAGGGCCTTACAGAAACAGATGCTTGGTGCCAGAGCCATGGGCTCAAGCTCAATGCCAAGAAATGTATTGTTATCCCCTTTGGGAAAAAACATGTATCCATGAATTACCATATAGGTGGCAGTACACTAAACACAGAAAGTGTGATAAGAGACTTAGGGACACAGGTGGACAGTGGTCTCATCTTCGATAACCACATCGCCACAACAGTCAGGAAATTCTTCTATGTGGCACACCTCATCACGAAGGGCTTTTCATCCAGAAAAAAGGAGGTCATTATCCCACTGTACTCATCCCTCATTAGACCCATTATAGAATACAACGCCCCATTTGGTATGTACCTCTCAAGACATCTGCAACAACTGGAAAGGCCTCAGAAATACTTCACTAAAAGAATCACAGGCCTAAAGCAGATGCCCTACGCTGACCACCTTAAAAAAACTCCAGCTATACTCTGTCGCATATCGTCTACTCAGAGGCGATCTCTGCTTAACATACAAGGCCATATCAAACCCAGAGCTGTTGGACATGCTACACTTAAAGAAATCCCAATCCCTCAGAGCTACACGCTCCAGGGATCTAAACCTTGTCATCACAATAAACAAAACATGCTGGAGGGATAGGTTCCTGACCCAGAGACTCCCCAGACTCTGGAATAGATTGCCCATACATGTCAAGCAGAGTGCCTCTTTTGACCTCTTCAAGAGGAACCTTGACGATTGGATGGGAGAAAGGAAATTCACCCCAGGGATGACGTCAGTTGCCCTGCTAGACAGGGGTCCAGGAAAGTAAATAATGTGGGAAGAAATAGCCAGGGAATTGTTATGGCTAGGCTTGCATAGGCCCTAGGGCTGATAGCCTAGTACCAACCTATGAACCTATAATAAGTTTTCAAGTTAATGAACACTACACAACAGGTGTTTAAAATATGATGCAAGTTAAATGTTGATAGCCTGCACATCCACAAACAGACTCACGCTACCTGCTATATTCCAGTTTGAAAAGATTCATTTGGAGATTGGCTGTTTCCTTGTTCTACAGCTTTTGTGGCTACTTGCTCTATCACAGAGCATCTCTAGGACTCCCAACTCATGTGAATCCCACACACAGAATACACTTGAAAATATACAACTGGTTACAAGTTTATAAATGAAGTCTGCTTATCATAAATGTCTAGAAACTCACAAAGCAAGTGTATGCCTTATAAGTAATAATTATAACAGTTGCTCAAATTCCAGAAATTGTAATATAAACAAATCTGCATATTCATTCAACAGTTAGAATATTGCAATACCTTTTTGTAATCCATATGGCTATAAAAATGCACAAAAAAATCAGTGCTCCTCAGACTATAATGCAGCATTTCAGATAAACTGGCAAAACTGTCAAATGAATGCCTCAACAAAATAGGACTATATTACAACAATGTAGAATACCAGCTAAAGAAACTTCAAGATATTTAAAAAAAAATAAGTTGTGTACTCACCATAATCGTCTGTGTTGCCCATTTTCATTTATCCTTGACATATGGGTTCGGTACCGACCCGGCTGTTAGTACTGCTCCCACTGACTAAAAATTCTCAAGCTTCACCTCTACCCACAATCCCTTTCTCCCAATTACTTCAGATTGAGTTTGCAGATTAGATATACATTGATAGACAAAGAAGCCTCAACAGAAGCCATACCTGCTAAGCCTCAAAGGTTACCATAAGAGATAAGTATATTATCCATTCCACCAAAGAGTCTTCAAAGGGCAGGGAATGGAGAGGAGTCAACGATAAATGAAAATGGACAACACAGATGGAACATTATGGTGAGTATATAACTTCTTTATCTAATGTTCTCAACTTTCATTTTATCCTTGACATATGGGGCAGGGTCCCCAGCTACTTTAGACCATAGGAGGACTCATGGAAGGATATTCCTGAGCACCAGTGAACCAAAGGATGCTCTTCCCCTAGAGACTAAATCCAATTTGCAATGAGTAATAAAGGTATGGGGAGAAGCCCAAGTAGCTGCTGCACATATATCATCCATTGAAGCTCCAGATTGGAAAACTGCTGAAGTGGCGACAAATCTTGTACAGTGTGCTTTAACTGGCCTAGGCAAGGTAATTTTCCTTCTGTCATAGATAAAGGAAATACAATCCTTGAGCCATCTGGCTAAGGTCACCTTGCTGACTGGTTTACCAAACCTAGCACTTGAAAAGGAGACACATACATGGTCAGATTTTCTCATGTCTTTTGTCCTTTCAAGGTAAAAGTGTAATGGTCTATGAACATCTAACAAACCCAAACAGTATTCACCTCTGTTTGAAAAGTTTGGAATGAATACCGGCAAATTAATTGTCTGATTGGTATTAGACTCTGACACTACTTAAGGCAGGAAGGTGGGATTTGTTCATAAGGAGACTCTGTCCTTAAGAAAGATCAGGTACAGAGGTTTACATGAAAAGGCCTGAATTTCTGAAATCCTTCTAGCAGAGGTTATTGTCACCAAAAATAATGTTTTATATGACAAGTACTTCACATCAGTCTGAAGTTTGAAGGGAGAATGTACAACAGTTTGCAACACTAGGCTTAGGTCCTAAGGTGGAATAGGATCTTTGAAAGGAGATTTCAGCAAGAGTGTCCCTTTTAAAAATTCCATGTCTGGGCAAGTGTTGTTGTAACACTAGTATGGTGATGTATGTGGCGACTTGCAGCACCTGCCCAGGTTTCTATATAGGAAAGACCATGAGGAAACTCAAGGAGAGAATTGCTGAACACATTAGAGCCATTAACAACAAAGAAAAAACAAATGCTTTATACACACACAGTCTAGTTTGTCCTAATTTTAAAAGGTTTACATTTTTTGTGACGGATAGGGTTATTTTAAGGGAGAGAGATGGTGACATGAAACTGAGGGTAGAGTGTTTAGAAGCTATGTGGCAGATTAGGTTTAACGCCATTAACATTCCAGGCCTTAATGACAGTATATCTATGCACCCCTTCCTGAAACAGAAAAGTTACTTAATTTAATACATTTATAGTAATCAAATGGGGTTATGATGTTTCATGTGTTAGGACTGAATTTTATACAACATTCATTACATTTATTATTTAATATTATTATCATTATAATAGTTTATTAGTATGATGAAATACATGATATTTATTTATTAACTTTTTTCACATATACATCAGTTATTTAGTGTACTATTGTATTGTTTCACTAAGTGAGGTGGGTTCCTATATTTGTAATAACATGATTATTTATTATCAATGTTATTATTTATATTAACAACATTATATACACACGTATATATTTTTTATCAAATATTGGTTAGTGCAATATATTTATTTATTCACTTATTTACTTGTTTGTTACTTGTGATGTTGGTTTAGATGAAGTTTTTTAACAAACAAGTTTTCTTAATTTACTGCTATGAGAGTGTTTCCCATGAATTATTCATTGTTTAATTTATTGTGTAATTGAATAATTATTTGATAGGAAGTGATGTTAGTATATATATATATATATATATATATATATATATATATATATATATATATATATATATATATATATATAGTTATTTTGTAGTCCTTCATTAACTCTGAGGAAGCCATTGTATGGTGAAAGCACTTAGTTTTTGGAGGTATTGATGTTATTGTGAATAAAGTGTTTATAAGCGGTCGGACGTTCCTTTTTTCGGATTTTCTTTTGTTCATAGTTATATTGCTACCAAATGTACATTTGTTTTCTCCTTTCAGCCTGTAGCTACTCTCCTTTCTTAACTGGAATTTAAAGGGACTCTGCACATTTGTGATGTGTTTGTTAACACCATGCCTAGCTGCAAACAGTCCTGTAAGTATTCTATGCTGATACAGATAGTACGCTAACATGTATATAGTTCCCAGGACGTAGTGAAAAAGTATTCACAGTTGTCTACCACATGATTATATATGTTTAAATTCTTCCATCTCAATGTACGTAAGATCTTTGAGGTTACTTCACCGAACTTAACAACTGCATTGTTTACTTAGCTGCTGATTTCACATTGGAATGCTTTCTCCTATCTGATAGACTTGTTCTACTTGCACTTTGTTTCACGCTATTTCTGGATTATGCTTTAATGCACTATTTATCCCCTTCCCAGGCTCGTCCACTGACCTAATACTTCTTATCCTTCTCTAGTTTGGCAGCTCCTTCCAGCTTCCCTGAATGCATCCCACCAGCTAAGACTTACTGCCAGGAAAGGGCTCTTCACCAGATGTTTCAATGGCTGGAGGAAAATAGCTCAAAAACAAAAGGAACTGATAGTGTAGGTCAAAACTGTACATTGTATGTTTTATAGTTAAGCCTACCACCCACACTTGCATACTACTAGGACCCACCCCCAACACAGGTTCTACAGTCGGGCCTTTTCTAATTTCTGTAGCCTCCCTTATTATCCCTAAAGCCCATACCCCCTGCTATACTCTGAATTCCTTCTGGCCCAATATAGTACAACTTTCTCCTGAAACAATTCCCGGATTTCCTAAACACCTTTCTTTTCATACATTCTTGTTACAGAAGTTTAACCAGAGCAAACCTTCCATACTGACCATGGCCCATGTACTTAAACTAATTGTCTTTCACACCACCACTGATTCGCAACACTCCTAAGTTCAACCCACTCCATTTTTCTACCCTACTCCCATTCCCACCCACCCCTCTTTCATTTCCTTTATATCCAACCACATTAACACCACATCTACATCTCCTTACATCAACTAATCACACTCCAAGATCAACACCCCCCCCAGTACCACTTCTGCAATCCTCCACACCAACCACAATTCCATTTAATTACATCCTCTTCTGCCATCCTATACAAACACTAATCAACTAATTCACCCCTTGCCCAAACCTTCTTGCCTGCAGTCCCTAAGTAACTCTCACACCATCTACCCAATAATTGCTATCAATCTTAAACATATAAAGGAAAACATACTTCCCTTCTATCTAGCAGCAAACTTGAATACCTCTCACTTAGAACGAAACTTCCCACTCCCTACAACAGCCACTAACACTAATCCAAATGTACTCTTATCTCAGTAAATAATTATGTATTTATTATTAACCATACTCATAATATCCCTCTCCAGAGCAACCATACTTACCTGGTACCAACATTCCCTTAGCCTGAATCCTTACTCTAAGTCTCCCACAAACCTTAACTGCTTAATACCTCACTCAGAATTCTACCACATCACACCAGCCATATTTAGTCATTCCATGATTTGGCCCCATCTAAAATCTACCATTACTGCTGTAAAGGTCACCTCAATTTACAGTACAACCTGCTTATTTCCAAATACCTCGTGACTGTTGCTAACCTAACATCTCAACTGATACTCAGTGGGGATATACATCCAAATCTAGGCCTCCCACTAACCCCCCCCATCCCCTTCAATTCCAACTACACATCACCTGACCTCCATAAGAAAACAAGCAGACCTACTAGTCCTCAGCATTAATATCAAAAGTATGTTAAATAAAATAGATGAATTCCATGCTACTCTATCACGATACACCCTGACTTCATTCTCCTTACAGAAACATGGCTCAAGCCAAACAACAAAGACAATTAAATACTCCACATGGGTAAAATATACTTAGGACAGATAGATTACATAAGGGAGGAGGCAGTGTTGCCCTTCTCTTCAAAAATAACCTTACCATTGACCTTGGTAACATGGCCATCCCTGAATTTACAATGCAGAGACATTTTTTACCAAGTCGTGAATTAACCAACTAAAACATCTAAACCTACAAGGTATATATCTATCTATCTAATCTATCTGTTAAAATGCCAGGGTTTTGTGGTATAAAAAATTAGATCACAATAAATCATTTCAAAACTTTTTCCACCTTGAAGCCAAAATCCAATGGGCATTCCAATCCCTCCCACAACAAACACTCATCCTAGGGGACTTTAATCTAGACTGGTCCTCCTTTAACTCACCCTCTGGTTTCAGGCAGCTAATACAACCCCCACCCATATAAATAAATCTACAAACAAAAAGTCTACACTTGACTGAATACTCATCAACCATCCTTCCTCAACCCAACACTTCGTCACTCTACCCAACACTGCAAGTGATCATCTCTCCACCTTTCTACTAAGATAACACATTAAACCCACTAAAAAAACATCCTTTCAACAAATACATGACACAAAAAATGTTCAAATCAGAAGAATTCATATCAGCTTTCAATTACTGCAACTGGTTTTCACTCACCTACCTTACACTGGACATGGCAGTTGACCACTTTAGCTTCCTAAACATACTTAATCAACTAGCTCCTCCTAAATTCATTAGGACTAAATCCAACTATGTCCCCCTCACCAAAACCACTTGTTTACTTCAAAAAAACAGACAAGGCCTGGGACACCTGGCGTAATAATAAAACTAACTCAAACAGACAATTTTTCTTGAACTAAAGAATAAAGCAAAAAAGCAAATAAGGAATGATAAAAAAAAAACATTTTTCTAACACCTAAACCAAATACATCTCAAACCCACAGAAATTCTGGGCAGCCATCAACAAAATTCTACAACCAGGTAAAACTAGTACCCCATCCCCAAACACAAATTACTCCTCCCATCAACATGGAAACTCAATTCAATGACTACTTCTCCAACTCAGTTTTTAAACTGATTACCACATTCTCCCCCACTAATCTCTCAGATCTACATAATCTCCCAAACAAGCAGAATCCCTTCTCATGCAGACGAATCCCAACCAGTCTCATCTATAAACACCTGTCCAAACTAAAACCTACTACCCTCACAGCAGACAAATTCTCTGCTGAATACTTATAGATCACTGCCAAAGCCATTGCATACCCTGTTTCTATACTAATTAACAGATTCATAGCTGATCAAATAGTACCTTCCCTCTGAAAATCTCTCATATAATCCCATTAGATAAAGGTGGAACCTCAACTGAATTCTCCAATTACCAACCAATAGCCATACTCTCCCCATTGTCTAAATTTTTTGGAAAATGTATTCACTCCCAGATACTGAACTACCTATTTCTTAGCCAACAACCTTCTTGCCAAAACACAACATGGATTACACCCACAACACAGCATCACCACTGCCCTCATCAATTTTACCAATTTTGTCTGTCAGCAATGGAACCTAGGTAACCTATTCTCAACTGTCTTTCTCAACCTGTCCAAAGTGTTTGATACATACCCTCATAAACTTCTTACTGTCCTCAATGAGTTCAATCTACATCACTCCACCCTGCTGTGCTTTAAAGACTGCCTTTCCAACCACCAGCAGGCCATAAAATGGATGGACTCCCTATCTCTCCTCCTTTCAGTTACCCTAAGTGTACCACAGGGGCCAACAATACGATCCCTACTTTTCACCAAACAACCTACACACAGTCACACTTCACACAGACGTGGTACAATATGCTGATGATGCCACACTAACCTGCTCATCTCCCTCTCTCCGAATTCTCCAAGAAAAAAACAGGAATCCTTCTCCTCCATAGAAACCTGGCTGTCATACTCTCAGCTTATTCTAAATCCCCCCAAAAAATCCAACTTATGCTATTTGACCCCTCAAAGGCTATTGATCCCACCTCCTTTCTAAATATCCTCTAAGGACAATACCCTCATCACCCCAGTGCCACAAACCAAGCTACTAGGAATAATCACTGACCAAAATCTGAAATTTCAATAAACATATAGCCCAGACCATAACTAAAGTTCACAAAAAACTCTGCACCCTCTATCCATGTAAAAACTACCTGACCACTGACAGTAAAGCCATTATAGCCAGAACTCACCTACTTTCCACACTACTATATGCATCCCCTCTTCTAACCAACCTAAACAAAGGCGACAAACAAATTAACCACTTGCTACAATAAAACAGCAACATTTGCTACCAACTCTTCATATCAATCCCATCCCTGTTTAGCCCTTAAAGAATTAGGCTGGCTAGAACTAGCTAACCTACTGAACTTTAATCAACTTACCATGGCATATCAAATAGTACACCACCCCAATAAATACCAGCTCTAGCAGGCCTACTCAATCTCTACAACAACTGCCAACTAAGACCTACAAATAAAATGCCAGTAGAAATATCCACAAGAAAATATAGATCTGGCGAATCCCTCTACTCATGCGCAGCTGCCAAAATCTGGAATTCCCTCCCTAATGGAATCAGAATGCAAAAGAACAAACTTAACTTTAAAAGTCAGCTGAAGTCCTGTCTATCCAGTTTTTGACTATATAACTGTCATGACCCTGACTAACCTAATAAACATCTAGTCCTTTCTCATTGGTAACAGAGAATGGTGCTATACATGATAAGCTTCTCTTATACCAACAGATCTGATGCTTCATAGTGTTTCAGATTGCATCATAACTTTATGTTATCCACCTGTATTCTACTTTTCGTGTATTGTTTAAATGTTCCTCAAAAGGACTACATTGGATATTTCCATACAGAACTTTAGAGACTAGTTTGTCCTTGCTACTATGTTGCATGTTTTCTGTAACAAGATGTACTACATGGAGCTTTTCTCCCTGGGCATCTGCTAAAAATGGGCAATCATTGCCCTGTCAAACTTTCCCGGTATACAAATGTAAAATAAATAAATAAAAGATGCAAATCTAATAGAGGTATCTTATGGCCACACATCTCGCATTTTTTGAAGCCAGAAAGGGCCTTTTCTTTCTCAGCCATTATAAAAAAGAGGGCTAGAAACACACACATGCACACAATACTCACACAAAAGAGAGATAAGACCGGTGTGCCACACCTGAAGTGAACTCCTCGTTGGTCAGATCCGATCATAAGCTATTCACCCTAGATATCTGCATCCCGCTTCCACCCACCATTAAGGAAACCTCAGTAAAAATTCTCCAAAGCCAACTTCATGCTTAAGACAGAAGTGGCAAACTTCATGAAACCCATGCAGATGGACAATACAGTTATGACTGCTGAATCCTACACAAATGCACTCTATAAGCACTTACACGAGTGCGTGTATCATGTTATCCCAAACAGAACCAAGACGCTATCCTCCAAAAAAAGGAAGCCAATCTGGTGGTCCCCTGCCAAAAACAAACTCTACAACAAAAGGAATAAACTGTTAGAAAAGAGAGTAAAATCCCATGAGTGGAGGAGCTCCCTGGTCAGCCTCAGTAAGAAGTTGAGATCCCATATAAGATCTTCCAAAACAAAATCACCACTGATTCTAAGGGTAGCCACAAAGCATTCTATAGCTATGTCAAGAATCTCAATGGCAACACCCAGATCTGCTCTGAGTTACAGCACAACGGCCTGAAAATTACAGAACCAACTGGTATTGCCAACATCCTGGAAGATAGGTTCAATGCTAACTTTACCCCCCTCTCATTCCCTAAAGGGCCCATATCTATACAGGAATAATGCAGAGTCCTTGTAATCACATCTATGCAAGTAAAAGCTGCACTTCCTAAAACCAAAAACATAGCATCCATGGGTCTGGACAACACCCCAGACCGCATTTTACATGAACTTCAGAATGAACTGGCTCCCCACCTAAGCACCATGTTCAATCATAGTCTCATGTCAGGCTTTGTGCCCACTGAATGGCGCACAGCAACAGTTATCCCACTCCACAAAGGGGGAGCCACCACTGATCCTGGGAACTATTGCCCTGTTAAGCCTGACGAGCCTGGTCTGCAAGGCCATCGAACATATCATCATGGAACTCATAAACAAAGACATTGGTAATCTCCACACTCTGGACCCCACCCAATTCAGGTTTGTGAAAGGAAGATCATGCCTTCTGGACCTGATCCACTTCTTTGAGGCACTCAACAAAGCCGTAGACGAGGGTAAGGTGGTTCACACAGCCTATCTTGACCTCGCCAACGCTTTCAACACTATCCCCCATTCTGGAATTATAGCTAAACTCACTAAACTATGTATAAATCCCTACGTCACAAAATGGGTTGCCAACTGGCTCACTGACAGAACCCACACTGTAAAAGTTGCAAACTCCAAATCTGACTTCAAACCAGTGACAAGTGGAGTACCATAGGGTTCAGTCCTGGGACCTCTCCTGTTTGATATCTACTTCTCTGAAGTACAGGCTAACACAGAAGGCCTCTGGCTAACGAAGTTTGCAGATGACTGCAAGCTAGGAGCCATCGTTGAGTCCCCAAATGATGTGGACATCCTACAGAAGGGCCTCAGTGAGACAGATGCCTGGTGTCAGAGGCATGGCCTCAAGCTCAATGCCAAAAAGTGCATTGTCATCCCCTTTGGTAGAAATTTTGTACCCATGAACTACCACATAAACGGCAGACTACTTAACGCCAAATGTGTGATAAGAGACCTTAGGACCCAGGTGGACAGTAGTCTCTCCTTTGATAATCACATTGCCACAGTAGTCAGGAAATCCTTATATGTGGCACACCTCATCAGAAAAGCGTTCTCATCCAGGAAAAAAGAGGTCATTGTTCCCCTCTACTCGGCACTCATTAGACCCATTATAGAGTGCAACGTCCCTTTTGGAATGTACCTCACAAGACATCTGCAGCAGCTGGAAAGGCCACAGAAGTACCTCACAAAGAGGATTACTGGCCTCAAACAGATGCCCTACACTGACCATCTCAAAAAAACAACAGCTTTACTCTGTAGCATATCGCCTACTCTGAGGTGATCTCTGCCTAACTTATAAAGATATGTTAAACCCAGAGCTGTTGGACATGCTACACCTAAGGAAATCCCAATCCCTCCGAGCTACACGCTCTAGGGACCTAAACCTTGTCACCACAATAAACAAAACATGCTGGAGGGATAGATTCCTGTCCCAGACACTTCTTATACTCTGGAACAAGTGACCCATCTATGTCAAGCAAAGTTCCTCATTAGCACTCTTCAAGAAAAATCTTGATGAGTGGAAGGGAAATAGGAAATACACCCCGGGGCTCACTTCTGTAGCTCTGCTCGACAGGGGCACAGGAAATTAACTTTCTTGGGTGGCATAAGCCAGGGAACCTTGTTGGCTAGGCTTACTTAGGCCCTTAGGCCGATAGCCTAGTACCTACCTATGAACTCTCAACAAGAAAAGGCAGAAGGAAGGCAGACTTTTTATGTGGTGAAAGGGGAGAAAAGAAGCAAAGAGACTATCAATGATGATAGAGAGTACACAGAAGTGTACAGAAAAAAGCTATCAACAATAATAGCAGAGAATACACTGGAGTGTACGGAAAGGGGACAGCGATTCACTAATTAAAGGTTAGTGGAACAGCAACAGGGAATAACCACTAAAAAGAAAAGAAGTTTGAAAAATAGAAGAAAAAAACTATTTAAAAAAAATGAAACTAACCTCAAGAGCTCTGATGAAAGCATCTGTCTGGAAAAGCAGCAAACAAGATCTGGGGTAATTGGGGGACAGGGATTAAGGGTAGAGATGAAGTGCGAGAGTTTTTGGTCAGCGCAAGCTGTAGTAACATCAAAGTAGGTTCAGATGTCACAACTGAACCCATATGTCAAGGATAAAATGAAAATTGACAACATCAGATTAAATATTTTATAAAAAATAAAATAAATCACTGATAAGATTTTAATTATTCAGTCACTTTACAAACACCATCAAATAATGAGATCCTAGAGCTTCCAGTTAAAACTGACTTGCTCTTCAAAATATATTTTGCATTATAATATACAAAAGATCTAGTCAATACATAGAAATGTACTTTGGAAATTGATAAAGTAAATGACTTATTTTATTTATCTATTTATTAACATTTCTGTACTGCAATAATCCAACTAGGCACAAGGGCCCTTTTTCAGCAGAGACCTAGGGAGAAATACTCCACACAAAATGCATATACATCTAATAAAAATCTTCCAAACAACTATCAGTTAATGACAGAAAGATTAAAAAAAATGCATGTTACAGCAATGAGTAGGTGTCTTAACTATTAAACCAAAACAGAAAAGAAATGAAATATCTTGAACATTAAGAACAGGTAAGTAGAGGTCTTGTAGTACAGAAATACCTTATTTGCATTATACTCATTAAAGACATGGCTTATTACCTTAAATAATAATTTAGTTTATTTTTAGCAACAAGACAGAAGGAAGTAATATATGTGTGAACAATCAACAGCAAATAAGTACAGTAACTACAGTACCGTGCCCATTATTAACCTGATTTCTATTTTTAGCCTTATATACAGCATTCATAGATGAACAATTTGCCTGCTATAGGTGGGATAAGAGATGCAGGGAGAAGTTTATATGGTCCAGAAAAATGGTGATAAGTAGTTGGCAGGTAAATGAGTTATGAGATAGAAGAGTAGACTGAGAAGTACAGTTGAATGGCAATTAATAGATGCAGATATATTCAGCTAAAATATAGTAGAGCGTATGTGTTGGAGAGAAGGTTTAATGGAAGAGGTAATAAAATGTATGGAATGAGTGGCTAGACAGGATTCACGGATACAGGGCAGGTAAGCCAGAAAAGCGTAGATTAAAGAATGTCCATATGAATTATTTTGTGCAGGTGGGTATTTATGGTATTGGTGGGAAACAATATTAGAGTACAAGTAGACCTCTAAAGATACAAAAGCTACTTACTTTCTGTGCTTTATATATATCATAGATTTGCTTCAGTCCCTTCATTTCCTTTTGCACAGCCAAAAGATCTGGATACATTGTAACTGGTAGATCAAACAGCTTCTCTGCATTAGCTAACTCCTGGCGTTGCTTGTCATACTGTTCCAGTTCTTTCTCAAACAAAGTAAGGATTTCTAAACCTGCCAAGAGACAAGGATAATGTTGATATAGCTGCTGGAAAGTAAAACAATCAGCTCTTAACATTTAAAGATAAACGGATTTTGACAGTTTAAAGGAGGAGAAAAAAGCTAAAATGTTATCATTCCTATATTTTAAACTATTTATAGAATATTACTTCTCAATAGCAGACAATCTAAAAATTACATGACCCAAAACATTTTGAGAGTACTCAAAATAGTATTAATACACTTAATTTAACAATCATGACTACATTTAAAGACAAAACTCTTTTATACTGGTATCAATTACTAGACAATGGGAAGTTAGAAAATGTTGATCATATCATTAATAAGTTTGAGTTAAGCAAAGACGTGGTTAGAAATTCTAAATTGTAGACAATTGGTTGTACAATAGATTAATCTAATGCAACTAATAGTTATATATTCTTTCCCCACATTCATTGATTTACTCATTATTCAAATGCTACAGAATATAACTGGAAAGGAACTTCTATCTAAAATATATAAGGTACTTAAGAAATCAACAGTATGTTACATAGAACGCTATTGGGGTTATTTTAGACTTGCTAATAATAATGTCCAAGTGAAGATGATAAAAAAGCTAATACACCAATCTTCAGAACAAACTACTTCATTAATTAGGTGGAGGATATTCTCTTGTAAGTTCTTACACAGAACATGTATCACACCACACAAAGCTGAACTGATGTTTAATAAAGACATAGGATGCTGAAGATGTAAACTAAATGTTAAAGCTGACTGGCAGCATATGGTTTTATGACTGTATAAAACTTAAAACATATTGAGATAATATGAATTCTCTCTTACAGTCTGTTTTTAATAATAAATGTATGCTGACTATTTCTCTTATTTTAATACACCTATTCCCACTTGTGTCATTACCAAGAACGGGAAGAATCAGACTACTTCTACTATGGAGGAATTTGTACACTCGGTAACTGAAGTTTCTCATCTTGAACTTATTACTAGTAAGAGAAGAACATCTAGAATCACTTCTTCATATAATATATGGTTGAAATTTAAACAACTGCTTTATAAACAGACTTTATTAACAAACAGCTGCTCTCATCACATTTCCTTTTCTGCTTAAAAAACTTTGTTTTATAGTAGACACTATTGTAGTAATTTTATTTGTTTATTATTCTTTTAAATAGATCTGCTATAAAATTTATATTATCATATATTAATGTTTTGTTGCTAAAATTTTCTCTAACAACTGAGAAAAAAAAAAAAAGAGTACTAATAATGCCAGTGATTCCTCTGAATGGATTTTCTTTGACATCTGAACTAATTCCTTCTGTTTTTCAGTGAAGCCATTAAGTTTCAATCTGCCATCAGTTGTCCCACAGGTAATTCTGTCTGTAGTCTAGTCTTCACACGAAATACAAGAGGAAAGGACCCCTTGATACCCTTTCCTTGCTTATATTTTAGATGCTTTCAGTCTCCTACGCCGCTTTGGCAGTGCAAGCAGTTCAGATTCATTCCCTGAAGGTGTTTTATTCTTCCTCACTTTGTACTTTTTCGTGCCATCACATCAGAATGTAATTTCTTATGCAAAGTTCTTAGAAAAGTATGCAATATTGCCAGCATTGAGCTTGGCACCGTACTGGTATTCCTTAAAAGGAGTCATAAGGTCAGGGATCCAGCACATAAACTGAGGTCTTGTTTCAGAAAGAAAGGTCATTAGTTGCAACACAAAAATACCTTAATTGCATTATACTCATTACAGACATGGTTTATGACCTTAAATAATCAGCAACATTCTTTAGTAAATTCTCCAGCAGATTGAGTCACTTACAAGCCTGGATGATCAGTTGTGCAAAAGCAAAATCAAATGCTGCAAATGGGCCAGAATCCAGAAAGCAGAATCACAGGTAAGCATACTTAATTATAACAGTAGATCTTAGAGATACTATGGTCACTGTAACAATAAATCATAGCAAGAGAGTTTTCTTCCAACCTAATTTTCATAGCTAACATTTGAAAATTTAGTAGCTTCTTACCTTCCATGACTGCACCAATGAAGGCTTATGTCAGTACTCCTTTATGTAGGGATGAGTTCTCTTATTAGATGAGTTGGTGCACATTCTGATCAGTTCTTCATGTCATAATTCCTTGTTGGGTGAGGATGGATGAAGTATACTAACAGCAGTAAAATTATAAAAAAAAAAAAAATAGGAATTTCCCAATGCAAAACAATGTTTTGAACTGTAAATATATGTATTTGCCAGCAGCTTATTCTGGTATAGACAAACGTAAGGCAGATTTAATAAGCAATAGTGTTCAAGGATGGGTGGGTGTCATACGGGAAGTAATAGCCTCCCAATGCCTGGAGAGACCACACCTACTCTAGAATCCTTTTACACCACTGGTGAGAAAGCCTTGCATGTTCTCCAGTGTCCTTCCTAGCTGATGATGACCTGAGCATTTACAGAGTTTGGAAGGCCATTTCTAAAATGGAAGCACCTCTAGGAGGGCTAGGCCTAAATTCTGAGCTTTATTCCTCATGGAAATGCTATGACTTTTTGCTCATGTGAAAAATACTCAACCACTACCATTTCTTATGGTCATGAGGTAGACCAAAATCTTTTCCTTACAACCCTGCCAAGAGGCAGGGTTGAAACTGAAATTAACACGTAGCACGTCATGGTGTGCTCTTTCCCAAACCTCTCTGCTTTTATTGGCTGATGTGAGCAAGCACAAAATTATCATTTTGTGAAATCACTCCTCTTCAACTATTTAAATTTATTGGCCATCCTACTGTATTCCATAGCACCAGAATACAAAACTGACCATCCCTTTTCAATCTATCTTGCTGTTTTAAAATAGTGACTCTCCATTAAAACTTAACTTTTTAGACAGGTAAAACTTAAGTTACCTACTTTCACATCTAACTCCTCTAGTGCACACTGCAGTGTGTAGGATAAACCATTTTTTTCATCTTATTTTTAAGCATCTATTGCAAGACCGCCAGTTATTGGACAGCCCACATTCTGCCTCTCCGCTTTTTCTAAGCTTGTTTCCTGCCTTTCCTGTAAGTCGTCTAGTCCAGATACAGATGTGCTGTATCCAGGACTGTTAGTAAGCTTCTGAGCCCCAAGCCTTTCTGTGTTGGAGGGATTAGTGCTTCTGTTTTTTCCTGGTGAGAGAAGGAGTGCAGTTACATTATTTCCTGGGGACTGCTGATCACCAGAAACCTTAATAACTGCTTTATAGGTGACAGCTTGGAATCTGCACTTATATTGTGATCCTTGTGAGAGTTGGAGCAGAGTGCATTGATTCCTGACTCTTTCTGGTTGGAGAGTGAGAGTCTGTGCTTAATATACCTGATTGGTCTGGTTGCTATTTGAGACATCTACCAGAAAAAGGCTACAAGCCTGCAGGCCCTTGCATCATCTGGGACAAGACTGTGGATCACTAAACAGGCCGTGGCCTGCTTCTGGTGAGAGAAGAAGTAAAGGAGTAGTGTATTCCAATAGAGTGAAGCTGTGCTGAGACCAGCATTAGTAGTAGCCAGGCAGTAGCCATTCATGTGGCTCCCCACTTTTCATCATTCTTGACAAGCTAATTCTTTAATTTTCAGTAAGTACTGCTTGATTTCTTTCTAACTTCAGAATATCTGCCTAAATACTTCATCTTTAAATTTTCAGCATCTACATATTAGTTTCCCTCAAATGCTTGGCAGTGCTCTGTACAGACTCAGACACCTTGAGTGACATATTTCCTGTAAAAGGACTATATAAGGAAACAGCTCCAATACTTAGTAATAATGATCATCCTTCCTGGCATGTCTAAAGGTCAGCTCCCTGTGCTTTCTCCTATTAACCTGGTGAACTTGGGCATTCTGAGGCAGTGTAGCAACTGCCTCATGTACACAGACAACCCTCTCCTCTTACCTCCCAACACTCAGACTTGTGAGAGATGCACTTGTATATCCAAACTGGAAGCCATGCACTCTCAAGTCAAGACCGGAATAGCTGGTCAAGAGGAGAAGGCCAACACCTGTACCACACCACATGCAACACATAGCCCTCCAGAACACCCACCATCACAGCTCTCACATAAAAACACAAACCACACACCCACCTTCATGGAGGCTCTCAATAGAAATCTACCCAAACAGCAGAGACCTCCAAGGCAAAAACGCACTCAACCACAACAACACAGCACACGCCACAAGACACATAGCTCACCTACACAGTGTACCCCTCAACCTAAGACACTAAGGAAAAACAGCTTGCCCAATACACTAATCATAGGTTACTCGATAGTGAGGCACACTGATGTCCCACTCACTAGGTTGAATAAGGAGAAGGTAACAGTCAGCTGTCTATCAGGTGCCAGAGTCCAACACATAACACACGCACTCAGGTCACTCCACAACAAGTACAAGTATGACTCTGTCAATGCCCATATGGGTGTGAATGACCTGAGATGCACCTCCCTGGACTACATGAAAAGAGACATGGAGGAGCTCTCGGATTATGTGACCCAGGCAGGTATGACCCTAGCCCTGAGCAGCATCCTACCATCGCCCAGAATGATACAGCAGTACAAGGAGAAAATGACTGACTTTAACAACTGGCTAAGAATCTGGTGTCATTCTAAGGGGATCCAGTATCTGTCTGCTTGGGATGACATGACTGACAGACCTCGATGCTTTGCCAGAGATGGCCTGCATCTGTCACCCCTGGGTTTCCGGAGACTGGCTGAGGCTCTTGTCACTCCTATAGTGCTTTTTTAGGCGATGTTCAAAAGACCAAATTACCACCGTAGCAGCTATAAATAAATGCAATCTGAGGGTCGTGCTGCTCAATGCTAGAAGTCTAAATCTCAAGATGTACTTGGTTGAAGCACTCCTCAAAATGGAGAACATCAACATTTGTGCTGTAACGGAGACCTGGTTTAAAGCAGCAGAAAGCATCCCTGCACTACCAGGTTATAACTCATTCCACACCTTTTGGCCTTAGAACATGGACTGAAGCTCCAAAGGCAGTGGTGTCTCCATATTCATAAAGGATATGCACACCTACAGACTAGTAGCCAAGCATAACGCATATGAGATACTTCAGATTCAACTAACACTGGGTAAGACGGCGATTCAGGTCGTAGCCTGCTATAGGTCCCCAACCATGTCCCAAGGCTCTAACTCCATGTTCCTAAGCACCCTGGAAGATATTAGGGTCCAACCCAACACTCATACTAGGTGACTTCAACTACCCCTCAATCAACTGAGAAAACTACTCATGCACCAATACATTGGCCCAACGCTTCCTGGAATTCATCAATTCCAATGCCCCGGACCAGCTCATTCTTACCCCCACTAGAGGAAACAACATCCTTGACCTGGTTATTACTAACATGGGCAACCATTGCTCTATGCCAATAGGCAATTCCTCAAGTGGTTAGATCCAACCACAAACTAATCACCATGAAAATCCACATCTCACCCACACCCCTCACAAAGGTAACCACCATGAAAAATTTCTCCAAAGCTAACTTTGGGCTCCTAAAAACAGAGGTAGCTAACTTCACAGCACCCATGTCAATGGAAAATAGATGCATGGCTGCCAAATCATACACCAATGTACTGTATGAACATGTACATGAATGCATGGAACTAGCCATACCCAACAGAACCAAAATGCTCTCCTCCAAAAAAAGGAAGCCGATCTGGTGGTCCCCTGCCATTAATAAACTCTACAACAGAAGGAAGGAACTGTTGCAGAAAAAGGTGAAGTCCCAAGACTGGAAAAACTCCCTTATTAGCCTCAACAAAAAGTTGAGATCCCTCATCAAAACCTCTAAAGCCAGCTATGAAGGCAGAATTGCACCAGACACTAAAAACAACCACAAAGCCTTCTATAGTTACATCAAGAATCTCCATGGCAATACCCAGGTTTTCTCTGAGTTACTGCACAATAGTACCTCCTATACTGAGCCAGCAGATACATTATAAGAAATCTGGGGACACAGGTTGACAGCAACCTCTCCGACGACCACATTGCCACTGTGGTCAGAAAGTCCTTCTATGTGGCACACCTCATTACCAAGGGTTTTGCATCAAGGAAGAAAGAGGTTATCATCTCTCTCTACTCTTCTCTCATTAGGCCAATCATAGAGTATAATGCCCCATGTGGCATGTACCTCACTAGACACATGCAACAGCTGGAAAAGCCAAAAATGTACCTCGCAAAGAGGATCCCAGGCCTTAAACACATGTCCGACATGGACAGACTCAAAAAACCCCAGCTATTCTCTGTCTCATATCATCTACTAACAGGCAATCTCTGCTTGAGTGACAAAGCCATGTCTGACCCAGCTCTGTTAGAAATGCTACATCTAATGAAATCCCAATCCCTCCACACTACACGCTCCAGAGACCTCAACTCATTACCACAATCAACAGAACATGCTGGAGGGACAGGTTCATAACCCAGAGACTGCCCATGCTCTGTAATTGACTTCCCATACATGTCAAGCAGAGCAGCTCACTAGCTGTCTTCAAGAGAAATCTTGATGAGTGGATGGGAAATAGAAAGTTCACCCATGGGATCACTCCAGTGGCTCTACTTGATAGAGGCACTGGGAATGAACGTTGGGCAGCACAATGCCAGGGCACTTCTATGTGTTATGCTTGTAAAGGCTCCAGGGCCATTAGTCTCTAGTACACACCTATGAACCTATGGTGCAGTTCTTGCTTGCTACTCTGATAGTGATTTGTATCAGCAATTGATGATGTGCTTCAACTCAAAACAGTGAAGACAGTGGCAATGCAGAGAGCAGAATCAAGGTCATATGGGGACCTAGGCAGTACATTGGACTGGGGCCCCCTTGTCACATGACAGCACAATGTCACTGTACCCCACCAAAATGTCTTAAATTAAATAAAATTAAATTAACATGCTGCAAGAAAATCACCAGGGCTAAACGATTACGTATCCCTAAAACCAGTTTTGAAGGGCAGGAAACTTAGGAAGAAAATTGAATGAAGTGTACCTATAGTATTTTATTATTTTTATTTTAATATTATACTGTCTATTTTAGATTAATTACATGGATAGGTTTTCATATATTTATAACACACTGTCATAACATATTTATCTATTTCTAATGCATTTAAATGGTTTTAGAATTGATTTGGATGTTTGTTTCTTTGAGTTGGTATTTTTACTTCCTCATTTGATTGGCTGTACTCCACGTGATATACATTTTAAATGTGAGTTTTTTATGTTTTCATTTTGGTCTGACGAAGCAACCAGGGCAGGTTGCAAAAGCGCTCAACTTCAATAAAGCTATTGGACTTTTATATTGCCTTTTTGCTCTTTCATGGTGGTTAGTAGTGTTTGTAATACACTTTTGTTCTTTGGATTTGCTTACTGTGTGATTTTTCCAACACTCAACAACAGGGCTTTTTCTTTGGAGCTATATGCTGCAAATATTAGTAAAACATGTGCTTTACTCTACACCATAGCTCTCAAGCAATCAGGGACAAATCTCAAAAGTATCTCTGACAAATACAGAAATAATCAGAGACAATCAATGGCAATCATGGACACTCGTAAAACATTACTATTATTAACTTGAAACATTGTCAGAATAAGAGAATGTGAAGTGACATAGACTTTTCTAAAGTAACAGAAGCCTATAACTCAAATTATTGTCATTATTTATTATAGGTAATTCACCCCCTTTTCTCTAAGAGCCATCAGTTAGTTCAATAATTACTGAAAAGATATAATCTTCCAAGTCAGAGTAGGCTTAGCTCTTAGAGCAAAAAATTTCGACAAAGGCAAATGTAAGGGGGTAGGAGGACAAAGCCACAAAAATTGGGACGCATTTTAAATATTGTTCTCATAAACTTGGAAATTTGCTAGAGTAAAGGTTTTCTTTTACTATATATTTTCTGAAGGATATGAAGTAACTCAAAAATAACTGTCATTATTTAGTGAATTCAGTCCTCAGTGATATGCAACAAAAATTGAGAAAACCACAAATTTTATAACAAACGACCAAAAATATGAGACAAAAATCTGGACATTCTGCAAAAATCTAAACAGTGAGCTTGATATGTGTCAATGAATGACATGAGTCTGTGATACAAAGTAATACATATATATATATATATATATATATATATATATATATATATATATATATATATGTGTATATATATATATATATATATATATATGTGTGTGTGTGTGTGTGTGTGTGTGTGTGTATATATATATATATATATATATATATATATATATATATATATATATATATAAACAATGGCTACTTCAGTATGACTGTCCTGGTACTATTTTACATTCAGAAGTACAGAACTGCACCAGTTTTCATGTTTATCCAGTTCCTGAAGAACAAGAAGTTATGTACTCACCATAACGTTCGATGTATGTAGTCCATCTCACCTCACATTCTTCGGTTCTGACTCAGCCAAACTTTTCTAGCTCGAAGTCTTTCTATTGGCTGGGCTAAGATGGTATCCCATGCTGCATTGCTCTATATCCCCAGATCTAGTTTGCTGCTAGCACCAGCACTCATACTCTATGCATAACAAAGGAAGAACAAGCCAAGAGTGAAGGGAGCTCTGAAAACCAGTCCTAACCTCCAGATCCTCCAGGAAGGGTGAAGGAGGGGGGATAAGTAAGAATGTGAGGCGAGATGGACTACATACATTGAACGTTATGGTGAGTACATAACTTCTTGATGTTATGTAGTCCAATCTCGCCTACATTCTTACCCATGGGACAGCGTCCCCAGCACCTAAATCCTGGGAGGCCCAGTGGAAAATACTCCTGAGCAATGTGGAACCAAAGGAAGACCTGCCTCTAGATACCACGTCCAACTTGTAATGAGTAACAAAAGTGTGAGGAGATGCCCAAGTAGCTGCAGCACAAATATCATCCATAGACAATCTAGCCTGATAGGCTGTAGATGTAGATACACACCAAGTAGAGTGAGTCTTCACCAGGAATGGTAGATCTTTACCCCCTGAGGAATAGATGCAAGAGATGCAACTGGATATCCACCTGGACAGCATGACTTTGGAGACAGGAGACCCAATTCTGTTTTCCGAAAAGGAAACAAACAACTGATCAGATTTCTGAGGTCTTTAGTTCTGTGCAGATAAAAACGTAATTGTCTGTGTACATCCAATTGATGAAATTTAAATTCTGCCTTGTTTGAGAACTGGGGAAAAAACACTAGCAACTCAATAGATTGATTAAGATTACAGATAGATGCAACTTTGGGAAGAAAGGAAGGGTTCAGCCTGAGAGACACCCTGTCTTTATGAAAAATCAAGTATGGGGGGTTTATTTATAGAGCTTGAATCTCTGAAACGCGTCTGGCTGATGTGATGGCTACTAAAAGGACAGTCTTCCAGGTCAAGAATTTTAAATCACAAGTAGCTGCAGGTTCAAAGGGTGGTGAAGTAAGAGCCTGTAGAACAAAGTTTAAATCCCAAGGCATGATAGGTTCCGATACAGGAGGACGGAGTAACAGAGTGCCCTTCAGAAAAGCCTTACAGAGTCTGTGAGCCATCAGACTAGGCTCATTAGCGACATGAAAGTTAGAAATCACCACCAATTGGACTTTTATGGTGGCGGACGCTGAGCCCTGGCAAAAAAGCATAGACAAGAACTCAAAAACAGATGAAACTGGAGCCGTGTAACGGTCAATCCCTTGGGTATGAGCCCAGATTGAAAATCTCTTCCATTTGCTGGAATAAATCTTCCTAGTGGAGGGCTTATGAGAGGAAGATAAAATATGAACTACCTCCAGCGAAAAATGATGAAGCCTAACTAATGACGGAAGTGGAGTAGCCAGGCTGTGAACAGGAGGGTCCGCAGAGAGGGATGGTGCTGCCCTGACATGTGTGTCAGTAAGTCTGGTTGTGGGTCCAGAATCTAAGGCGCGTCCATGATGTAGGAATGGAGAAAGGGGAATCAAACCTGACGAGGCCAGTGTGGGGCAATCAGAATCATTCTGCTTCCCAAGGATTGCGTTTTCTGAATCACCTTTGACAGCAAGGGGACCGGAGGAAAAGCATATAGTAGACCGGAGGGCCAATCGTGGAATAGAGCGTCCCTGGGTGAATCCCCCTGAGGGGGGATCAACGTGAAGTAGCTGCTGCATTTGGCATTGAGGGGGCTGGCAAAAAGGTCGCAGCAAGGCTGACCCCATCTGCAGAAGATCCGTTCCGCAACTAGATGGTTCAGGGACCACTCGTAAGTCATCAGAATAGCTCTGCTTAGCCTGTCTGTGATCACATTGGACTTCCCCGGAATGTGCATTGCTACCAGCAAACGTTGGGAAGACACTGCCCACTGCCACACTCGCATGGCCTCTCTGCACAAGGGATATGATTTGGTTCCTCCCTGCTTGTTCAGATACCACACCACTGACATATTGTCTGAGTGGATTGCAATAGTCCCGAGAGGGAGAAAACTCTGAGGTGCCTGCAACGCAAGTAGCACAGCTCTCATCTCCAGGACATTGATATTCAAATGTTTTGCATGCTCTTGCCACGTGCCTTGGACTGTCCTGCCTAGATAATGCCCCCCACCGCATCTGGGAGGCATCCGTGGTCACTGTGGCAATCGGGGATGGTGGAACAAAGGGTTTTCCCGTGTCCAGATTGTTTGTGCAAAGCCACCAACTGAGATCCTGTTTGCACCTGTCCATGAGTAGAATAGGGTGAGAAAGTGGATGCCATTGGAGAGACCACTGGGCAAAGAGAAGCCATTGAAGAAGTCTCATATGTAACCTTGCTAGAGGGACTAACATAATTGTTGCAGCCATAGTCCCCAGGAGTTGGAGAACCCATCTTGCCTTCGCTCTTCTCAGAAGAAGCAGGGCGTGAACTTGTTGCTGTAGAACTCTGATTCTTTTCTGTGGTAGAAACGCCCACATGAGGACGGTGTCTAGTTCTGCACCTATAAAAGTGACACACTGTGAAGGCAACAAGGCAGGTTTTTCCCAGTTCAATGTTATGCCCAACTGTTGACAGAGAGTTATGGTGGCGTCCCTGGTCTGAATTAGTAGATGCCTGGTGGTGGCAGTGAGGAGCCAGTCGTCCAGATAAGGAAACACCTGGAATCCTTGACGTCTCAAGTGAGCCGTCGTCATCGCCATACATTTGGTGAACACCCTGGGGGCTGTGGTGAGATCAAAGGGCAGGGCTCAAAACTGAAAATGACTGGCTCCCAGCCGGAAGCGTAGGTGACTCCTGGATGCCCTGTCCATTTTGATATGGTAGTAAGCATCCTTGAGGTCGATGGAGCACATCCATATTTCTTTTCCCAACAATGGGAGAATCGACTGCAATGTGACCATTCGGAACTTGGACTTTTGTACATGGTTGTTCAATCGGCTGAGATCCAATATGGATCTCAGGTCCCCTGTTCTTTTCGGCACCAAAAAGAATCTTGAGTAAGTCCCTAATCAGATCTGGTCTGAGGGGACATGTTGGATGGCTCCTTTTTCTAGCAGCTTTGAAACCTATGAAGCTGCGTAATCTCTTTGACTGGGTGGAACATCCAGGATTTTCCTGACTGGAGGGGGGTCTGACGAAAAGGGAATGACATAACCTCTGGAAATTATTCGTAAAACCCATTGGTCCTGGGAGATGTCTTGCCAGGCCTCCGGGTATAACGATATTCGACCCCGACTGGCTCTGGAAACGTGCAATCGGGCCTCCCATCAAGAGTGACGGCAGGGAGAACCACGAAAGGAATCGTGGTCTCCTGAGTTGCTGGGGCTTCCTCTGCCTCTAGGGCAGCATCATCTTGAATAATCCCCCCCTCCTCTGCCTCTGGAGGGGAGCTCACCTTGTGCACCAGGAAAAAATTAGAAGTTATGTACCTACCATAACGTTCCATGTTAGTTGTCTTCTCTCGCCTTCTTTCTTGCTGGATGGGTTCGGAGCCGATCCTCGGCTCCGACTCAGCACTTGCTAAGCTCGAGAGTCACTTTTACCAGCTCGAGGCAGCCCCATATCCCATGATGCAAGGCAGTGATTACCCAGATCTCGTTTGGTATCTAGAGGAAAAACTGCCCATAATCTTCTCACAAATGAAAGAAGAACAACTAACCTGAGAAGGCTGTAAGGGGAACCCAGGTAATTAAGGTCCAGAGCTAACTGGTGTCCAAGGAAGAACAATCTCCTAGAAAAGAAGGAAGTTCAAGGCCTGTCCAGGCTAGGGGGACAGGAGGGAGGGACGCAAGAAAGAAGGCGAGAGAAGACAACTAACATGGAACGTTATGGTAGGTACATAACTTCTAAATGTCAAGTTGTCAATTTCGCCTTCATTCTTGCTGGATGGGACCGCGTCCCTAGCACCTCTATCCTGGGTGGCTCAATGGAACAGACTCTTGAGAACTGTGGAACCAAAACTTGCCCTGTCCCTGGAGGCCAAATCCAATTTGTAATGAGAAACGAAGGTATGAGGAGTGGCCCAAGTGGCTGCTGCGCAAATAGTGTCTAAGGGTAGCCTAGCCTGAAAAGCTGTAGATGTGGCTAGACCTCTGGTAGAATGTGCTTTAGGTTTTGAGATCAGTTGTTTGCCCCTAAGCTGATAAATGTCCGAAATAGTGGAAGACAGCCATCTGGATAAGGTCACTTTAGAAACAGGGAGACCTTTCTTTTTCAGCATAAGAAAGAAAAAGCTGATCAGACTTCCTAAATTGTTTTGTTCTGTCCAAGTAATATCTGAGTTGGCGATGAACATCTAGGCAATGCAATCTTTGTTCCGCCCTGTCAGAATGATTGGGGAAAAATACTGGAAGATCAATAGATTGGTTTAAATTTGTTTTAGAAGCAACCTTGGGCAAAAAAGATGGATTGGTTCTCAAGGATACTCTATCCTTGTGGAAGACCAAGTAAGGGGGACGAACACAGAGAGCATGAAGTTCAGACACTCTCCTAGTCGAGGTAATAGCAACTAGAAAGAGTGTCTTCCAAGAAAGAAATTTTAATGAGCATGTAGCAGCCGGTTCGAAAGGGGGGAGTATCAAGGATGCCAGCACTAAATTTAGGTCCCACTGCAGTGGAGGATCCCTAACAGGGGGGTTTAAGTAGGAATACCCTTCTGAGAAAGGCTTTACACAGTTTGTGAGACATAACATTTTGGTCTGCAAATCCGACATGGAAATTCAAGATTGCTGCCAACTGGACTTTAACTGTGGAAGACGAAGAACCGGAGTGAAAAATTTCAGCTAGAAAGTCCAAGACTGACTGAATAGGGGCAGTAAAAGGGTCTATGTTCTTAGACTTTGCCCAAAAGGAGAAACATTGCCATTTGCTAGAATAAATCCTTCTGGTAGAGGACTTTAAAGAAGCTACTATGATATCTCTAACGGGGTTAGAGATCATATGAAGCCTGGCTAAGGAAGGAAGTGGAGCAACCAAGCGGTGAGGTTGAGGGAACGAATGGACCGGTGCAGTTGACCCGACTGGTGGGTCAGAAGATCTGGAACTGGGTCCAGATGCCAAGGCTGCATCAAGAGATGGTGATGAAGGAACGGGAACCAAATTTGTCAAGGCCAGTAAGGGGCAATGAGAATCAGCTTGGCTCTCAAGATGGTAGCTTTCTGGAGTACTTGAGGTATTAACGGAAAGGGGGGTAGGCATAAAGAAGTCCCCGGGGCCAATCCTGGGTTAGAGCGTCTCTGGGGGGATGGCCCAGAAGTGGAAAGAGAGAGAAGAAGTCTGGGCATTTGCTGTTTTGGGGTGTAGCAAAAAGGTCGCAGCATGGGCGGCCCCACTTCAGAAAAATCTCTTCCACTATAGATTGTTTGAGAGACCACTCGTGAGGCATGAGTATAGCTCTGCTCAATCTGTCCGCTATGATGTTGGTTTTCCCGGGGATATGCGTTGCTATCAGAAACCGATGAGAGGAGATCGCAAATTGCCAAAGTCTGAGAGTTTCTCGGCACAAAGGATAGGACTTGGTCCCGCCCTGTTTGTTGATGTACCACACCACGGACATGTTGTCTGTGTGAACTGCAATTGTCCCTAAGGGAAGAAAGTCGTTGAGGGCTTGCAACGTTAAAAGCACTGCTCTCATCTCTAGGACATTTATGTGCAGGTGGTATTCGAACGGTTGCCACGTGCCATGGACCATCCTGCCCTGATAATGCCCCCCCACCCGATCAGGGAGGCATCCGAAGTGACCGTGGCTACCGGGGCCGAGGGGACAAATGGTCTGCCCTGATGGACTAGGGGGGAAGAAGTCCACCAGGATAGATGGCTCTTGCAGGTCTGTGTCACAAGAATCTTGTGACACATGGGTAACTGCTGGAAGGACCATTGGGTAAACAACATCCACTGCAAGAGACGCATGTAAAAACGGGCCAGAGGAAGAAGTGTGATGGCAGCTGCCATAAGGCCTAACACTTTCAGGACCAACCTGGATTGTACCTTTTTGCTGAATAGGATCATCCGAACATGGTTTTGGATATCCAGGATTCTTTGGTTTGTTAGGTTTGCTGACATCCGAGTAGTGTCTAGATCTGCGCCTATAAAGGTAATAGATTGGCAAGGCGATAAGGAAGACTTTTCGAAGTTGACTGAAATCCCTAACTGGCTGCAGAGACGTAGAGTGTAATCCCTGGCCTGGAGAAGTTGATGCCTGGTGGTGGCTGAGAGGAGCCAGTCGTCTAGGTACGGAAACACCTGAAATCCCTGACGTCTCAGGTGAGCCGTGACCGCTGCCATGCATTTGGTGAACACTCTGAGGGCTGTAGTGAGACCAAAGGGCAGGGCTCTGAACTGAAAATGACTGGTCCCCAGCCGAAAGCGGAGAAACCTTCTGGAGCGTCTGTGGATTTTTATGTGATAGTACGCATCTTGAAGGTCTATGGAGCACATCCAGTTGTTTTTGCCCAGAAAGGGCAAAATCAATTGTAGTGTGACCATCCGAAATCTTTCCTTTTTGACAGACTTGTTTAGCCTGCTGAGGTCTAATATTGGTCTCCAGTCTCCCGTCTTTTTGGGGACCAAAAAGAACCTTGAGTAGATTCCGGATTCTAAATGATCTGTTGGAACTGGCTGGATGGCCCTTTTCTCTAGAAGCTTTGAAACCTCTAGCTTTGCAATTTCCCTTAGACCAGGTGGAACGTCTGGAAGGGATCCTTTTTGAGGGAAGGGACTTTTCTCGAAAGGTATTTTGTAACCCTCGGATATGATCGACTGTATCCATTTGTCTTGAGAGAGGGAAAGCCAGGCTTCTGGGTACAGCGACAATCTCCCCCCAACTGCCTCCAAGGGTGGGCAGTCGGGCAACACCTCAGGGATGCTGGAAGGGCTTGTCAGAGAGAGGCTCTCTGCTGCCCTGGTTCTGCGGACCCCCTCTGCCCCTAAGGCGGCGTCTGTTGTTATTACCCCCTCTGCCTCTGGGGGTAAACTGACCACGTGCGTCGGGCGTGACTCCCTGTGATTTTCGGAACCACATTTTCCCTCCCTTCTGACCTTTGGGGTAAGGTCTAGAAGGGGTGTAGAAACGGACTCCTACGGCAGAAAGAGTCTTGCCGTCTTGCTCGCACCTGGTCAAAGTGTCCTTCACCTGAGGGCCAAACAAAGTTGTCCCATCAAAGGGAGAGTTTGTGAAGGACGCCTTAAAGGGTCTGCAAAATTGCAAAGCCGCATCCAGGACTGACGTCTGAGAGCCACTCCTGTGCCTGCGGCTCTACTCGCCCCATCGGCTGCATAAGAAATGAGCCGCATGGAGGAGTTAGTTATGGAATTTAGGATTCCCAGCTGAGAGGCAATCTTCTCTTGAGCCCCTGCAGCTGACGGATCCTGTACTACTTCACCCAATTCTTTGAGGATATCTCTTTGAAGTCGGGTGAAGTGACATAAATAATTCAGCGAACGCATAGCAAAGGTCGCTGAGGAAAACATCCGCTTACCATACCTGTCCATGGTCCTAGACTCCTTGTTAGGAGGATAGACTGGTACGGAAGGATCTGCAAGTTCCTTCTTGGTGGCAGCCGCCACCACCATGGCATCAACCGGGACACCTTTAGTGAGAAACTGTTTTTCAGTGGGGGCCGTGATAAATTTAGAAGGCCTCCTGAGGACTGGTTCCACAGAATCAGGAGATGCCCATGTCTTTCGAGCTATCACGTCCATGAGGGGGTCGAAAGGCGGAGACACCCAGTTGGTGGAGGGTTGAGATCCAAAAGCCTCCAGGTATACCGATTCATCCTCGGAGGGATTAATGGAGGGCCAGTTCCCCCTCTGTTTCAGGAGTTCAAGGATGTCTGAAAAGGAGACATCCTCAGAGGGGGATCTTGGGGACCCTCTGTTTCAGGAGTTCAAGGATGTCTGAAAAGGAGACATCCTCAGAGGGGGATCTTGGGGACCCCTCCGACTCATCTAAGTCGGTATCTGATGTCGTAGACTCAGGGGAGTCTAAGTGCTTCCTCTTGCAAGTCCTCTTATGCGGGGGTTCTCCTGAAGGATCAGGAGAAACCTCGGAAGAGGAAGTTCTTCCCAATGGGGAAACCTGGGTCCGGGAGCAAGAGAGTGGGAAGAGATATCTACAGGCACCGTAGAGGGAGGAGCTAAAGGAACCGACTGCTGACTGAGCTCGTGGGCTAGCACACTCCTCATCACCTCGAAGGCTCCCCTCCCGGGGAGGACCGAGAGCTCCCGCTCCAAAGAAACAGGAATCCCCGGCCCCACCGAAAGGGAAGGCTCCAAAGCAGATGTCGGTGCCGAGCTCACCAAGGCCGCAGCTCCGAGAGGGAGAACGGGGTCGGACAAGAGTCCGATGCCACTCGCCCCCTCGGAACCGACCAGGGAAGCCCAATGACCGGATCCCTCCAAGGACGGTCTCAAGGAGGAGATAGGAGTCGAAAACGACGGAGCCGAAAGGGGTGGTATCGGCTCCGAAGCACCAGCAGTCACGGTACCAATAATCTCCGGCTCCGAGCTCTGAAGGAGAGTCGAAGGAGGAATTTCTGGAGGGTGTGGAATAGTGGTCATCTGCTGAGACGGGCTATGGAGCATCTGGGCCAGTGCCTGTGATTTCAGCTATCTACTCACCACTCTCTCCAAGTCATGGTCTGAGAGTCTGGAAGACTTTGAGGATCGGCTCCGATGGCTCCGCTCCGAAAGTAAGGGAGAGGCCGGAGCCGAGTGGATAGACTCCAGTGAAGGAGATCTAGATCTCTTTCTCGACGGAGCCATCAGAGCCGAAGAACCTTCGGTTCCAGTTGGAGCCGACAGCTTGTCGGCTCCGAGCTGGGTTAGAGATGTGTCGGCTCCAGCCGGAGCCGACGCAGGCTTCGAAGCAAGGGTATCGGCTCCAGCCGGAGCCGACAAAGGTACCAAAGCCAGGGTATCGGTGCCGATCGGCGCCGATACTAAAACTTCCGAAAAGGAATCTCGACTCCGGTGGAGTCGGAACCAAGGCCACAGACTTGGACACTGAAGGCTGGGCCATGGATGGCTTTGAGGGCTTCCCCGAGCCGGACTTAGCCGGGGAGCTCTCAGGCTTGAGAAGACCTCTTAAGATAAGTTTATTTCTACGTTCCTGCAGGACTCTCTGGCTGAATGAGTGGCAAATAGCACAGGAGTCCTGCAGGTGTAGGGGTCCCAGGCAATAAATACAAGAAGTGTGACCGTCTGTCAGAGACATCTTCTGACAGCACGAGTCACACTTCTTGAAACCTGAGACCCTAGTATCTTTAGACATGACTGAGTCCTAACACAAACACACACACCACTCAGTCCAAAATCACACTGACTATACAAAAAAAAAAGAACCAAGTACAGTGAATAAAAACCACACACACACCTGAACAAATCCTGACAGGAAACTGTTTGGGAGGGTAAGGCCAGAAAATATGGATAAGGGGATGGGAAGCTAACGGGAATAGGGCTAAGTGAATCGGAGAACTAACAACTATGAATATGAAAAAATTTAAGGTACTGGGATAGTTAAATTTCTCAGAAAAGAGTAATTAAATTCACTTACCAGGAGCTGGTAAAAAAGGTGACCTCATGAGCGAAGCGGCAAACAAGATCTGGGTAATCACCGCCTTGCATCATGGGATATGGGGCTGCCTCGAGCTGGTAAAAGTGACTCTTAAGCTTAGCAAGTGCCGAGTCAGAGGCGAGGATCGGCTCTGAACCCATCCAGCAAGAATGAAGGCGAGATTGACAACTTAACATCTTCTGTGATTTCTTGAACCACATCTTTCCACCCCTCTGGGCCTTGGGATAAGGCCTAGTGGGAAGGGGAAAATGGACCCCTACAGCAGACAAAGTTTTTCCCTCCTGCTCACACCTAGTGAAGATGTCTTTCACCTTGGTTCCAAACAAAAAGGAACCATCAAAGGGGGCGTCGGTGAATGAAGACTTGAAGGCCTCCGCGAAATGACAAAGGTGCATCCAGGCCTGCCTCCTAAGGGCGACTCCTGAGCTTGCTGCCCTACTCGCTCCCTCAGCTGCATATGAAATCAGCCTCATGGAGGAGTTAACGATGGAATTGAGGGTAGACATCTGGGCGTTAACCGTCTGGGCCACTGCCTTAGAAACGTTACCCGCAAGAGTATCTCCAAGCTCCTTGAGGAGATCTCTCTGGAGCCATGTAAAGTGAGATAAGTAGTTCAGCGACCGTAAGGTAAAGGTCGCTGAAGAGAGGGCATGCTTCCCGTACCGGTCCATGGTCCTAGACTCCTTGTTAGGAGGATGGACGGTGGAAGAGGTCGCGGCTAACTCCTTCTGAGTGGCTGCTGCCACCACCATGGCATCCACAGGGACTTCCTTGGACAGAAATTCCTTACCCGGGGGAGCAGACAAGAATTTATTGGGTCTCCTGGGGACTGGTTGCACAGAGTCAGGGTTCTCCCACACCCTCCGACAAATCAAATCCAGGAGCTCATCGTAGGGCAGGGACACCCAGGAGGCAGAGAGCTGAGCACCGAAGGCCTTCAGGAAGACCGACTCCTCCTCGAAGGGGGCTTTGGTTGGCCAGTCACCTCTTTGTTTCAATATCTCTAGGATGTCAGAGAAAGAAACATCCTCAGAGGATGACTTGGGGGACCCCTCTGATTCCTCGAGGTCAGTATCTGAGGTGAGAGACTCATCCTGGGAGTCTATGAGCTTCCTCTTGCACGTTTTCTTTCTAGGGAGCTCCTCAGGCAAACACTCTGAGGGGCCCTCAGAAACTTGGGGACCACTCATGGGGGTACCTTGAGGCCTTGGGGCTCTGCTGTCTAAAGACAGGTGATGATCAGAGACCCGAACTGGGGTGGTAGGGGACAGAATGACTGACCCGCATGATGTCACTGAAGATCTGGCCAGCACACTCTGCATGGCCTCAAAAGGCTGGTCCCCCTGAGTCCGAGGAGCGACCAGCCTCTGAAGTCACGACAGGAGTCGGGCTTCCCCGCGCTGAAGCACTGAGAGGGAGACTAGGAACCGAGAGATGTCCCGAAGCCTCTCCCTTGGGTCTGACTGAAAAATCCTGAGTCCTGAGTCCCGTGGACAGCGCTGACGGGGTCAGAGCTGACATCGGCACCGATAAGCCAGGAGGGGCCATCAGAACCGAACTGGAAACATCACACGGAGCCGAGCACTCTGGCTCCGAAGGCTGGGAAGCGCTCTGAGGTGGAAGTATCGAAGTAGGTTGCAGGATGGGCTCCGGAGCTGACTGGGACGGAGCCGAGAACAATGTTGCCAAAACCGGTGACTAAAGGAGTCTCTGCACCACTCTATTAATATCCACATCCGATAAAGTCCTGGAGGATTTGGAGGACAGGGAGGGAGATCTAGATCTCCTCTCAGGTGATACTTGCCTAATGCAAGGTGATTGGCTCCGAATAGGTTCCAATATAATTATAGCCGACGCCGGTTCCATCATCACTGACACTTCCTGCAGCCCTGAGGACAGTGAAGCCGAGGATGTCGAAGCTGATTCAGCTACTTTCTCCGGTGGCTCCGAGGAGACTGAAGGAGCCGGAGACCTCTTTTTTGATTTAGTGGATTTAGCTTTAGAGCTGGAAGCAGATTCCAGACCCTCTTCGACGGAGGGTTTCAGAAGTCCCTTCAGAATTAACTTATTCTTTCTTTCCTGAAGCACCCTTGGACTAAATGCATGACAGAAGCTGCAAGACTCCTGCAGATGGATTGCTCCCAGACAATAAACACATACCGAATGTCTGTCGGTAATGGACATTTTATAGCCACACTTTGAGCATTTCTTGAAGCCAGAGGGCTTGTGCTCCTTAGAATCTTTAGACATCTTAAGGAATTACCAATAATCACCAAGACAAAAAATCACAGGTACGGAACCGACTTGGAAAAAACAGTCACAGACTACACCACACTTAGCACGGGAAAAACTACCACTAACAAACCCTAACAAACAATCCTTTGGCACACACTCAAAATGGACTATGACTAAAACCTCTAAATTAAACGGTTTAGACCAGGAGTTAGAGCACAGGGAAGCAAGGGGACAGACTAGGTCCTCTAACTGAAACGGGCCTAGCCCGTTGGAACAGCTAGTGAGATACCACAGAAACAATCACACACACACAAAATTTTCCACAAATAACACAAAACTAGCAATAGCTATTAAAATAGCTTTTTGTTTGTAATAAACTCTCTCAAGAAGAAGAAAAATGGTGCTTAGCCAAAGCCAAGAGCGAGACCACGTCTGAGCTACACAAGCGGCAAACGAGATCTGGGGATATAGAGCAATGCAGCATGGGATACCATCTTAACCCAGCCAATAGAAAAACTTCGAGCTAGAAAAGTTTGGCCGAGTGGCTCCGAACCCACGGGTAAGAATGTGAGGCGAGATGGACTACATAACATCTATAGTTTATAGATAGTTTTAATGAGTTATTCAATTCTAATGAGCTACCCATAATCAAATGTTATGGACTTCTCTCTTTCTTTACTCATTTCCTCTGAGTTTGTTATTTATATTGTGCTCCTTAACATTTTCTACTAAAAGCATGATATGTGCATTTTACACATTCTCCATTCAGGTTTTATATGCATTTTCATTTAGTCCCTTCGATGTGCCTGTCGCTGTTACTGTTTGTTGGAGAAAATAGCCCTGAGACACTGATGGACACAATGCTTATGGGTCATTCCAATGATTTCAGTAGCTAGCCTAGGCAATGAACACTCCATCTTCTCCAGAAGATGTTCTGTGCAATCCTTTCCCAAAGCTATGCTACCTCTTTAAGCACAGGGACCAGCCTTCCATCTCTGATGACATCCCACTGCAGACACTGACTTCTGCTTGGTTCAAAGTCTGTTCATTTTAAAAAATGTTAATATCTGACTGAGTAAATTCCTTTTTTCCTTTATTTGTTTTGGTATGAAAATATACAAGAGATAGAGAAATTAACAAACTTCACTCCAAGGAGACTCTAAAAGGTAGGAACGACTACACTGTATAAAACCTCTTTAAATATATACTTCCAAATGTGTATACATGCTTTTTCTGAAAATGAAGCTCTGGTCCTATATGTATGGAGAGTTGTTAATCTTTGATATTTTTAATATCCGGATTTCCATGGCCTTTATTTACATACATGATGGGTGTTGTGCTATCCTTGCTGTCTTACGTGCATCTTCTTCCTTGCATTTTTATTATATTTTATTCAGCTGTACATGCACATTTACGTTTGCCTCAAGTTCCCTTGCTACCCATTCATACATTTCAGTTCTGTAAAATTCAGTTTGTATAACAAGTCTACACTTCTGTTTCTGCTTTTCAGGCTTTCAGCGTGTCAATTTGATTTTTTGGGCTGCCCCGGCTGTTGAAATATATAAAGATGTGCATACAAGCTATGGATGCTGTATTTTCTGTGTACTGGATTGCTTCTGCAGACAGTTATTTCAGTCATTATTACGGATGGTTATAGACATTTTTTGTAACGTACCTACAACCGGCGGAGTGACTCTGTTTTTCTGCAAAAATTGCAAAATTATGAATCACAAGACGTTAACAACTTAAAGTTTTGCAATTTTTGCAGAATAAGAGAGTCACTATGCCGATTATAGGTACATGATTAGTGGTTGCCAACACCATCTCATTTTTGAAAAGACTACAGTAAGTATGCAGCAAGTAAAAAAATAATTAAAAACAGGAAAGAGCAGGTGCACAAATATAAGTACAGTAAGGGTGGAAAATAAAGAAGACTGAAAGAAAACAGAAATAAAGGATAAAATACAGTATAAGAGGAAGGTGAAAAAGAAAGGGCAAAATTAGAAAGTTTCATGCATATCCAAGTCGGCGGCAGGTATGAATTCGATGATGGCAGGTGCTAATCATATGGAAGACAGGGAGGAAGGCAAGGCTATGGGATTTGCACTGGCCCTGTAATGCAGGGAGAGTACAGTGGCTGCTGGAGTCATGGCTTCAAGTCACTGGGAGTCTAGGTAAAGCAACATGGGTTAGGATTAAACAAAAAATTAGCTAAATGGACCTACAACACATGGGCTGAGAGGTATATATGACAGTATGAGAGATATATCATTAAATACAATACAATAAAATAATAAATCATAACTTACATACCAAGGCAGCCAGTAAATACAAGACATAAAATGCAGGCTAGATTCTTCTGCAGCCTGCAGGTACACTGAACTCTTTTTTTCTTTAATAATAACAGGAGGGAGTTGGGACTCTCATATGATCATCAACAGCCGATGTCAGCAGATCAGCAGTAAAAAAAAAAAAAGGAAAATTGCACTAACACTTTTAACGGACAATGCCCCTGTGGAACCTGCCAATGAACCCTGAACTGACTGAACTATTATGTCCATCAGACTGGTGGGAGTCAGACTAATGCACCAGCTTAGTGGTGCTTGCACTGTATGACACCTGAGGGAAAAATATAAAAAATCAAGTGAAAATGTGCCCCCCACAGTTGAGTGGAAGAAGTCAAGTAGCACATTGCACACACTGGATCGTAATCCAGTTTAAATAGCAAATAAATAAATAAATTAATTAATAAATAAAACACCACATTTTATCTACATATATATATATATATATATATATATATATATATATATATATACACACACACATACATATACATACACATATACACACACACACATATTATATTTTTTAAATGTTACCTATTTTTGGGCTCCTAACTTTCATGGGGCCCTAGGCAACTGCCTATGTTGCCTACTGCTGGATATGGCTCTGGAGGTGCAGTTCTTGCTTGCTGCTCTGATGGTCACATAGAAGTTCTGCTGATTTTTATGATAGACAAATTCAGGAAGTTTGACAGTAGCCAGGATCATGATCCCAACTATTTACGAAGGAAAAAAGAACTGGGGGGGTGCTGCGCATATCGCATTTGTGATGCTACGACATATATCAAAATGGGCATGTCTTCATCAATAAGCTCGGGATTGCTCAGAAATTTGGCAAATTCTTATTGATGAAATATATGATGTCAGGTAAGAATCCGTATCAGAGAGGGCCATCTATTCTTGATCACAGCTTCACTGTTTCTAAATTTAGTCAAAAGGAGGTTTTGCTGATGAAGCAGAATTTTCCAGTAGAGTCTATTTGAATTTTAAATCAATTCCTTCCATGTGGACATATGAACATTGCAACTTTTGAAGTGCATCTTGAACTTATCACATTAAAGTCAATGCCTTCTGGAAAATGTAAGCTATAATTTTCTTTGTTCATCATAAAAGTCTGCTTTTGAATTATTTCCTTATTAACAACAGTTGGAGAAAATGAGCTCTTAAAATGTTTTTCTTTTCACCTGCATGGAATTAAAAGTATGCAGATATTCAAATTTCATCTTAGCCATATTTCTTTTAAACAAATTACCTTTCTGCATTCCAGTTGACATTGTTCAATCTGCATAATCATGAAGTCCAGAAACAACTCATAATGCATCTCCTTCAACAACTTTAAACTCTTATCTTGAAATCTGAATCATATACAAAAAAACAGGAGCAAGGCTTGTTCGCAGGCACAAACAAGTAGTGGCTTACAATCATTTGTGCAATTACTAGTGTGTATTTGCTCAACTATTTCCTGGTAGATTGAACTGCTGATGTACTGAGGATTTCCCTTTTCCCCAAAATGATGCAGCCTTAGAGTTGGTATACATAACTTGACGAGGTATGGGAATTTTTTTTTTTGTGTGTTTTATTGTTTTAGAATGCTGTTTACATTCCAAACTTTCACTCAATTGCAATTACACTTGTGTGAGGCAATCACAAGTGCACTGGTGTCTTGTATTGGATATATATATATATATATATATATATATATATATATATATATATATATATATATATATATATATATATCTATATATATATATATATATATATATATATATATATATATATATATATATATATATATATATATATATATATATATATATATATATATATATATATATATATATATATATATATATATATATATATATATATATATATATATATATATATATATATATATATATATATATATATATATATATATATATATATATATATGCATATATATATATATATATATATATATGTATATATTTTATTCCACACCCAGTGGCTCCTCTTACTGCACTCAATGAGTGAGAGCCCTATGTTCTTGCAAAGGGATCTCCTATGAGCTCATCCATTCATGGCAAGAGTTGGGTGGTGGTAGCTTAACTTCTTCCCTGGTGGAGCACCCTCCAATCTGTGGGGTGGCTCTTCCGAGTTCTGCTATAGAGTCCCTCTGAGGGTGTCCCTAGGCTCTTAGAGCAACTTGCACACTGCAGTTCAAGCTCAACAGGCTACCTCCACTACACACAGTGCTCCTGCTAGGTGTCACCCCATGTGATCAGCTACATCTGCCCACCCCCTCCTACGAAGAGATGAGCAGGCAGAACCACCCACTACCATCCTTCTCTGCCAGCTCTTACAGGTGGCCAAGTCACTATTCAAACTTGTGTTATCTGTGATTTAATCAGGGCTTTATCCCTCTATACCACAGAACAGATAATTACGTTTAAATTACACACTAAACCTCACAAGGCCTTCCATCTTTGTTTCGCATTTATAAACAATCTCATCTTCAAAGGGTCTTTCTCTAGTGCAGTTGCTAAATACTTGTCTTAACATAATTGTCACAACACTTACTAAACTGTTTAACAAATAAAAGATATTAACATCGTACATATACATTTAAGTCCACACAATATATATATATATATATATATATATATATATATATATATATATATATATATATAATGTCAGATCCATAGTCCACCATTAGACAAACATGTTACATAATATGATTTAAATGGAACTGAACATTTAACATTTCATTTTGCCCCTTCAATTGCCAAGAACCCCCCCCCCATTACAGACAATGACCAACACACCTGTAATCTTTAATTTATTTTACATGTCAATCAAGAAACAAACATTGGAGGGAAAGTAAGGAGACGTCCCAAAAACATTCTGACTGCAACTAAATTTACTGCTTCATTTGTCATCACTTGCACAGGCTTGCAGCTTCAAAATGTTAACCCTATATATTGTTTCACTCTATATAAAGAAACAAGCAAACCTATTTATGTATAACATTTACAGTATTTAAAACCAAAGCCATGAAATGCACTGCAGTAAGATTTAACATACACTTACAACATACATGTTACCCATCATTAAAGAAGTGCTGCATCCTGTTGTAAATTCTCATATAATTCCTTAGTTTCTGTTTTGATGTAGGTTCATAGGTGTGTACAAGGCAAATTGGCCCTGGGGTTTTACAAGTCTAGCCCATAGGATTACCCTGGCATCGTGCCACCCGACATTAGTTCCCAGAGCCTCTGTCGAGTAGAGCCATTGGAGTGAACACTGGGGTGAATTTTCTATTTCCCATCCACTCATCAAGATTTCTCTTGAAGAGGGCCAGTGAGGTGCTCCGTTTGACATGTATGGGAAATCTATTCCATAGCATGGGCAGTCTCTGGGTTATGAACTTGTCCCTCTAGCACGTTCTGTTGATTGTGGTAATGAGGCTGAGGTCTCTCGAGCATGTCGTGCAGAGGGGTTGGGATTTCTTTAGATGTAGCATTTCTAACAGAGCTGGGTCAGACAAGGCTTTGTAAGTTAAGCAGAGATTGGCTCTAAGTAGGCGATATGAGACAGAGAATAGTTGTTTTTTGAGTCTGTCCACATAGGACAAGTGTTTAAGGCCTAGGATCCTCTTTGTGAGGTACTTTTGCAGCCTCTCCAGTTATTGCAGGTGTCTAGTGAGGTACATGCCAAATGGGGAATTGTACTCATGATTGGCCTAATGAGGGAAAAGTAGAGGGAGACAATGACCTCTTTCTTCGTGGATGCAAAACCCTTAGTAATGACATGTGCCACATAGGAGGACATTCTGACCACAGTGGCAATGTGGTGGGTAAAAAGAGAGGTTGCTATCAACCTGTGTTCCCAGATCTCTTATAACGCCTTCTGTGTTCAGTGGACTACCATCAGTGTGGTAATTCATGGGAACCGGGTTTTTCCCAAAGAGGATGACCACACATTTTTTGGCCTTGAGCTTAAGGTCATGGTTCTGACACGAGTCACTGGTCTCAGTGAGACCTTTCTGTAGGATGTTAACATTACTTGGGGAGTTAATAATAGCTCCCAACTTGCAATCGTCTCCAAACTTTGTCAGCCAGAGTCCCTTCGTGTTGGCCTGGAATTCAGAAAAGTAGATACCAAACAGGAGAGGACCCAGGACCGAACCCTGTGGGACTCCACTCATGACTGGTTGGCAGTCTGACTTGGAGTCAGCTACTTTGACACTGTGTGTTCTATCTGTGAGCCAGTTTGCAACCCACTTAGTGATGTAATGATTTCTGGGAATGGTATCAAAGGTCTTGGCCAGATCAAGGTAGGCTGTATGAACCACCTTGCCTTCATCCACAGCTCTGGTGACTGACTCAAAGAAGTGAGCAGGCATGATCTACCCTTCGCAAAATCAAACTGTGTGGGATCCAGAGTTTGGAGATTCCCTATATCCTTGTTTATTAGGTCCATGATGATGTGTATATCAGACTCATCAGGCTAATGATAGTTAACAGGGTCTGTAGTCGGATGACTGTAGCAGTGCACCATTCAGTAGGGACAAAGCCTGAGGTGAGGCTGTGATTAATCATGGCACACAGGTGAGGTGCCACTTCACTCTGTAGTTCATGTAGAACACACCCAGGGATATTGTCAAGTCCCATAGAAGCTGTAAGTCAATCTACTGGTATTGTGATTGGTCCTTTGGGGGGGGGGAAAGTTGGCACTGAATCGGTCGGCCAGTATATTGGCAATATCTGTTGGCTTGGTATAAGATGTACCATTGCGCAGTAGCTCAGAGCAAATCTGGGTATTGCCGTGGAGATTCTTTGCATGACAATAGAAGGCTTTGTGGTTATCTTTACTATCTGCTGCAATTCTGTTTTCATAGCTAGCTTTAGAGGATTTGATGAGGGATCTCACCTTTTTGTTGAGGCTGATAAGGGAGTTTTTCCAGTCTTGGGACTTCACCTTATTCTGCATCAGTTTCCTCCTTCTATTGTAGAGTTTGTTTATGGCAGGGGACCACCAGAATGGCTTCCTTTTTTTGGAGGAGAGCGTCTTGTTTCTATTGGGTATGGCGAGATCCATGCATTTGTGTACATGTTCGTACAGTGCACTGGTGTATGATTCAGCGGTCATGCAACTGTTGTGCATTTGCATGGGTACCGTGAAGTTAGCCACCTCTGTTTTTTAAGGCCCAAAGTTAGCTTTGGAGAAGTTTTTCATGGTGGTTACCTTTTCGGGGGGGGGGGGTGAATTTCCAAGGTGAATAGTTTGTGGTCAGATCTAACCGGGGAGGAGTTGACTGTTGGTGTAGAGCAATGGTCGCCCATGTTAGTAATGAGCAGGTCAAGGACGTTGCTACCTCTAGTGGGGTAAGAATGAGCTGGTCCAGGGCATTGGAATTAATAAATTCCAGGAAACTTTGGGCAAGTGTATTGGTACTCATGAGTAGTTTTCCTAATTAATGGAGGGGTAATTGAAATCGCCCAGTATGAGAGTGTTAGGTTGGACCCTAATACTCTCCAGGGTGCTTAGGAACGTAGAGTGTGAGTCCTGGGACAAGATTGGGGACCTGTAGCAGACTACGACCTGAATCGCTGTCTTACCCAATGTTAGCTGCACATGAAGTATCTCTGATGCATTATGTTGGGCTACCAATCTGGAGGTGTGCACATCCTTTATGAATATGGAAACACCACCACCTTCGGTCCATGTTCTGGGGCTGAAAGGTGTGGAATGAGTTATAGCCTGGTAATGCAGGGGTGCCTTCTGCTGCCTAGAACTAGGTCTCTGTTACAGCACAAATGTCAATGTTCTCCATTTTAAGGAGTGCTTCGAGTGAGTGTATTATGAGATTTAGACTTCTAGCATTGAGCAGCATGATCCTCAGATTGCATTTGTTTGTAGCTGTTACGGTGGTAATTTGGTCTTTTGAATATCGCCTAAAAAAGGCACTGTTGGCAAGAGCCTTGGCCAGTATCCGGAAACCCAGGGGTGACAGATGCAAACCATATCTGGCAAAGCATCGAGGTCTGTCAGTCATGTCATCCCAGGCAGACAGATACTGGATCCCCTTAGAATGACACTAGAAACTTAGCCAATTGTTGAATTCAATCATTTTCTGCTTGAACTGTGGCATCATTCTGGATTATGGTAGGATGTTGCACAGGGTTAGGGTTATACCAGCCTGGGCTACATAATCCGTGATATCCTCCATGTCTCTTTTCATGGAGTCCAGGGAGGTACGTCTCAGGTCATTCACACCCACATGTACAATGCAGAGTCATATTTGTACCTGTTGTTGAGAGACCTGAGTGCACATATTATATGGTGGATCCTGGCACCTGACAGACAGCTGACTGTTACTTTCTCCTTATGCAATCTAGTGAGTGGGATATCAGAGTGTCTCAGTATCGAGTCATCTATGACTAGTGTGTTGGACATGCTGTTTTACCTTAGGGGCTTTGGTTGAGTGGCACACTGTTTAGGTGAGTTATGTGTCTCATGATTAGTGTTGTGTTGTTGTGGTCGAGTGCATTTCTTCCTTGGAGGTCTCTGCTGTTTGGGTATATTTTTATTGAGGGCCTCCATGAAGGTGGGTATCTGGTGTGGGTTTTTATGTGAAGGCAGTGCTGTTGTGTGTTCTGGAGGGCTATGTTTTCCATGTGGTGCAGTGCAAGTGCTGCCCTTCTCCTCTTGACCGGCTATTTCTGTCTTGGCTGGAGAGTGCTTGGTTTCCAGTTTGGATATATAAGCATATCTCTCGCAAGTCTGAGTGTTGGGAGGTAAGAGGAGAGGGTTGTCAGTGTACATGAGGCAGTTGCTACATTGCATCAGGATGCACAGGTTCACCAAGTTAATAGGAGAAAGCACAGGGAGCTGACCTTTAGACATGCCTGGAGGTGTGGGCATTAATAATAAGTACTGAAGCTGTTTCCTTGTAGAACATTTAGTGCTGGTAGCACTTTTGTGTGCTACAATAATTGCTACAAGAAGTCTGGTAAAGTGCTAGATTAATAAGCTAGTAAAAGTGCAGGCGAGGAGAGAACTAGCAGATCTAAGGGAAAAATTGAAGAGCAGACTTTGGCACTGCTCAGAAGTTTACAAACAGTCCTGGATACAGTAAATCTGTATCTGGACTAGACTAGTTACAGGAAAGTGGGAAACGAGCGCAAACATGGGCTTTTAAACCAGAAAGTTGAAAAAGATGGAAAAACTGCCGAAACGGCCAATAAATTTCAATGTCTGGGCCAGAAACCACTCCTCTTGTGGTAGAAAGGTTACCTAGTGCTTACCACTCCCACTGACAAGCTAGAAGGCTTCCCTCCAACACAGAAAGGCTTGGGGGGCTCAGAAGCTTACAAACAGTCCTGGAAACAGCAAATCTGTATCTGGACTAGACTGGTTATAGTAAAGGTGGGAAACAAGCAAATATGAGGGCTTTTTAACCAGAAAGTTGAAAGAGATGGAAAAAACTGCCCAAACGGCCTATAAACTAGGTTATTACATGTACACATTACATGTATGTAATTTTATTCATAAAATTCGGTAAATGGGCTGCCAAGTTACAATCACAAATTAACTCAACTGGCATAATGTCACCAAGAAAAGGTTATATTTGCACATTAATGTCAAAATATGTAGCACACAATTTTAGAGTCTTGAACAGCCATATCACTCAGTCAAGCAGATAAGTAGTTCCTTGCTAGCCATCAACAGCTTCCTGTTATCTAAGTGTACACTCTTTTATCCTGACCATCTTGATTTTCCCACTCATTTTCCATACTCACTGGATTCATAGTATTTGCCAACATAGCACAGCTAAAGCATTCCATTTCCTCAACAGCAGTATTAGGTGAGTCAGCAGCCCCCCCCCCCCCAAATCTATCATTGACACCTTCACATCTGTAAGCACCTGCATGCCCTTTGGGAAAATATATACAAGCCAGATAGATAAAAACTAAATTTATATTTTAGTTTACTCATTCTGTAATCCTTGAACACTTCTGTAAACTGCAACTTTTGTTGAAATGTGATTTTTGGAACAATCATGGTCAACTTTCTACCATACATTGCTTTCCTGGCTGATACATTTACCACAAGACATGATATTTCTTATACTCTGACACAGATTGTACAACAATTATTCGGAGATTACCACATTTTGATCAGCAAAAGCCAAGACCACTAGTACAGTTTCAGTTCTCAGTGACGTTTGAGTGAATTAAGTCCACCTTCAGGCACTCCACTCAATGTCTGTTTCTTCCTCCTTGCCTAATCATTTAGGGATTGCTAACTGCTGACTGATATGTACTAAATGTCCATGAGTCTTATCTTTTTGTATGATGTGCATCATGTACTTTTTGCTTTATTAACAACATGATACTAATTTAGTCACTATGAAAATTTGAATCAACCACTTCACAAACCTAAAGACTTGCAGCATATTGTAGCATTTAGTAATGTTTTCTGGAAATAACAAAGACAGCAGTGCTAAAAAACGGTCTATGGAAACAGCTTTTTTTCCAGTTTTCAGACAAGGTTTATTTACAGAAGTAGAAAAAGGGTAATTTGGTACAACAAAACATGAAGAATAACAGAAACATTATCTAGTCCATTCACAATAGCCTTTGCAGAGTTTTACTTCACAGTTCCTTCTTAGAGGGTTTTCCAAAATAAACATTACTTTACAACATGGGTAGGGCAACCTCCTTTAGTCCTGTCCCTTTCAAACTCTACAGATATTTTCTACACTTCAGATTTCAAGCACAACTTCGCAAACCTCCCTCAAGAGTCACTTTTGGAGAACTCTCTCAAACCAGAATTTAGCAATCTAATCACTTCCACAGTTACTGGACTTTGTCCTTATCGATCATCATGTAGAGCTCTTTGATTTGTCTGCCTCCTATATATTTCTCAGGATCTCTGCAGTTCCCTTCCTGGACACAGCTTTTAGTGAATGCAGCAAACAGCAGATGTAATATTACCAACAGTGTTGTTTTCTCTAGGCTCATCAGCCACTATACCAAACTATCCAACCAGTAATTCTGACAAGTGCCTCAAAGTCAAGTAAACTTCCTTCCAGGGTTTTACCACTATCATTACCATTTTCAGGATGGCCCAAAGTCTCTCAAACCACCTCACTCTGAATTTCTTCTCCTAATACCACATTTTTTTATATTTCTCAATTTATATACTTACCTGTAACATCAAATGTGCATTGAATGAGTAACCTGGAACACCAAGAAAGTTTATCTTGTGACACTGGGCATTCAGAGAAAATATCCATCCATGTGAAGTACCACAAGAGCTCCCCCCATCTTAGGTATAAATACTGTGAGTCTGTGATAACCCAATTCTAAAAAGAGAAAGTACAGTTCTGTAAAATCTTCCCAAAAAAGTAGATGTCCTTCTCTTCACTTTTGTAGTATTTGTACCTAAGGGATCACCTGCAAAGGACAGCCCAACATCTGGCCAGTATAACAAAGCCTTTAGTTGTTATAGGCATATGTTATATGTATGCTCCCTGCACAAGGGGTAGGGCATAACGGTGATGTACAGACACAGACACACACACACACACACACACACACACACACACACACACACACACACACACACACACACACACACACACACACACACACACACACACACAGAGTCTCGAATATGCCCCAGAAGAAACAGAATGCTCATAAGAACAAGGAAAACATGAGTCCAGAAAGAGAGAGAAAAAAGAAGACAAGCCCCTCAGCCAGGAGGGCAGGAAAGGACAAGGCTAGAGCTAGAACAGAGAGGGTTGGAGGGAGGGAGCAAATATTGCAGCAATGAAGAGAAAGACATCTACTGTTATGGTAAGAGCTTACACAACTGTACTATGTCCTTCCATATTACTGTTGAAATATTCTTTACCTAAGGAAGTGTACAAAATCTCAAGAGGAAGCCTGGGAGGAGGAAGCCACAGAATAGAAGTCTACAAACTCATGCAGGATGGCCCTGGAAATAACACCTAACTTGTATTGCTTAGTGAAAGTATAGACAGGACCGAACAGCAGCCTCAAGGATGGAACTGGTATACAGATCCTTGAAAAAAAGCACCAGAGGAGGCAACTTGCCCTAGGAGAATGAACCTTTACCGATGAGGAAAGATATTTCCCATGAAAAGAATAACAAACAGAAATGGTCTTAGAAATCCAGAAGCAGATGGTTTGCTTAGAAGCAGTCAAATCCAAGGTCCTGGGAAGAAAGGAAACAAAAAGCTGCTCAGATTTGCAGATCACTTTAGTTTTGTCTAAATAATATGCAAATCCAAGGTGTGAAGACCTTTCTCATTGGCAGAATGTAAATAAGAAAAAAAAAGGAAAATGAATAGACTGATTAAGAGACAACTCATTGACCACCATGGGCATAAAAAAGAACTTATGTACTCACCATAACATTCCATCTGTGCTGTCAATCTTCATTTATCCTTGACCTATAGGACTCTGTTCCATGTCTCAGAACCAGCTCAGCCATTACTCAGCCCATGTGAACCAAAAACTCCTGAGCCAAGTTCCTACCCAGAATGCCTGCCTCTCTAAATTACCTCAGATCAAGTTTGCAGCTATAATGAAAGACCCAGAAAGGGTAATACTATAACCATTGAAGAGGCTATGTCCAAGGTCATACATGAGGAAACAAATGGCCAGGACTAATGTCCATTCCTCAAGGAGTCTGAAGGAAGGGGAAGGAGGGTGGGGTGTCAAGGATACATGAAGATCAACAACACAGATGGAACATTATGGTGAGCACATAACTTCTTTATCTGATTTTGTCAATCTTCATTTATCCTGGACATATGGGGCAGAGTCCCCAGCTACCTTGTATCTTGGGAGGCCTTATGGAAGAATACTCCTGAGCACCATAGAACCAAATGACACTCTTTCCTTGGAGACCAGATCCACTTTGTAATGAGTAATAAAGGTATATGGAGAAGCCCACATCGCTGCGGCACATCTATGGAAGCCTTGGAGTGAAAAACAGCAGATTTGGCTATAGCTCTTATGGAGTTTGCTCTAACTGGGGCTGCCATTTTTAGGTTTTTCCTGTTGCAGACAAAGGTAATGCATTCTCTTAACCACTTAGACAACATAACCTTAGAAACTGACTTGCCCATGGAAGGACCTGAAATAGAAACAAATAACTGATCCTACTTTTTGAAATCTTAGTTCTGTCGAGATAAAAATGCAATTGTCCGTAGACATCCAATAAATGTAAGCAGTATTCTACCTTGTTGGAAAAATTAGGGAAGAACACTAGCAATTCAATGGATTGATTAATGTTAGTCTGAGATACAACCTTTGGCAGAAAGGATAGCTTGGTTCTCAGCAATACCCTGTCTTTATGAAAAATCAAATATGAAATTTTGAAATTAACGAACAAATGTCTGAAATCCTCCTAGTGGTTGTAATAGCTATTAAGAAATGGTCTTCCATGAAAGAAATTTCAAATCGCAGGCAGCTGCCGGTTCAAAGGGGGATTGGACTATGGACTGCAAAACCATAGCAAGATCCCAGGGAACAAGGAGTTCCCTATAAGGAGCCTTTAACCTTAATGTTCCCTTCAGAAAGTCCTTGCACAGCCAATGTGAAACTATGGATTGCCCTTCAAAACCATTATGGAAATTAGAAATAGCAGAAAGCCGAACTTTGATAGCAGAACAAGAAGCTCCTTGTTCAAAGAATGCAGACAAAAATTGCAAAACCTCTTCAACTGGTGCCGAAAAGGTGCAAATGTATTATTGTGTGTCCATATGTTAAATCTTTTCCATTTGCTGAGGTAGAGTCTCCTTGTGGAAGATTTATGGGATGCTAGCAAAATGTTTTGAACTGGGAAAGATGAATTATTTCACCTGGTAATCAATAGAACAAGAGCAACCAAGCTGTAAGCTTGAGGCTTTTCAGGTTGGGATGAACTAGTCCCTGGGGATGGGACATGAGATCTGCAACTGGGTTCACAGTCCATGGATGTTGAATTGGGTAAAGCTAAAGAAAGAGGAACCAGACTTGCTGAGGCCAAAAAGGGGCAGTGAGAATCACTTTCCTCTTCAACCTTATGGCTTTCTTCAAGAAAGGGAAAGGGATGGAGTAGTCCTGAGGACCAATCATGAAGAACAACATCTCTCGAGGCCTCTCCCATGGGGGGATTATGGCAAAGTAGCTGCTGCACTTATTGTTCTAGGCGGATGCAAACAGGTTACAACAAGGCTGGCCCCAGTGATGGAAAATCTCCTTTGTCACTCTGGGACTGAGAGGCCACTTGTGAGGCAGGAGAATGCATCTGCTCAATTTGTCCACTGTCACGTTTGAGCTCCCCTGGATATGCAGTGCTACCACAAAGCGATTTGAACAGATCACCCTTTGCTACACACTGAGGGCTTCTTGACAAAGGGGGTAGTACTAGGTTCTGCCTTGCTTGTTGATGTACCAGACTACTGACATGTCTGACTGAACTGCAATCTTTCCTAGAGGGAAGACAATTTGAAAGGCTTGCAATGCTAATAGCACTACCCTCAGTTCTAGAGCACTGATATGCAGATTGGCTTCTAATGGGGACGAAGTGCCTTGGACAGTCCTTCAATGAAAATGCCCCCCCCACACACAATCAGGGTGGCATCCGTGGTTACTATGGTCTGGGGATGAGGGGAAACAAACGATCAGCCCAAAAGAATTTCCTCGGACTCCATCCACCAATATAAATCCTTCTTGCAATTAATGGCAATTCAGATGAGATGAGACAGAGGATGAGTGAGAATTGACCATTGGGAAGAAAGAATCCACTGAATGATTCTCATTTGGAACCTCGTTAGCGGTACTAAAGTAATGGCCGCTGCCATGGATCCCAGAGCTTGTAGAGCTAGTAAAGTGGGGGCATTGTTGTTGAAGAGAATAATGTGAACTTGTGTGATCTTATTTTCTGCAGTGTGTGAAAAGGAAGGAAGGCTATGCAAGAGGTCATATTCAGGCAGGCTCCCCTGAATTCCAATTGCTGAGTTGGACTTGGCTGAGATTTGGCAGGATTAACTATTACACCTAGATGACAGCAAATGCTTAGGTTGAAATCTCTTGTCTGTTTGACTAGATGCCTGGTGGGAGCAGTAAGGAATCAGTCGTCCATATATGGAAACACTTGGAATTTGTGCGATCTCACGTGAGCTCAACTGCTGCCATACATTTGGTGAACACGCAGGGGGGCTGTGATGAGACTGAAAGGCAGATCTCGGAAGTGGTAATGACTGGCTCCCAGCTGGAAGTGGAGGAAACTCCTGGTGTGTTTTGTCCATTTTTATGTGGTAATACACGTCCTGGAGGTCTACAGAGCACATCCAATTGCAGTTCCATAAGAAGGGAAGAATAGACTGAACTGTGACCATCTGGAATTTTGTCTGTTGAACAAACTTGTTCAGAATGCTGAGATCCAAAATTGGTCTCCAGTCCCCTGTCGTTTTTGGCACCAAAACATACATTGAGTAGAATCCAGATCCTATCTGGTCTGGTGGGACTTCTTGAATGACTCATTTATCTAGCAGCTTTTGAATTTCCAGAGCTGCCTGATCCCTCTAATTTGGTGGAACATCGGGAATCTCTCTTCCTAGTTTTGGGGTAAGGTTGAATGGAATGTAGTAACCTCTGGCAGTGATCCTTAGCATCCAAGCATCTGTGGTTATCTTTTGTCAGGCTAGTGGATACAAGGATAGTCTTCCCGAACTGCCTCCAGAGACAAGCAATCAGGCCTCCTTTCAGGAGCGCTGGTAGGGTTTCCCTGAGAAGGAATCTCTGGAACCCAGATTTTGCAGGCCACCTCTGCTACGTGGCCAGCATCTTCCATTATAGCTCCCCCTCTCCCTGGGGGGAGTAATTACCACATATTTCCTTGGAAAGGCCCTTGATTCTTCTTGAACCATATTTTCCTGCTTCTCTGGTTCTTGGAATAGGAACGTTGGGGAGTGGAAAAACATACACCCATGGCAGAAAGGGTTTTTCCGTCTTTTTCACACCTGGCTAAGGTATCTTTAAGTTTAGGACCAAAAAGAGAAGATCTGTCAAACAAAGTGTTGACAAATGAAGACTTGAATGACTCCGCAAACTTGCATAGGCACATCCAGGCATGCCGCCTGACAGCTATGCCTGAAACTGCTGATGTAGTCGTACCTTCAGCTGAATGTTCAATAAGCCTCATGGACGAGTTAGAGATAGACTCCAGGGTGGCAAGCTGGGAGGCTACTTTATCCTGAACCTCATCTGACATGGCTCCCATGAGGGTACCTGAGAACTCCTTCATCATATCCCTCTGAAGTCTAGTAAAGTGTGCCAAAAAGTTTAATGACCACAAGGCGAACATCGAAGAAGCATAGACCTGCTTCCCAAATCTGTCCATCACCCTAGACTCTCGGTTAGGAGGATGAACAGTGAAATTTTCTTCTGCCAGTTCCTTCTTGGTGGCTGCTGCAACCATCATGGCATCTACTACTAAAACTTTGGTCCAATGTTGATGGGCTTCCATAGCTGAAAGTATTTTACCTGGTCTCCTGAGGATTGGTTCTATGGAATCAGGGGTCTTCCATGCTCACTGGGTGATCAATTTGATAAGGTTGTCAGCCGGTGGGGTTAACCAAGAGGTACATGGGTGACCCACCAAATGCTTGCAGGTACACAGAAGAGAATGGGTCTTGGGGCTTCCAGCCACCCCTCTGCTTTATTATTTTGAGAATGTCTCCAAAGGAGACATCTTCTGGGGATGACTGGGGGGAACCTTCCCCATCATCAAAATCCGTGTCTTCTGCGAGAGATTCCTCTATGGAATCCAGGTGTTTCCTGTTACACAGCCTCGTCTGAGGCACATCCTCAGTGGGAGCTTCTGTGGAGGAATTGGAAGAGGTATGGTCCTGTACAGGGGTGTCCTGCAGTGTCAGTGCTTGCTGTCAGGGTGTGGAGGTTGGTGGAAGCTCTGGACCACAGGGGATCCTGACGAAAAGCTCTGAAGGGGGAGAAACAGCTGAAAGCTTGCAGAGGCCAAGGCCCTCTCCATAACTTGAAAGCAGTTTCCCCCAAAGAGGGATGGGAGCCCAGAATCGGGAAGGACAACCTTGGAACCATTTTCCCACCTTACTCCGAGGAACCCGCCATCAAGGTCAGAGCCAAAGAAGAGCCTACAAATAGTGTCATGGAGCTACAACCCCAGGAGTCCATCGGTACCAAAGCAACAGAGGATTTCAGGGTGGAGACTGGAGCCGAAGACACGAGAGCTGTTGGCACTAGAACAGCCAGAAGAGGGGGAAGTCAGAGCTGCCAAAAAGCAAAAATGGTAAAGATTAAAGTAGAGAGAAGAGAAGAGAGAGAGAGCTATAAGGGGGATACAAACTAAGCAAACTGGGTAGTAACTGAAATACTGAGATAGAAAAGGAATAAACAGTAACATTTTACTTAGCTCAGGGGGAGTTTGGATGATGGGTCTTTACAAGAAGAGTGGCAAACAAGATCTGATGTAATTTAGACAGAGGCATTCTGGGTAGGAATTTGGCTCAGGAGTTTTTGGTTTGCGCAAGATGTGTAAAAGCCAAGCCAGTTCTGAAACTCAGAACTGAGTCCCATAGGTGAAAGATAAATGAAGATTGACAATATCAGATAGACTGATTAGTACAGAGAGACAGCCTGTCTCTGTGGAAAACTAAGAAAGGAAGAATGGCCATGACAGCCTGAATTTCAGACTCTCTCTTGGTTGAAGTGAGAGCCAAAAGAAGAACAGTCTTCCAGGTACAATGTTGTAAGGAAGCTGAGTAAGCCAGCTCAAAAGGAGCCTGAATCAGTTTCTCAAGTATAAAATTGAGGTCACTGGAAGGTGGAATAGGCTTCCTGGGAGGTCTAATGTGAAGGATGCTTTTAAAAAATTGTTTGACCTCAAATCCGGAGGCCAGAACTGGCACCTCACCTAAGTGTCATGTTTAATCATAGCCTCACCTCAGGTTTTGTGCCCACTGAGTGGCGCAGAGCTACAGTTATCCCAATCCACAAGGGGGGATCCACCTTGGATCCCGGAAACTACCGTCCCATCAGTCTGACAAGCCTTATCTGCAAGGCCATGGAGCGTATTATCATGGAACTTATAAACAAAGACATTGGCAACCTTCAAACACTGGACCCCACCCAGTTTGGGTTTGTGAAGGGCCGATCTTGTCTCCTGAACCTGATTGACTTCTTTGAATCAGTCTCCAGAGCCATGGACAAGGGTAAGGTGGTCCACACAGCCTATCTAGACCTTGCCAAGGCCTTTGACACCATCCCCACTCTGGAATCATAGATAAACTTACTAAGTTGGGCATTAATCCCTATGTCACCCAATGAGTTGCTAAATGGCTTACTGATAGAACCCACACTGTAAAAGTAGCCGACTCCAAATCCAGCTCCAGGCAAGTGACAAGTGGAGTACCTCAGGGTTCAGTCCTGGGGCCGCTCTTGTTTGGCATCTACTTCTCTGAAGTACAGGTCAACACTAAGGGACTCTGGCTAACAAAGTTTGCAGATGACTGCAAACTGGGAGCCATTATTGAATCCCCAAATGATGTGGATACTCTACAAAAGGGCCTTACAGAAACAGATGCTTGGTGCCAGAGCCATGGGCTCAAGCACAATGCCAAGAAATGTATTGTTATCCCCTTTGGGAAAAACATGTATCCATGAATTACCATATAGGTGGCAGTACACTAAACACAGAAAGTGTGATAAGAGACTTAGGGACACAGGTGGACAGTGGTCTCACCTTCGATAACCACATCGCCACAACAGTCAGGAAATCCTTCTATGTGGCACACCTCATCACAAAGGGCTTTTCATCCAGAAAGAAGGAGGTCATTGTCCCACTGTACTCATCCCTCATTAGACCCATTATAGAATACAACGCCCCATTTGGTATGTACCTCTCAAGACATCTGCAACAACTGGAAAGGCCACAGAAATACCTCACTAAAAGAATCACAGGCCTAAAGCAGATGCCCTACACTGACCGCCTTAAAAAACTCCAGCTATACTCTGTCACATATCGTCTACTCAGAGGCGATCTCTGCTTAACATACAAGGCCATGTCAAACCCAGAGTTGTTGGACATGCTACACTTAAAGAAATCCCAATCCCTCAGAGCTACATGCTCCAGGGAACTAAACCTTGTCATCAAAATAAAAAAAACATGCTGGAGGGATAGGTTCCTGACCCAGAGACTCCCCAGACTCTGGAATAGATTGCCCATACATGTCAAGCAGAGTGTCTCTTTGGACCTCTTCAAGAGGAACCTTGACAATTGGATGGGAGAAAGGAAATTCACCCCAGGGATCACGTCAGTCGCCCTGCTAGACAGGGGTCCAGGAATGTAAATAATGTGGGAAGAAATAGCCAGGGAATTGTTATGGCTAGGCTTGTATAGGCCCTAGGGCTGATAGCCTAGTACCAACCTATGAACCTATGAACCTATGAACCATAGGAGGAGTGAAGGGCATAAAAGCAGAATTTGCTGACATTAAGCTTTAACTGAAGAATATGCCAATCCAGCATGGAACAGATCACACAAATAAGACAGAACCACAGGAACCTCCACAGATAGGGCATCCTCCTGCTGAGGAGAGACACCAGACAAAAAATTGCTTCCATTTGGACATATATGATTTCCTGGTAGTCAGTTTTCTGGCCTCCTGCAGAACCTGAAATGTGTCCTCAGAAAACAGGTACATGAAAGGGATCAAAACTCTATTACCCACAGCATCAGTTGAAGAATGGACAAGTTAGGATGGATAAGAGATCCATTGTCCTGTGTGAGATGATCCAACCATTGAGGTAACTTGTGGTGACTGCCCTGGGCAAAGTAAGAAAGAAGCGTGAACGAGTGCTGTTTAGGCCAAAAGATCACTAGCAAGATTTTGGGATAGTCCAGTTTGATCTTGTGGAAGACTTGTGGTAACAGAGGAAGGGGAGGGAAGGCATATAGAAACACCCCCTTCCAAGGAAAAGACAGGGTGTCCACTTTCCAAGTCAGTGAACTTGGGACTCTAAAACAGAATAGAGGAAGTTGTCTGTTCAGAGTGGAGGCAATAAGATCTACTTGAGGAATACCCCACTGATGGACAATGTCCAAGAACACATCTCTACGAAGCATCCATTCGTGAGCTTGTGTGTTGGGCCTGCTCACTAGATTGTGCTCTGAAGGAAGGTATACTGCCTGAAGAGTCACTTGATACTGGATAGCGAGATCCCAGACCTGAAGAGCAAGTCTGCAAAAAAGATAGGACCTTGTGCCCCTTACCTGTTGACATACCAAATCACTGTGGTATCGTTTGTGAAAACTTTGAGGGGACCAAGATGAAAGAGGGAAAGAAAGGCCCAAAGAGCCAGAAGTAGAGCCCTCATCTCCTTTATATTGATGTGGTCTGACTGCTAATGAGGAGGCCAGAGACACTAAACCTCGAGGAGACCACAAGAAACACCCCACCCCCTGTCTAAGACATCTGTAAATAGCTCCTGGGTTGGAACTGGAACTTGAAAAGGAAGCCCCAGGATGATTAAAAGTTGATGAATCCACCACTGAAGCTCAAGCTTGAGACAGGGAAGAAAAGGTACCAGGAAGTCCAGGGGGTGGCAATGCTGAAGCCAGAATGACTTGCGATAACACTGAAGCTTCCTCCTATGCAGTCTGATGAGGGGCAGCATGAAAATGGAGGAAGCCTTGAACTCAAGAACCCTAAGAAATTATCTGGCCATAAGACTCCAGAGGAAGAAGGGACTGGAAAAATTTAATTAGGGACAGAGCCTTGGAGACAAGTATGGATGCCAGCAGGGGACTGTCTGAAGTCTGCAGCCAAGAAAAATATGATCCTAGGAAGGCGTCAGAATTGATTTCTGAGAATTTATGGTGAACTCCAGACTCTGTAACAATGAAATAGTAAACATGAAATCCTGAAACAGAGTGCTGGGGGAAGGAGCTTGAATAAATAGATATTTTAGATAGGAAAAGATATGAATTCCTTGCATCCTGCAACAAGCAATGACAGAAGAGAAGTATTTGGTGAACACCCTTGGGGCAGTAGAGAGGGCAAAGCAGAGAACTGAAAATACAAGGAAGAGGCAAAGAAATGTAAAAATGTCCTAAAGAGAGGGTTGATAGGGATGTGAATGTATGCATCCTTGAGATCTCGAGATGTCAGAAACTACTAGGGTAAAAGAAGAATAAAAGGAAGGGATCTTGAGAAAGGTGCTTAGCCTGGAAAGATCCAGAAATGGTTTCCAAGTGTCTTCCTTTCATGGGACGAAAAGCATTCTGGTTGAAATCCCTTCCCTACCTAAGAAAGGAAGAACGACCATGACAGCCTGAATTTCAGACTCTCTCTTGGTTGAAGTGAGAGCCAAAAGAACAGTCTTCCAGGTACAATGTTGTAAGGAAGCTGAGGAAGCCAGCTCAAAAGGAGCCTGAATCAGTTTCTCAAGTATAAAACTGAGGTCACTGGAAGGTGGAATAGCCTTCCTGTGAGGTCTAATGTGAAGGGCAGCAGGCATGACTTGAATGGCTCCCTTTGCCAAGAGAGAATGAAGAATCTCTGGGAAATAACAGAGCTGTTCCCAAGGAGGTTGAGGAATGCCCAAAAAGGGAGGAAGGGGCCTACAAACCATGAACTATCCATGCCTGATGGATAATGTGCAAAATCAAAGAATCTGATGAGATCCATAGCCAACTTGGAAGAGACAGGGGCATGGATGGATAAGGCAAAGAGAAAGAAATAGGGGTGTCCTAAATGAAAGACCAGCCCTAGTAGAGTTTTTAGTAGAATCTAGGAAAAGAAGCTGCCATTAAAAAGGAATAACTAGTGAAGCATATAAAACATTGCATAATATAGAGTCAACAGGAGGAGGTTAGAAAGGATTGTGAAGAGAGATTGTAAGCAATTCACAAAGAAACAATGGAAGGATATACGTATGTCTCCCAAACATGCAACAACATCCAGAACTTTAGGAAATTTTGCTTGGAAATGTTTGCATAAATATTTTATACCCAGAGTAGACTCCAGAGAATTTTTTCTCAGGTAGACATCAAATATAGGAAGTGTGACAGGGAATAAAGAGGTACTTGGGAACATATTTTCTGGATGTGTGGAGTTAACAGACTTTACAGATTCCCTGCAGGATGCACTGTCGGACATGCTGGGTGGGCAGACTACTGTGATGAAGAAAATTATTTTTCTGAGCTATGATACAGAATCGGAATTGCCTAGACATGGTAAGGTGTTGCTGTGTCTAATTATGGTGGCTGCCAAACAAACAATTAGTAGAAAATGGAAATCAAAATCTAAAGCAACTAAACTAGAAGTAGTGAATATAGTAACAGAGAGATCTTCAAAAAAGGGTAGGAACAAACTACATAGGAAAAAATGGGAATTGTGGGAAAAATGCATGCAGGGGAGGAATTTGGTTTAAAAGAAGGCAGGACTTAAATGCGCTATGTAATGTTTGACTGAAAAAGATTGGGTAGATTATAAGTGATGTATAATGTTTGCAACTGGGGTGTCAGTATGACTTGTGATGTAAGATGCTTGCAACTAGGATTGTGTCGGTGTGGTTTGTTTTCATTTATATAAATGTATGATTGCCTATGTCGTAAGTGATGGTTTAATAACAATGTTTCTTGTTAAAAAAAAGTGCAGGAATTGAATACTTTATGTAATGTTGCTTATGTTATATTATATATAACAATACATGTGAAGTATAATGTTTGTAAATGTGAACTTGTTAATACAGTTGGATTACTTTTATATAAATGTAAATTTACCTGTGTTATAAGTAATAATTCAATAAAGGTACTTATTAAAGAAAAAAGGAACCTGGCCAAGGACAGAAGGAAGCAGCAAACTGTCAAATAGAACCTGGCTTGTCCTGGAAAGCATGTTTCTGGGAGACAGGAATCTGAATAGACTTAGCAGGAGGTGAATGCCTAGAATCCTTCTTGCCCTTAGGAGGAGAGCAAAACTGCCTACAAACAAAAGTAGAATTAGAGAGATAATTCCTCTGAAATTTGGGAATAGGAGAAACAAAAATATGTTTGATCTTGTGCAAGGCTTTACCCTTGTCCTGGAGAGACTTGAAAAGTTCAACTGCAGCAGATCCAAAAAGATTTTTATTATCCAAAAGAGCATCCAAGTGTTTGGCTTTAATGTCACCAGGCAAAGCTTGCAGATGAAGCAAAGAATAACTTCTTATAACTGAACCAAAGGAAACAGCCATAGCTGCATTTAACTGAGTTGCGAGAACTTGAGAAGTACAGCCCAGTGGGGAAAGGGCTAAAGGCTTCTCCTCAAAGTCAGGAAGGTCAGAAACCATCTTAGAAACTTGTAAAAGAAGGGCCAAAGCATACCTGGTCTTATGAGTCTGGTAGTTGATAGCCTGAAAGGATAAAGTGGCAGCAGTGTAAATTTTTGTCCAGCCTTTCCACAGCCATACTATCCTTATCAAAAGGCAACAGCTTGGATGTCTTGTCAGATGAGACTGATACTACAGAAGCATCAGCAGGACATTTATAAAGAAATTTTCACTCCTTAGGTACTTTATAAAATCTATCTAGCTTCATAGGAGCAGGAGGATAAGAGTCAGGGGCTACAGACACCGCCAAAAAAAGTATCCAAAAGGGCAGCCAGAACAGGAGAAATAGCAAATGGCTTAAGAAACTCCATCTCTAGGAGTTCATAATATTTTTTAAATTTCAGAGACTTGAGAGCAATTCCACTTAAAATAATCCATCATATGGGCAATGGATATCCCCAAAGGAGAGTTTCTCCAGGGGAGAACCTGGACTTCTGGAGTCCTCCTCCTTCTCTGAATCCATAGTCCAAGGGGGAAGGGATTTAGGAAGAGTAAATCAAGGATTCTTCTCCTGAGTCCAGGTCCTCCTCTGAAGAATTGAATTCCCTATGTCCCTTATGTGGAGTGGAAGACCATGAAGAAGCAGTCACAGAGACCCCTTGATGAGGTTTCAAGGCCATCAAAGCATTAAATAAACATTGAGGAAAATCCTGCCATTCACATTGGGGATCCTTAACAAGGGAAATATGCTTTGTTTTCCGTTTCTTTTTCTGTGAGACATCTGCATGAAACATTCTCGGAGGGTCTGACCCATGGCAAGACTCAATAATGACTGTAGAAATATCCCCCCTATGATCTGAGAAATCCCCCCTGGTCCTTTGGATATAATCAGCCAATGTTCCCCCTAAATGGCAGGTACAGATGTTTTGAAAAGCCTCTGAAGATGTGTAAGAAGACAGATCTATGCTGGCCTCTGACAGAATTGCGGCACAGGAATCCAAAGCAACTACTGGATGGTCCTCCTGGCTTTCACCAGATTCAATAGAGAGATATCTGAGGCAGGCTAGACAGAAGCTAGATCAGACCTAACTTTTTTGATCTTCTTCTTGGCAGACAGCTGGCCCTTGGGATGGAAGGATTGTACCATAGCACCCTTAGCCAACAACTTAAGACCCTGGTTCTTCAGGTAAATTGACAAGGAGGATAGATGACTACGTAGGGTAGTAGGCACAAACTCCTGGCAGATAGAGCACTGTGTATGGTCGTGGGAAGCACCCAAACAGAAGAGACACTGGTCATAATGGTCTTTATGGGGAATCTGCCTCCCACACTGACACAAAGAAGTTCTGAGGGTATGCTTCTGTACATCACCTTTATGCACTACACCTTGCGTGGGGGGTATACATGTGATATTCGACGCCTATAAGAACTAAAGGTGTTAGTATGCTGGCCAGGCATTGAACTATCCTTGGCAGGAGATCTCTTGGGTAAAGAATACTGCAACAGTGATACTGAAGGACATTAGATATATACTTACAGATTCAATGGACTCATTTGTCACGTAATGAGTTTTTATCACAAAATCTCTTTTGGAACAATTGTTTGAACTTTCACATATTTTATACTTTACCCTCTAACAGCAGAGCTTCAGTCTATTAGTATTTAAAAAGCTAGGAAACATTTTACATCAGTCATTTTAATTTTCTTCTTTTTACAACTTCTAAACAGATAGAAATGCACAAAAATATAAACTAAACCTGCTCTAAGTGCAAGGTTCCTGAAAATGTGATTAGGGCAAAAACAGTCCTGGAAATAAAAGTAATCTCAGAGAGCATGCTTCACAGTAAAAACATTTAAAAGGTGACAGCTATGGCTGAATTATATTAAATAACACAGTTTATTAAACATAAGATCAAAACATAAATTTAGCTTAGTAGTTTGCAGGCCTTTCCACCAATTACGCACTTACAATAAAAGCTGAAACTGTATTTTAATAAAGTTGTTTCTCAGAATTCTATCAAAACAATATATAACATAACCTAGTCACAATGTCACCTAATCTAATCACAGCAAGAAGGGCTTTGGATTTATTTCTGTCACAAATTTCAGCAGCAAAGCTTCTGTAAGTAAATATGATTTCTAATCATAAACGCTCCATCAAATAATAAAAAACACATAATATTTAATCATCCATACTTTTCATCCCTTTGTAATAAGCAGATAATTAACTCAGCACCAAATGACACAGCCAGAGCATTGTGTGCTGAGATAACTCATTTTACCATATTTTGTTTTGAACTCTAAATACTGAAAAAGTTATAGTTCAACAATTAAAAAAAACACTGCCCAATCAGAACAGTTTAGTGTCAAGCATTATGTGAAAATGAAATGATTATCTTTAAACAAATTAAAACTGACCCAAAAATGAACCAAGAGGTGAGACATTATGCTATTCATTATCATGCAGACTCATTTCATCCCTCTCAAGCAGTAACAGGTAATGAGTGGCTAACCGAAGATGTGTTTCTAAGTGAGGTAAGCAAGAACATCAATTGCTAGATGCAACCAATGTCACTGTGCCAGCAATCAACCTGGCTTCTGCAGAGACTGCAGTAGAAATCAGAAGCTCTGATCTTCAGGGACAGTTTTTTTTTTCTTGCAGGTGGATCTGAAAAGAAAAATGCTATAAGGACATTAAATAAACATTTGAGATATGTTAGAACTATTTTTCCTCAACAATGGTCAGTGAAACTCTTTTTCCACTTGTGCTTGGGGACTGGGGAATAGATGCTGCTGGCAACAAATGTTCTCCTGGCAAGAGACCAGATAATGTTTGCAGTCAAACATCAGAGGCATAAAGAGTCAAAAAGGAATTATTTAAGGAGATATAGATTGTGCTGAAGGCAAGAAGTATTATAATAACTAGTTCATAGTTAAACAATCTTTTTCATGGCTTTTCAGGGAGTGTCAAATGAACATTCATGGCAGAAACAAAGCAAAATACATTACTGTAGCCATTATCTCATTCACCTAATTAATTATAGCCAAACATCAGAAATGTATGCTAAGTTAAAACATAGCTCTTAGTTGGACAAAAGGCAGACTGTATCTGAAAGCAAATGATAGGTGATCCAGCTTCTCAGGGGAAGTGTGAGTGAAACAAACTAAAATAAACTGTCTTAGCCAGAATCTTTTTCACCTGATCATATTCAAACATCAGTGGTGTAAGGTATATGCAATCACAAGGTGGGATGTTTCAATGTACGAGGCAGGCTGTATCAGTTAGCAGTTTGTTATTTGTCTGGCTTGGTGTGTGTGTGCGTGTGCGTGCATGTGTGCTTGCATGTGTATGTGTGTAACAAGCTGAAATACAGTGCCAAAGTCAAATATTAGTGGTGAATCTAGTCAGAAGACTTGCTATTTCAGGGTTTGAGTTGGGCTGCAGTCTATGCTATTAAAGACTATTGTCTATGTGAAAGAAGTGATCGTATAATCTGGCTTTTGTGAAACAATCGGAAATATATTGTTGTGGGTAGCATTTCTTTCACTTGACCACAGTCCACAATCAAAAGTGCACATATTCTGAAAGTAGTAGTTCTTGTTAGGTGGCTGCAATCTGGCAGCCTCTGTGAAGGAAAATACTCTTTGCAATCATGTGATCAAAGCAGTTGAATGACCACTAATCAGGCCTGGCAGAGAGTGTGTGTATGTCTGTATGTGTAAAACAATAAGTATCTTGCTGTGGCAAGACTTTCTTCTTTAATTTGAGTACTATTCAAACATATATGGGTGCACAATTCACAGACAGTAGTTATTTTGGGGGTGGGGAGGCAGCTAGTGTGAGAAAACAAATGATTTTAGATCTGGTTTGTCAGTGGCAGTATGGATGTGTGTGTGGGGGTGAGAGATATGTGTGAAAAAATAATCATCAGAGCTTTTATCTCTGGACATTTTAGATAAATACTTTGCAGTGAAGCATATGCTGTTAAAAGGGACATATTCATATTTTATTGGAACAATCTGTGTGAAAAAGTGTCAAGAAAAAAGAAGTTATGTATTCACCATTACATTCCACGTGAGTTGTTCATCTCGCCTTCATTCTTACTGACGGGTTCGGAGCTGATCCTCGGCTCCGACTCGGCCAACTGCAAAAGCTCGAGGTCTTCAACCAGCTCGAGGCCAACTCCCTATCCCATGATGCACCTTGATCTCCCCTCAGATCTTGTTTTCTGCCAACTGGCTACCTTTGACTACTAATATGCCACTCTAGGAACTGGATAAGAGACAATACCCATAAATAAGAGAGGTCTAGGACCTCAAGTAGACTGGATGGGGGTTGGAGGGTGGGACGTAAGAAAGAAGGAGAGATGAACAACTCACATGGAACGTTATGGTGAGTACATAACTTCTTTATGTGAAGTTGTTCTATCTCGTCGTTCATTCTTACTGACGGGTAGCATCCCAAGCACCATCTTTCTCGGGTGGCTCATGGGAGAATGTTCTTCAGAACAGTGGAAACAAAGGAAGCCCTGTCCCTGGAGGCCTTGTCTACTCTGTAATGAGTAATGAAGGTATGAGGCCTTGACCAGGTGGCTGCTGCACAAATAGTATCTAATGGTAACTTAGCAGAGAAGGCTGATGAGGTAGATACAGCTCTAGTAGAGTGGGCCTTGAGCATTCACTGAACTGTAAGTGAAAGAAATACAATCTGACAACCATCTCGACAAGGTGACTTTTGTCACTGGAGCACATTTTTTTTATTCCAAAAAGGAGACAAAGAGCTGTTCTGTTTTCTTGAATTGTTTGGTCCTGTCCAAATAAAATCGGAGTTGCCTATGAACATCAAGTTTGTGCAGCATAAGTTCCATCTTGTTTGTGTATTGAGGGAAGAAAACAGGCAATTCAATAGCTTGGTTGAGATTTGTCTCTGAAAAAACTTTTGGTAAAAATGATGGATTAGTTCAGAGAGAGACTCTGTCATTATGGAAAATCAGATAAGGAGGTTTAATGGTCAAGGCCTGTAACTCAGAAACCCTCCGAGCAGAAGTGATAGCTATTAAGAATATGGTCTTCCATGAGAGATATTTCTGATTTGAAAGGAGGTAATATAATTTGGGAAAGAAGAAAATTTAGATTCCATGGCATGGCTGGAGTTTTAACGGGTGGTCTCAAATGAACAGCACCCTTGAGAAAAGCTTTAGAGAGTCGATGTGACATGACATTAGAACCTTGGACACCAAGATGAAAGTTTGAGATCGCTGTTAATTGAACTTTAATGGTAGCTGCAGCGGCTCCTTCATTGAAAAGTTTAGTCAGAAACTCCAGAATAAATGAAATTGAAGCTAGGTACAGATTGGGTCTATATTAAATTCTCGAAAGCAGACAATGTAGAATCTGACATTGTTGACACGAGAATAGTGAAACTGCAGAACATCGAACAAGTAAAGGAAATCTCCGTAAGGGGAGATTTCTGTTTACTTCAATGTAGTTCGGTCTTGGAGTTGCTTTTATGTAGCGGGGGGTGTGGGGGGGTGCAGGGGGCTTGCCCCCCCTGCCTACACTGTTTAGTTTTTTTTTTGTTGTTTTATTTTTTTCTGAACATTCAGTGTTTTTACAGTTCAATCACTAAAGGTCGACCTTTAGTGATTCAGCCTGTTAAATATTTGATGATCTAATATAGACCCGTACAAATCAATATCATTCTGAGATGTTCACGGAGAAAGTCTCTTCCATTTGCTAAGATATAATTTTCTGGTAGATGATTTATGAGAGGATGTTAAAATATGTTGGGCCTCGGCTGAGAGGTTGTAAATCCTGGCTATATTTGGAATTGGAGCAGCCAAGCTGTCAGTTTGAAGGAGCGAAGAGAAGGATGAACAGCCCCCAATGAATGGGTCAGAAGATCTGGAAACGGGTCCAGGATCCAAGGCTCTTCCAATAGATGAGGCTGAAAGAAGGGAAACCAAATCTGATGAGACCAGTAAAGGGCTATTAAGATTATGGTCCTTCCTAGAGTGTTTGCTTTCTGTAATACTTTGGGTTTTAGAGGGAAAGGGGGAAAAGCATAAAGGAGACCCAGGGGCCAATTGTGCACCAGTGCATCCCTTGGGGCATCCCTCGGCAGGGGGATTAAGGTGAAGTAGCTGCTGTATTTTGTGTTTGTAGGGGTTGCAAAGAGATCGCAGCAAGGCTGGTCCCACCTGTGGAAGATGCTTTCCGCTACGTGTTTCTTTAGGGACCACTCATGAGGCAAGAGAATTGCCCTGCTTAGCTTGTCTGCTATCACATTGGATTTTCCCAGGATGTGCAATGCTATCAGAAAGCGCTGGGTGGAGGTTGCCTGCTGCCATACTCTCAGGGCCTCCTTGTTTGTTTATGTATCAGACGACTGGCATACTGTCTGTCTGTCTTGCAATTGTTCCCAGAGGGAGAGAGTCTTGAAAGGACTGCAATGCTAGGAGTACTGCTCTCATCTCCAGAACATTTATATACAGATGAGCCTCGTGCTTCTTCCACGTGCCTTGGGCTGTTCTTCCCTGATGATGCCCCCCCCCCACCCTATCAAGGAAGTTTCCATGGTCACCCGTGGCTATAGGCATGGGAAGAACAAATGGGCAGCCTAGAGTTACTTGTTGAGATGTCAGCCACCACTGAAAGTCCTTCTTGCACGTATTCGTTATTATGATTTTGTGTGACATTGTAAGTTCCTGAAAGGACCACTGAAAGAAGAGGAGCCACTGTAGTACTCGCATGTGCATCCAACTCAGAGGAATGGCTATGACTGCTGCCGCCATCGTTCCTAGCAATTTGAGTACCATTGAGACTCTGGGGCTTTTGTCTTTGGAAGCAAGTCTAGGATTTGTTTTCGTAATTTAATGTCATTGTGATTGCATTTAGTTCTGCTCCTATAAAAACGGTCTGTTGCGATGGTGACAAGGCAGATTTTTCTGAGTTTATGGTAATCCCCAATTGATTGCAGAGATTTAAAGTTGTGTCCCTTGCATGTATGAGTTGATGCCTGGTGGTGGCGGTGAGGAGCCAGTCGTCTAGATATGGGAACACCTGGAATCCCAAAAATCTAAGGTGAGCCATGACTACTGCCATGCATTTGGTGAACACTCTGGGAGCTGTAGTGAGACCAAAGGGCAGAGTGCGAAATTGGTAATGACTGGCTCCCAGCCAGAACCATAGATAATCCCTGGATGGCCTGTCCATTTTTATGTGGTACTATGCACCCCGGAGATCTATCGAGCACATCCAATTGTCTTTCCCCAGAAAGGGGAGTACTGACTGTAGTGTCACCATCCGGAACTTTGTCTTTTTTACCGACTTGTTTAGTCTGCTGAGGTCTAGAACACGTCTCCAGTCCGGTGTTTTCTTTGGAACTAAAAAGAACCTCGAGTAAGTTCCGAATCCTCTCTGGTGTGCTGGGACTGGTTGAATGACTCTTTTTTCCAGCAACTTTGGACCTCAATGGCTGCTTGTTCCTTGTGACTGGGTGGAATGTCTGGGATTTTTTTTCACAAGAGGGGGTGGCATGGCAAAGGGAATTGAGTATCCTCTGGATATGATACTTTGTACCCAGCTGTCTTTTATTTTTAGCCAGGCATCTGGATACAAAGAAAAACGTCCCCCAACTGCCCCCAGAGATGAACAATCGGGCCTCCTCTCAGGAGTGCTGATAGGGCTTCCCAAAGAACTGATCTCTGTTGCCCGGTTTCTGCAGACCCCCCCCCCCCCTCTGCCACATAGATGGCGTCTTCCATTATTTCCTCCTCTTGTGCCTCTACAGTGGGTTTCACCACGAGTGTCCCGGAAAGATCCTTGAGATTTACGAAACCACATCTTTCAACCTCCCCTTCCTTTGGGGTAGGGTCTAATCGGGATAGAAAAATGTACTCCAATGGCAGACAAAGTCTTTCCGTCTTTCTCACTCCTGGCACGTGTTTCCTTCACTTTTGGTCCAAAAAGGGACGAGCCATCAAAAGGGGTGTTAATAAAGGAAGACTTAATGGGTTCCGCAAAGGAACATAGGCGCATCCAGGAATGTCTCCTAAGGGAAATTCCTGTACCCACTGCTCTGCTCATTCCATCAGCTGCATATGAGACCCGATGCATGGAAGAGTTCACAACAGAATTAAGAGCAGAGAGCTGGGAAGTTACCTTGTCAGAAACCCCTGCAGCTACTGAACCCTGTAGGGTATCTCCTAGTTCCTTCAGGAGATCCCTTTGCAACCTAGTGAAATGTGTAAGATAGTGGAGATATGCAGCGATCGAAGGACAAAAACCACTGAACTAAACATACACTTCCCATACCTGTCCATAATCCTGGACTCTCTGTTAGGGGGATGAACAGATGTAGAGGCTTCTGATAGTTCCTTCTTAGTGGCCGCTACCATCACCATGGCATCAACGGGCACTCCTTTAGTTATAAAGGTTTTGTCTTGAGATCAGGTTATAAATTTATTAGGCCTCCTGGGAACAGGCTTCGTGGTATCCGGGGACTCCCATGCCCTCCGAGAGAGTAACTCAATCAACTCATCGAAGGGTGGAGACACTCAAGAGGTGGAGGGTTGAGCCCCAAAAGCCTTCAGGAGAACTGACTCATCATCAGTAGGGTTCAGGGATTTCCAGCCACCCCACTGTTAAAGGATTTTTAGGATATCTGTGAATTAGATATTCTCTGAGGGGGACCGTGGGGACCCTTCTGACTCATCTAAGTCAGTATCCGAAGTGACGGATTCCTGTGGGAAGTCCAGATGCTTCTTCTTGCAAAGTCTCTTCCTGGGAACCTCTTCAGTGGGAGCTTCTGGAGAGGTCTTGGAAGAGCATGGTTCACCAAATTGGGTTTCCTGAGGCTCAGGGTCTCTATGCTTTAATGGAGCGTGTGTTGTAGAGGCAGACATCGGTGCTTTAAGGGAGGGAGCTGCTGGTGTTGATGGCATGGACAATACCCTCCTCAAGGCCTCAAAGGCCCCTCAGTTCCAATGTGAGGAATCCCCCAGATCCGAGGATACAAGGGACTCTCCCAGCACCAGAACAGAGGGCTCTGAGCCCGAGGTCAGAGCTGAGCTCATTCGAGCCAAAGCCCCAAGAGGCAAAGTCAGAACTGACAAGTCGGTCTGACTATCATGCCTGGACCAGACCGGCGAGCGTCGACTCTGAAATCCCTCAGTTGGCACCGAAGATATCAGAGCAGTTGGGCCCGAGAAACCTAGGGTAGGTGTCAGCCCCCAGGGCTCCACGATCATCAGTTCCGAGCTCTCCGGCTCCGAAACTTCGAGACAGATCGAAGGAGGAACAGAAGACAGTGGGGGAACTTGTGTTGGCTCCAAAGTCCCAGGGGTCGGTGCCGATAAAATTTTTGCAAGGCCAGTATCTGCAAAAGCCTCTTCAGCACATGGTCCACATCCAAATCAGAGAGTCTACTTGAGGCCCGAGAAGAATGTGTGGATGAAGCCACCAACTGTAAGATGGGGGATTTCAATGTAGGAGATACTGGCTCCAATGTCGGGGACTGGCTCCTTACCAAAACAACAGTTGGCTCCGTTGGCTATGGAGCCAATGTTGAAGATTTACTCGATCAGGTTTTTGGAGTCGATGACCTTTTCCTGGCTCTGAAGAACTAGAGGACATCTTAGAGGGTTTGTCATGCTTATACAGTGTCTCTTGGAAGGAGGACTTTAAAAGACCTCTATCCATAAGTTTTCTCTTTCTCTCATGCAACACTCTAGCACTAAAAGAGTGGCATATTGAACAACTTTCTTGCAGGTGCACCTCAACCAAACAATATACACAGTCGGTATGTCCATCAGTGATGGACATCTTTTGCCCACATCTTGGGCATTTTTTAAATCCAAACTTGGATTTCTCTTTCTCTTGATTAGACATCCTGTCAAACAACAGAGAAAAAAAAACTCTTTTTCTCCCTCTCTCTCTCTCTCTCTCTATATATATATATATATATACATATATATATATATATATATATATATATATATACATATATATATATATATACATATATATATATATATATATATATATATATATATATATATATATATATATATATATATATATATATATATATATATATATATATATATATATATATATATATATATATATATATATATATATATATATATATATATATATATATATATATATATATATATATATATATATATATATATATATATATATATATATATATATATATATATATATATATATATATATATATATATATATATATATATATATATATATATATATATATATATATATATATATATATATATATATATATATATATATATATATATATATATATATATATATATATATATATATATATATATATATATATATATATATATATATATATATATATATATATATATATAAAACAACACAGCACACTACTCTTAATAATGCAAGATCTCGAAACAATTCAGCTAAATATCAGTATACTTGCCCGGGGAAAAAAAAGAGCTCTAACTAACACCACACAGCTATGTGAAAAGAAATACAGGATAAGGAAAGCTAAAGGCCCAAACACATGGCCACTTATCTAAGTTATTTAAATCTCTACCAAAAATACACAATGCCCTGTAACTAAAAGGGATCTGACTAACACCACACAACTGAAAAAGAGATAGGGAGAACTAAAGACCTAAAGAGAGGCCACTTATCTAAGTTATTTAAACTACTTAAGAAAAAAATAGCGAATACCAGGAATACACTTATAGGAAAGGATAACTACTATAAAGAAAGGAAATTATTAAACTATCTAATTTAAGCTATGTATCAAATTTTTAAAGCGAAAAAAGCAATAACTTTCACTGGCCAGAGCTGGTGAACATCCGATCAATTTGCAGCGGTAAACGAGATCTGAGGGAAGATCAATGTGCATCATGGGATACGGAGTTGGTCTCGCGCTGGTTGAAGACTTTGAGCTTTAGCAGTTGGCCAAGATCCTCGGCTCAGAACCCATCAGTAAGAATGAACGGTGAGATAGAACAACTTCACATCTAGAGTTTAAGGTACCTTGCGAAAAAATGAATTTGCAACCTGAACCAGCCCAGTGGCACAGAGGAATCAATCCCTGCCTGTGCGACAAATGAACTGTGACTGATTAGCAGCAGTTTTGTGGGGGGATGAATGAATGCGAAATGGAGTGAGTGGTTGATATCAAATCACCCACCCTAGAAAAGGATGGAGGTGTTTCAGCTTGCTTCATTTGTGACAACTACAAGAATACAGATGTATCACCTGCAGCAAGAAGCCTTGTGTACTCACATTGCTGAGCAGTGCACCAGCTGGCCAGGAGTCTTAGCTTGCATGGTAGCACTCATGCACCCCTTGCTGATTTTAAGGGGTGCACTTATGCAGCCCCTAAAATCAGCATTTGTAGAATGGCAAGCTACTTATAAGGAAGGAATAAGGAGAATACACAGGATCAACAGAAAGATCTACTCCCTAGCACCTGATTCTAACATTTGCAGGGGTGAATGAACTGACTAAACTTCCCAGGCGGGGATCTATTTCTAGCTGGTCAGACCAGCTTTCGACCTTTAGGAGAAAGAAATGGGCCAGCTGGGTATAAGAAGTGGAAACCACTGAGTCAATCTTGTGAATGCAGAAAAAAATCAGTAGGCACAATCTATGTCTTGATTTTAAACTTAAAACATTACTTTTATAATTTACTTGTTGCAAATGCAGGTTCAGTTCACAGCAAATATGCGCATTTTCTTTTCACAGTTAGCAAAAACACAAATTCATAAAAACAAAAATATAGTGTGAAATTAAGAAAACTAAAGCAATTTAGTTTTGCTCACAAGAAGCCGTTTTCAATCATTTAAAAAGTTCAGAGAGAAAAAAATTAAAACATTACAAAGGATTGTGAATTATGTCTCAGAAATTCAACACACTGCTCCATTAACACTCCATCTAAAAACAAAGCCAAAGTATATTTTATAACTACTCAAATTTGTTGTCCAAAAATTTTAAGAGAAAATATCAGACTTTATCAGAAATATAACTCATGTAATGATAAATAATATAAGTAGACCTATGTGGCCATTAGACTTTGTGGGGATGGCAAGATACATTATACCTAGCTTTTGTAAAGGGTAAGCAAAAGGATTTCTTTTCAGAATGGCAAATGCAATCTAAGTACATCAACAATAACAATAATACATTTCCTCTGGAAAAAAGCTATCATTAAAGATGCCACCATCAAAACATTTTGTACATTACTATGATAATGTGGTGCAGCCAACTTCAGCACTGAAATGCGATGGGCAAAATGGCAGAGTTAAGTGCACTTTATACCAGTGTTTAATAGCATGACTCCTTAAAATCTTACTAAGATACGAGGAGCTGACAGATGTACTGGCATGCAAAGCTATCACAGTAGGGTTTTAAAGGCATTTCACAAGTGTAGGATGTTTGTTTGTGTCTTTTGGCTTTTCCCAGTTAGGGGTTGCCAAAGCGGAACTCCGGTCCGCTAATGATTGGCAGTAGATTTTTACGTACTGGCTTGCCAGGCCTAATGCACAACCTTCAACGAAGGAACGCCCATTCACGCATGTCGCTACACAGAAGACGCTCTAACTGAGAATCGAACGGGCACCGTCTAACTGTGAGGCGACAACGCTACCGCAGCACCACCACCACAGTCCTCACAAATGTAGGATGTATGGCACATTATATGATATCTAGTTTCCATTAGGAATAGATATAGTATTTTTCTTCTTGGTGGATAATGCAAACTATGTCCAGAATGTATATGTACTGAGTTGTCATAACATAAGAAATAAATGATTCTCCAAAACTGAAACTTTCTTTAATTGAAAAATGCACAGTCAGATTCCCCTATAGGGGCAATGAGAAATTGATGAAGCCAACTTCAGCACTAAGATACATTTAAACCACTAAGGTTAAACTGGTAATCTTCGCTGCATTTTGTATCCGAGTACGTAAATGATATTTCCTGAAATGTTAAGTACGGTCAAATGGAAATTAAGACACCGTTTCTTGTACAAAGGTATACACAGTTATTTCAGAGTGACATGATGAATTCTACTCAGTTTCCTTTAGGGATGGGTACTTGATTTCTCTCTTCAGGATGAGGAATGCAGTACAATCTAGAATACAACTGTATTAAGTGGGCTTTATACCAGAAGTAAAACACATGCATATTTTTTTCAGAAAATGTATTTTTGTCTCTGTAAAGATGCCACTAACAAAGCATTGTATGCTGACCACAGCAATGTGATGAGGCCATCTTCATCACAGAGAGGCATTTAACACCTTAAGGTTAAAATGGCAGTTTTAGATAAATTTTGTATCCAAAAATAATTCGCTGAATGTGTCACTAAGGACAGTCAAAGAAAAAGACTAACATGACTTTTTATGCACAACTGTTTCATGTAGAATTCTACAGGCATTCCACAGTGATAGTGTGAAATGTTATACAGCACTTGACTTCTGTTGAGGGAGTATATTACTTTTATCTGGGTACGGAATGTAGTACATTTCCAGAATAAAGGTATACTGACTTGTAATTACAATACAAGAGAATATAATGTGCATTTCTCAAGAAAAGGACTCCCACCAGTGAAAAGATGCCACTATCAAAATTCTCTACAATGACAATAATGATATGGTGTAGTCTATTTCAGCACTAGCTTGAACCTCCTCCTTACCTGGGATTAGTCCTTACCTCTTGCTTCCCCCATAGTGCCTTTTTTAGGCAAGGCTCAAAAGACAAACCCACCTCCATAGGTATCACAAGGGATAAGAAACTAAGAGTAATGCTATTCAATGCCAGAAGTCTAAACCTCAAGATGCATGCACTCAAAACTCTCCTAAGCATGGAGAACATCGATATCTGTGCAGTAACAGAAACCTGGTTCAAGGCTCCCAAGAGCATCCCAGCACTACCAGGTTATACCTCATACCATGCTTTTCGGCCCCAAAACTTGGACCGAACCACAAAAGGAGGGGGAGTATCAATATTCGTCAAAGATACCCACACCTCCAGGTTGGTGGCACAGCACGAAGCATCAGAGACTATCCATGTGCAACTAACAGTGGATAAAACTGCCTTCCAGTTTATAGCCTGCTACAGACCACCCTGCCAAACCCAGGGACCCCACTCGGCCTTCCTGAGAACACTGGAAAATATGAAGGTCTCTCCAAACACCATTATATTGGGTGACTTCAACTACCCAAACATAGACTGGGAGCATTACTCTAGCTCCAACACCCTAGCCCAAAGGTTCCTAGAATTTATAAACTCAAATGCTATGGAACAACTTGTTACCACTCCCACAAGAGGGGAAAACATACTGGACCTGATCATCACCAACATGGGGACTCTATGCTCCAGACCAGAAGTGTATCCCTCACTGGTAAGATCAGACCATAAACTAATCTCACTGGATATTCACATCCCGACCCCACCTGCCCAGGAAACCACAGTGAAAAACTTCTCTAAAGCAAATTTCACACTCCTCAAAACCGAGGTGGAATCCTTCAAAGCCCCGAGCCTGTGGAAAATATGACCCAGACTGCAGAATCCTTTATAAATGCATTCTATGAACACCTTCAGGAATGCATGGATCATCAATCCCAAATAAAACCAAGACCCAATCCTCCAAAGGCAGGCGTCCTGTCTGGTGGACCCCAGCCATAACCAAACTATACAATAGAAGGAGGAAGCTACTACATGATAGAGCAAAATCCCAAAAAGGGAAGGCATCTCTGATCAGTATTAGCAAAAAGCTACAGACATTCATAAAATCGTCTAAGGCCAGCTTTGAGAGAAAAATTGCACAGGACACTAAGGATAATCACAAGGCTTTCTTTAGTTATGTTGAGACAAAACACACTCCCTAAAAAGAAATACACATCCATGGGATGTGTACTACATGAACTACAATATGAACTGGCACCTCACCTAAGTGTCATGTTTAATATCATAGCCACCTCAGGTTTAAATTGCCCACTGAGTGGCGCCAGGAGCTACAATTATCCCATCCACAAAGGGGGATCCACCTTGGATCCCGGAACAACATCAGTCTGACAAGCCTTATCTGCAGGCCTCTGCAAGGCCATGGGCGATATTATCATGGAACTTATAAACAAGAGCAAGCTTCAACCCACAAAACCACCCAGTTTGGGTTTGTGAAAGACTGATCTTGTCTCCATCTCCTGATGAGACCTTTGAATCAGTCTCAGAGCCATGGACACCAGGTCAGGGGTAAGGTGGTCCCACCCTTGCCCTTGCCTTTGACAGCATTGACAGCATCCCCACCTAGATAACTCTGGAATCTAGGAAATTGGGCATAGAATACCCAATGGCTCAAATCAGCTGCATGCACACTGTAGAGTAGAACTGCACACTGTAAAAGTAGCCCAAAGCTCCAAGTAGAGAGACAAGACAAGTACAGTGGAGTACCTCAGGGTTCAGTCATGCTCTTGTTTGCTGACTTCTCTGAGAACAGGTCAACACTAAGGGACTCTGGCTAACAAAGTTTGCAGATGACTGCAACTGAGCCACCAAACTGAGCCCCCGATGAGTGTGGATAAATGAAAGGGCCTTACAAAGTGTGATAAGAGACTTAGGACACAGGTGGACAGTGGTCTCATAGCCGATAACCACATCGCCACAACAGTCAGGAAATCCATTATAGAATACAGCACCCCATTTGGTATGTCTCTCTCAAGACATCTCTGCAACTGGGAAAGGCCCTCAGAAATGCCTCACTAAAAATCACAGGCCTAAAACAGATGCCCTGCTCTGACCAACTTAAAAACTCAGCTATACTCTGCATATAGAGTCTACTCAGAGGCGATCTCTGGGATCTAAACCTTGTCATCAAAATAAACAAAACATGCTGGAGGGATAGGTTCCTGACCCAGAGACTCCCAGACTCTGGAATAGATTGCCCATGCATGTCAAGCAGAGTGCCTCTCTCTTTGGAACCTTGAGAGGGGAACCTTGGATTGGAAGGAAGAGAAAGAAATTCCAGGGATCATCATCAATCACCCAGACAGTGGCCAGGGAATTGTTATGGCTAGGCTGTATAGGCCTCACTGGCTGATAGCGCTACTTAATGAACCTGGGTGGGAATTCCCAGATATGCTCAGAATTAGTCCAAAATGACAAAAAATTCATCAAACCCACAGACATTGCCAACATCCTAGATGACAGGTTCAGCGCAAACTTCTCCCCCCACTCCCACCAAAAGGGCAAATATCTATCCCAGCAGAGTGCTGCCCCCCTGACATCTCAGATGCTCAGGTAAGAGCCACCCTCTCCAAAGCAAAAAACACAGCATTAATGGGACCAGACAGTGTTCCAGGCTGCATCCTACATGAACTCCAAGAAGAGCTAAACCCAAACATAAAATTAGAAGTTATGTACTCACCATAACGTTCCATCTGAGTAGGTACTTCATTTGTCTGCAACCTGTGGGTCTCGGATCCAACCTCGGATCCGACCGGCAGCTTTCCAAGCTTCAAGATCTGAGCTCCTTGCTCCTCCCCTCTACCCACAATCCCCTGTCACCACCACACTACCTCAGATCGGTTTTGCTGTATCACCTGAAAAACCTGTAATAAACAGGTTCAGATATTCTCAAGAATCATTTAGATCCTAGAAACCCGATACTGGTTAGGGGGATGGCAGGGGGGTATGGTTGCAGACAAATGAAGTACCTACTCAGATGGAACGTTATGGTGAGTACATAACTTCTAAATCTGAAGTAGTTACTTCATTTGTTCTGCAACCTGTGGGACAGAGTCCCCAGCTACCTAAACAAAGAAACCTGGGTGGTCTATGGGAGGATATTCCGAAGCACCACGGAGCCAAAGGACACCCTGCTTCTAGATATCATGTCCAGCTTATAATGAGAAATAAACATATGGGCAGAAAACAAAGCGGCTGTTGAACATATGTCATCCAACGGCATCCTGGACCAGAAGGCTGCAGAAGTTGCGATGGACCTTGTGGAATGTGCATGGATTTTGAATGGGGTTGTTTTGCCTGATGCCTTATAAGCCTGAGAAATACATTGACAAATCCAATTAGCCAATGTCACTTTGGATATAGGTTTTCCCATGTATGAAGGAGCAAATGACACAAAGAGTTGATCAGCCTTCGAACATCTTTGGTCCTGTGCAGGTAAAAACGTAACTGTCTATATACGTCTAGTGTATGCAACATGTATTCCCCTTTATTTTGAAAATTTTTGAAAAACACTGGCAGATTGATAGTCTGATTGATATTTGCCACAGATGCCACTTTTGGTAAGAAAGACAGGTTAGTCCTGAGAGACACTCTGTCATTGTGGAAAATAAGATAGGGAGGTTTCATGCACAAAGCTTGGAGCTTTGAAACCCTTTTAGCAGAAGTTATGGCTACCAAGAATGCTGTTTTCCAGGACAGAAATTTAAGGGGTACAGAAGCTGCAGGTTCAAACGGAGGTTTCGTTAAGGCTTGCAGAACAAAAGTTAAGTCCCAAGGGGGAGTCACGGATTTCACTGGTGGCTTGAGAAGGAAAACACCACCCAAGAATGTCTTGCACAATTTTGTAGATGCTAGAGATCCTAATCCGTCTCCCACATGAAAATGGGATATTGCTGCCAACTGTACTTTGACCGTTGATGCACTGGCCCCTTGTTCAAAAATCATGGACAAAAAATCCAATACTGTAGGAATCGGAACAGGAAATGGGTTGAGACCTTGGCTGTTAGCCCAGATAGAAAATCGTTTCCACTTACTATTATAGATTTTCCTGGTGGACAGTTTATGAGCCGCTACCAGAATAGTTTTCACTGGTGACAAGATACCGGGAGTCCTTGCCATTAGTGGAACTGGATCAACCAAGCTGCAAGCTTGAGGTTGACCAGGTTCGGTGTTGGGCACCCCGTTGGGTGCGATATCAGATCTGGAATGGGATCCAGGATTAAAGGGGGGGAGAGACTGTGAGACCGCAGGTATGGAAACCAGATTTGATGAGGCCAGAATGGGGCTATGAGGATAATTTTGCTCCCCAACCGTGCGGCTTTCTGAATGAATTTCGCCATGAGCAGAAGCGGGGGGTAAGCATAGAGTAGACCGGGAGGCCAAACATGAATCAGAGCGTCTCTGGGGCTCTCCCCTTCTGGGGGAAGAATTGCGAAGAACTCGCTGCATTTTGTGTTCTGGGGAGTAGCAAAGAGATCACAGCGAGGCCAACCCCACTTGCGTAAAATTTCCTTTGCAATTTTCGGATTGAGAGACCACTCGTAAAGACTGAGAATTACTCGACTCAATTTGTCTGCCAGAATGTTGGATCGTCCCGGAATGTGCATTGCTATCAGAAAGCAGTTGGTGGATATCGCCCATTCCCAAATTCTCATGGCTTCTTGACAAAGAGGGTATGATCTGGTTCCCCCTTGTTTATTTATATACCAGACCACTGACATATTGTCCGTCTGTATTGCAATCGTTCCTAGAGGTAGAAGGTCTTGGAGAGCCTGCAACACTAGAAGCACCACCCTCATCTCCAGAACATTTATGCGCAAACCGGTCTCCGACGAGGTCCACATACCTTGGACGTTTCTGCCAAAACAATGCCCCCCCCACCCTAGGTGAGAAGCATCCATGGTTAACGTGACCTGGGGGGGGGGAATCACAAAGGGTCTCCCTTGCCTGAGTTCTGGGGAGTGAAGCCACCACAGGAGGGATTCCGTGCAAACTCTGCTCAGGGGAATAGGAGTGTTCAATGGGTGGAGTAACAGTGACCATTGAACTTGGAGTGTCCACTGTAATATACGCATCCTCAGGCGAGCATGGAGACAGAGGCCGTTAGCCGCTGCCATCGAGCCTAGTGCTCTCAGGACTAACTCCGCCGGTGGGGCCTTGGTGTGAAGAAGAGCCAAAACTTGGAGTGAAAGGCTGGACAGCCTGTCCGAGGTCAAGAAGGCCCAAGAAGATCGTGAATCTAGCCTGGCTCCTATAAAATCTAATGCTTGCACAGGATGAAGAAAAGACTTCGGTATGTTGACTGAGAAGCCCAAGCTGTCGGCAAGAGACAGCACATAGTCTCTCGTGATACAAAGTTGATGCCTGTTGGTTGCTGTGAGGAGCCAGTTGTCTAGGTACGGAAAGACCCTTATGCCCTGAAGCCTCAGGTGGGCCGCAACCACTGCCATGACTTTGGTGAACACCCTGGGGGCTGAGGTGAGTCCGAACGGAAGGACCCTGAACTGGTAATGATGGGCCCCTAGCCAGAAGCGGAGGAACCTCCTGGACCATCTGTCCATTAGAATGTGGTAGTACGCATCCTTGAGGTCTATAGAGCACATCCAATCTTCTCCTGCATTAAGGGGAGAATAGATTGTAGAGTGACCATCCGGAATTTTTCTTTGGGAACAAACATGTTCAGGGCGGACAAGTCTAGAGTGGGCCTGAGGTCCCCCGTCTTTTTTGGCACTAAAAAAAACCTTGAGTAGTAATCCGGATTGGTCTGGGGCGACCCGCTGGATGGCTCTTTTTTCTAACAAATTTGAAATCTCTACAGTAGCCGCCTCTCTTTGATTGGGTGGGACATCGGGGAGGCGACCACCTGAGGGAGGATGAAATAGGAAGGGAATTTTGTAGCCTCTGGATATAATTCGGAGCACCCATCGATCATTCGTGATGGACTCCCACACTGACAGGTGCTTCGTTAAACGCCCCCCGACTGTCTCCAGAGCAGGACAGTCGGGTAAGCCCTCAGGGCTGTTGCGCGGGTCTCTCGGAAAAAGGCTCCCTAGACCCGAAGTTACGCGGTCCCCCTCTGCCTCTGGGTCGGCATCCACCAGTCCGAAGCTGGATAGGATTGCTGAGACTTGCGGAACCACAGCTTTTTTTGCCCCCTCTGATTCCTTGAGAAGGAACGTTGGGGGCTCTAGAAGCGGATTCCGACGGCAGACAGCATCTTCCCGTCCTTCTCGCTTTGGACTAGTGTATCGCGTACAGTCTTGCCAAAAAGCGAAGAACCGTCAAAGGGTGCGTTCGCGAAGGACGCCTTGAAAGGTTCCGCAAAATTACAAAGACGGAGCCAGGCATGACGTCTCAAGATAACACCTGCTCCGCTGGCCCTTGCGGCTCCCTCCGTAGCATAAGTCAGTAGCAGCATGGACGTATTTGAAATGGACTTGAGAGTGGCCATGCGTGTTGAAAACACGGTTTTGTCCTCGACCGACATGGACTCAGGAGGGGCTGCAGTGTATTCCTTGATCAAATCCCGTTGCAGCCTGATGATATGCGCCATATAATTCAGCGCCCTCACGGAGAAGGTTGCTGAAGCAAAGGTCCACTTCCCTATATGGTCCAGCACCCGGGACTCCTTGTCCAGTGGGTGTACCGTGGAGCTCTCCTGGGAGAGTTCTCTTTTAGTGGCAGCAGCCACCAACATGGCATCAACTGGAGACCCTTTGGCCCAAACCTACCTGTCTGAAGGGGGGCTAAGGATTTTATCCGGTCGACGTGGGATAGGCTCCATGGTGTCAGGTTCCTGCCAAGCCCTGGTAGTCAGGAGATCTACCAGGGGATCTGCCGGTGGGGACACCCAGGAGGTAGATGGGCCCGCTTCAAACGCCTCCAGAAATACGGACTCATCCGAGGAAGGTTTTTTGGGCAACATTTCCATGATGTCTCCAAAGGAGACATCTTCGGGGGGGTGACCTTGGGGAACCTTCCCTTTCCTCTAAGTCCGTATCTGTGGTGACGGACTCGGGGGAGTCCATGTGCCTCCTTTTACACGTCCGTTTACGAGGCACCTCCTCTGTGGGACTATCAGAAGAGGGCTCGTCAACGGACTCTTGTTCCTCTGAGGGAACCAACTGGAGGGTCTGAGCAGGCTCTCCCGATGGAAGGATGATGGAAGTTAGGCCTGTGTGCAGTGGGGGGGGGGTGGAGGGATCCAAAACCCGAGTCGGTGACCTGGAAGACCTCGACAGTACCCTCTCCACTACCTCGAACGCCGAGGGAGAATTACTCTCTTCCGACCCCGAAAGTAGTCTCCTCGGCTCCGAGATAGGGATCGGGGTCGGAGCCGAAGCCATCAGATCCGAAAGGGAGGTGCTCTCCAACATAGGTGGCGCCAAAGAAGCACCCACTCCAACGGATCCGACGCCCAGCCCACGGCCCCGAGAGCTAGGATCCGAGATACTCGAGGGTATGGTTGGCGTTGAGAAGGCTTGGGCCACCGGTGCCGACAAAACCCCGGCTCCGAAAGGGCCTGGATCCGAAGACTCCAAAACCCGGATCCGGGTTGAAGAAGGAGAAATCAGGGCAAATATTGAAGCTGCACTCCCCCCCTGTGGAGGGGGAGGCAGGAGCACCCACATCTGCATTTGGGTCTGCAAAAACCGACACATCATCTTATCCATGTCGGTGTCGGAGAGAGAACTAGTAGATCTAGAGGAGGTCGTAGAGGCGGGTCTGGTGGGCCACCTCGACGACCTGGAGGGTGATAGGAGCTCCTCCTCCAGCTCCAGTGAGAAGGAAGGAGATCAGAGCCGAGAAGGAGAAGGTCCGGACACCCTCGGAGCTGATTTGATAGTTTTTGAAGGCGGAGCTGAGGGATGAGGCTCGGCTCGCCTCTTGTGTCTGTGCTTCTCCCTGTCTTTGGTCCTGTGCTCCCTAGAAGGAGAAGACTGAACTTCCTTCGTACTCAAGGCAGTAGTGGGAGGTTGAGTCCCAGCCTGAGTCGAGGGAATCAGGGGTGTAGAAGTTACCTGGGTAGCCTGCACCTTGGAGTGAGAGGAGGAAGAGGCCTCCTCCGGGGGAAGTAATCCCACCAGAATAAGCCTGTTCCTTCTGTCCCTCACAGCCTGGGGGTTGAAGGCTGCACAAACCTGGCAGTCTGAAGACAAATGCACAACCCCCAGGCATATAACGCACTGAGTGTGGCCATCAGCTGGGGAAAGCTTATGGCCACACCCAGTGCACTTTGAAAAAAATAGCTTTATGGCCTTCGGCCATTTTGCTGACACACACACTCACACGCCCAAACACCTAGGGGGAGGGTTTGAAAAAGAAAAACGCAATCCAAAAACAAAAAAGGGCAGATAAACACTCACAATACTCTCCTTTTTAAGTTTTAAAAGTTTTTTGACAAAAATTTTTAAGAAAATTGTTCACTTCCCTGTCTAAGCCAGGAGCTCTTCACAAGATGCTTGTCATTCAAGCCGCGGCAAAAATGATCTGGGGTAGTGTGGTGGTGACAGGGGATTGTGGGTGGATATTGAAGCTTGGAAAGCTGCCGGTCGGATCCGAGGTCGGATCCGAGACCCACAGGTTGCAGAACAAATGAAGTAACTACTTCAGATCTACTGTTCAATCTCAGCCTTACTACAGGATATGTACCCAAAGAGTGGTGTACAGCAACAGTGGTCCCTCTCCACAAAGGTGGTGCCTCAACAGATCCTGGAAACTATCGCCCCATAAGCCTGACTAGCTTGGTCTGCAAAGCTATGGAAAGGATCATCATGGACATCATAAATAAAGATATTGGGAACCTACAGACACTGGATCCTACCCAGTTCGGCTTTGTTAAGGGCAGATCTTGCCTCTTAAACCTGGTTGAGTTCTTTGAAACAGTCACCAAGGCCATTGACGAGGGGAAAGAGGTCCACACAGCCTACCTGGACCTTGCAAAAGCCTTCGATACAATACCCCACTTGGGCATTATAGATAAGCTCACCAGCTTAAATAATAAACCTCTATGTCACTAGATGGGTTGCAAACTGGCTCAAGGACAGAACCCACATGGTTAGAATTGCTGGAGCCATGTCAGATTCCAAACCAGTTACAAGTGGCATCCCACAAGGCTCAGTCCTGGGACCTCTCTTGTTCGGTATATATTTCTCGGAGGTACAGGCCAACACGGAAGGACTGTGGCTGACCAAGTTCACAGATGACTGCAAACTGGGCGCCATAATCGACTCTCCAGCAGACACAAGCATCCTCCAAAAGGGCCTCATAGAAACAGACAAGTGGTACCAGAGCCATGGCCTCAAGCTAAAGGCCAAAAGTGTATAGTCATCCCCTTTGGCAAAAACAAAGTGCCCACAAATTACCACATAGGTGGTAATCCATTAAGTACAGAAGAAGTAATTAGGGACTTGGGGACCCAAGTTGATAGCAATCTCTGATTTGACAACCACGTGGCCAAAGTGGTTAGAAAAACATTTTATATAGCCCACCTAATCATGAAGGGATTCACATCTAGATCAGGGGAGGTCATCATGCCTCTTTACTCATCCCTCATCAGGCCCATAATTGAGTACAATGCCCCTTTTGGGATGTACCTTACCAGACACCTGCAGCAACTGGAAAGACCCCAAAAGTACCTCACCAAGAGGATCAAAGGGCTCAAACAGATGCCATATGCTGCCCGGTTAAAAAAACTCCAGTTCTACTCAGTGGCATAACGCCTTCTCAGAGGCGATCTGTGCCTGACGTATAAAGCCATGTCCAATCCGGAATAAATGGACATGCTGCACCTCAGAAAATCCAAATCCCATCGAGCTATGCGCTTGAGAGACTTGAACCTCAGCACTGAAATAAATAGGACATGCTGGAGGGACAGATTCATAACCCAGAGGCTCCCTTCACTCTGGAATAAAATCCCAGTCCAGGTTAGGCATAGTCCCTCATTGACTCTCTTCAAGAGGAATCTTGATGAGTAGATGGGATATCGTAGGTTTACCCTGGGTATCACTTCTGTGTCACTGTTAGACAGAGGCACAGTATACTAACCTCGAAAAAGGCATAGCAAAATTAATTTAAAATGGGTGGCGAAAGCCAAACACACTCTGGCTAGGCTTATAAATGCCCTAGGGCAGATAGCCCAGTATGAACCTATGGAACCATGCATTCAGAATGCAGGAGAAACTGCAGAAGCGTTTCCACATTTGTAAGAAACTATATCATCCCTAGGAATATTCACAAAGGCCTACATAAATAACTAATTGAACTCTAACTTGAATCAAATTATACCCTGCTACAGGACACCTTCCACGTCTCCAGATGACCATGAGAGATTCTTAGATGTACTCACTGAACTACAATAGTGAAAATACCTTTATGATGGCTGATTTCAATTATACTTAGATTAACTGGTGCATCTATATTTTATAAGTTGAGTATGTCTTAACAATTATGACTAATAAATAATTTCCTAGAACAAATGGTTAACTAGCCCACCAGGAAAAGAACATTCTACTCATCATCCTCACCAGCATAACCCCAATACCACTTCTTTAGTATCTCCAGCTCTGCTTAAATCTAACCACAAATTAGTGACATCTCCTTTAAATTCTCAAACACTTTGCAGTGAACAATCCAGAATTTACTGACCTCAAACAGAACAGACTCTATATCAGGCTTACAGATGTACATGCACTATCATGAGTATCAGTGCTGCTTCAGCAGCTACTTATGAAAGTTTCCATCCCACCTTATAAAAGAGCTGCACCCCAAAACCGAAAAAAAAATGTTTTTCAGCATATCTTGAAACTTTCTGCATTACTAATGTCTCTGTATAAAAGTAAGTGGTTATAATTTTCTAAACTGTTATACCCCAAAATGGCCTGAACGAGGTTGCCATGGATAGCATGATTTTTGTCTTAGAGTCTACGCCTTCATCTTCCTGTCATTTTAGAGGGACAGAGAGAAATCCCTTATCCCTATGATGACAGACGGGATCATTTACTGTTGTTTTCTCGCTCATCAGCTTACTACAGTACTGTGTCTGCCTACTTTTGATATTCAGCATTAATGTGCATTTTTAAATTACTTTTCTTTCTTTGATTTTCATTAGGGGTTATCACTGGCTGTGCGGCTGGGTGGGTTGATGCACTGCTCTTCAGGTGCAATGGTACTGGGTTCAAAATAGGGCACAGGTGTATCCTTTAACTCTCTTCAAGAGGAATCTTGATGAGTGGATGGGAGATCGTAGGTTTACCCCAGGTATCACTTCTGTGTCACTGTTAGACAGAGGCACAGTATACTAACCTCGAAAAAGGGCATAGCAAAATTAATTTAAAATGGGTGGCGAAAGCCAAACACACTCTGGCTAGGCTTATAAATGCCCTAGGGCAGATAGCCTAGTATGAACCTATATATATATATATATATATATATATATATATATATATATATATATATATATATATATATATATATATATATGATACAGCACTTTAAGGAATGTTTGAATGACAGGCTTGATAATACAGCTAAGTTAATTGTTCTTTTCAAGGTAATAACTGTAGTTTAGTGTTCAAGTGTGAGAAATAGGTGTTTGTGTTAAATTCACAGTTTTGATACTGTAGCTAGAAATGGAGTCTTTGATGTTAATATTCCTTCCTCATCTCACTGAATTGTCTCAACAAAACACTGTATGCAATGCAAAATGCTGTAACAAAACACCAGAAGGAACATGCACTTAAATACAGTGAAGAAAAAATACAAATACTGACAAATTAAGAAGAGTAAGATGAAAATATTTTCTTTCTTTCTTTTTTTTTTTGTGGCACTCAGAGTTTGATTAAAGGGAAATACAACTTATTTCTGGTAAGAAAAAAAAACTAAGTGTGAGTTATGTTTTCTTGTTCATTTGTATCTGAAAACTAAGCTTGAAAGCCTTGCTGTTGTTCAGATTTTAGGTTACACTGTTTATTGGAGGTGTGATACTAGCAATCTGTGACTGAAAAGCCATATTTAAAGGGCATTGTTTTCTTAATGGCTCTGTAGTTGGAGTAAGTGACCTAACCTAATTTTACTGCCACTGTTAGTACCCTTCATGATGTAACATATGAGACAAACATAGGAAACAAAATCAAACAGAAATAGTTCAGACATAAAACACATGGAATGATTATTTAAATTATGCTTTTACTGTATGTAATGTGTTTTCTGCTGGATTACAGGGAAGGGAAATCACTTTTTGGGAAGAAAAATGACATTTGGGTGGTGTTCTCCATTAAAAATATGCATAGAGTTGGCAGTCCCCACTAGAGCCCAATATGATGTGAAATTTCGAAACAAGCCACCCTGGTGGTCACCAGCATAAATGGGATCTATAACAGAAAGAAGAAACGTCTTAAATCCAGAAACAAGTCTGAACTGACCCAAATAATGAACTATATCAAAAAGGTCAGCAAAGATTTGCAAACCACAACCAGGAAGATCAAAGCAAAGCATGAACTGAAATTAGCACTGAAAGGTAAGGGCAATTACAAATCCTTCTTTAGTTCCATTAGCAAATAAAGCAGCAACACTCAGCAATGTTCCAAACTAATCCAAGATGGTACTTCTCTCTCTGATCCATAAGGCATAGCTAATATACGAAAGTTATGTACTTAATATAACAATAGATCCATGTTATCAGATTTTCATCTGGTTCAATACCTGGGATGTCAGATCTGAAAGAATCCAAACTTGGCACAGAATTTGAAGTTTCCACAGCTACAGGCCTCTGACTCCTCCCCTACCCACAATTCCTTGCAATGAAAATCCAAAAAGGCATAGACAAAACAGATGCAGTTTGATAACCAGCTTGAGAGTGTAATTTTGTAACATCTCTACCAAGGCTAGCATTAGAGTAAGAAATAAAAAGTTGCTCATATTTTCTGAGTATTTTTGTCCAATGCAGATAGAATCTGAGCTAGTGAATAACATCTAGCATATGTGTAAAATGTATTCCCCTTTGTTTGAAAACTTAGGAAAAACACAGGTAAATCCATGGTTTGGGTTATGGCTGACAAAGTTTGCAGATGACTGCAAACTGGGCGCCATAGTAGAAAACACATCTGACACAGATATCCTTCAGAAGGGTCTCACAGAAATGGATAACTGGTGCCAGAGCCATGGCCTAAAGTTAAATGCCAAAAAATGCATAGTCATACCCTTCGGGAAAAACAAGGTTACCCCTAGCTACCAAATAGGTGGCAATCCACTGAGCACAGAAGAAGTTATCAGGGACCTGGGGACCCAGGTTGATAGTAGTCTGTCATTCGACACCCATGTAGCTAAAGTAGTTAGGAAGACCTTCTACATTGCCCACCTTATCATGAAGGGATTCTCATCTAGATCAAGGGAGGTCATAGTCTCCCTATACTCATCACTCATCAGACCAATGATTGAGTACAATGCCCCATTCCGAATGTATCTGACCCGACACTTGCAGCAGCTGGAGAGGCCACAAAGTTCCTCACCAAAAGGATAAAGGGTCTCAAACATCTGTCCTATGCTGCCCGACTGAAAGAACTCCAGCTCTATTCAGTCGCTTACCGCTTGCCCAGAGGTGACCTTTGCCTAACATACAAGGCCATGTCAAACCCAGATTTGATGAATATGCTTCACCTCAAAAAATCTAGATCTGTCAGAGCCACAAGGGCGGAGACTTAAACCTCGACACGGCTATTAATAGGCGTGCTGAGGGATAGATTCATCACCCAAAGACTCCCTATGCTGTGGAATAAAATCCCGCATATGCGAGGCAGAGCACTGCTGGCCTTGTTCAAGAGAAATCTTGACCAATGGATGGGATATCGCAGATATACCCCAGGGATTACCTCAGTGTCACTGCTCGACAGAGGCACAGCAAAATAATGGGTATAGTTCCCCATACTAAAGGGGTAAAACTATGGGCTAGGCTTGTAAATGCCCTCGGGCAGATAGCCTAGTATGAACCTATGAACCTATGATTTAAATTACAGATGCTACCTTTGAGATGAAGGATGGATTATTTTCGAGAGAGACCCGATACTTATGGAAGACCAAGTATGGTAACTCTGAAATTCATCATGCTGAGGTTATAATTACTAAGAAAATTGTCTTCCAACTCAACTACTTAATATCTACAGTAAGCTGCAGGTTCAAAGGGAGGCTGAGTTAGGGCCTGGAGCATAATAATAATAATAATAATGATAATAATACTAATAATAATATCCCTTGAAAGTACTGGATCTCTAATGTGGGGACATAGCAGAAAGGTTCCTCTAAGAAAAGCTTTTGAAATTTGTAAGGAGGCCACAGAAAAAGAAGTTATGTACTTACTATAACGTTCCATGTGAGTTGTTTATCTCGCCTTTATTCTCATTAATGGGTTCGGAGCTGATCCTTGGCTCCGACACGGCCGATAGCAAAGCTCAAGGTTTGCCAGTAGCTCGAGACCAAGCCCCTTATCCCACAATGCACTGCTGGAATTACCTCAGATCTTGTTTGCTGTGAGCATAGCCGACCTTAAGCATAGGCCAACTAGAAGCCGCCTAGCGGGAGCAGCCTCATGGTGCTTTTCAGTATTTATTTAATGTAGGTAGACCAGGATGGGGGCACTGGGTGGTGGGGTGGGGGGCACCGTGGAGCCCTTTTGCCTAGGGCACTGGTTGACCTAAGGCCGCTCCTGGCTGTGAGTAAAAATATATATATATATGCACTTTTATTTATTTCTACAAAGAAGCACTTCCCGAAGGGGAAGAAGAAATATTGAATAACCAGGATGGTACTAGCCTCTAAGTCAACTGTCAGCCAGGAAGGGGAAGAAGGGAGGGACGTGAGAATAAAGGTGAGATAACCAACTCACATGGAGCGTTATGGTAAGTACATAACTTCTTTATGTGAGGTTGTTAAATCTCGCCGTTTATTCTCACTGATGGGTAGCATCCCTAGCACCCTCAATCTTGGGTGGCTCATGGAAGTACATTCTTCAGCACCGTGGAACCAAAGGAAGACCTGTCCCTGGAAGCCTTATCTACTTTGTAATGCATGATAAAGGTATGAGGCTTAGACCAAGTGGCTGCAACACAAATATTGTCAAGGGGCAATTTAACTTGAAAGGCAGAAGACGTAGAAACGGCTCTGGTAGAATGAGCCTTAGGTTTGTGTGTCAATGGCATGCTCGCATTCGCATAAACAAAGGATATACAATCTGATAACCATTTAGATAAAGTTATTTTAGCCACTGGATTACCTTTTCTGGCTTCTGAGAAGGATACAAAAAGTTGATCTGATTTTCTAATATCCTTAGTTCTGTCAAGATAAAATCTGAGCTGTCTGTGTACATCAAGTTTGTGCAGCATGTATTCCAATTTGTTAGAAGAGTTGGGAAAAAAGACTGGCAGCTCAGTGATCTGATTGATATTGGATTCAGAACAGACTTTAGGTAAAAATTAGGTGTTTGTTCTGAGAGATACTCTATCAGCATGGAAAATCATGTAAGGTGGTCTGACAGATAATGCTTGAAGTTCTGACACACTGCGGGCAGAAGTAATGGCCACTAGACAATAGTTTTCCAGGATAAATATTTGAGATCACAAGAAGATGCTGGTTCAAAAGGGGGAAGAATAATTTGAGACAGCATAAAGTTCAAATTCCAGGGAGAATAGGGAATTCTGACAGGAGGTCTCATGTGAAGAACACCTTTAAGAAAAGTTTTAGATAACGTATGGCCCATAACATTTGAGCCACCAAATCCAAGGTGGAAATTTGAGATGGCAGCTAACTGGACTCAAACTGTAGCAGCTGCTGCTCCTTCTTTAAAAATCTTTGTCAAGAATTCTAAAATGGACGATAGCAGAGCTCGGAAAGGGTCAATTTTTTGCGTGTTGGCCCAAATTGAGAACCTTTTCCATTTACTGCCGTATAATTTCCTGGTGGATGGCTTGTGAGAAGACAAGAGAATTTGTCTTGTATCTTCTGAAATTGAATGAAGCCTGGCAACTAAGGGAAGTGGATTAGCCAAGCAGTCAGTTTCAGAGACTGCAGGGAAGGATGGTGGTCCCCTGAGGGATACGTCAGAAGGTCCGGAACTGGGTCCAGGATCCATGGATCTTCCAACAGATGATGGTGGAGAAACGGGAACCAAATTTGTTGAGGCCAGTAGGGGGCTATTAGGATAACAGTCCTTCCCAGCGATTTTGCTTTCTGTAAAAATTTGGGTATCAATGGGAAGGGTGGGAATGCATAAAGGAGACCCGGGGGCCAATCATACAAGAGTGCATCTCTCAGGGGATGTCCCGGAGGTGGTATTAGGGCAAAGTAGCTTCTGCATTTTGAATTGATGTGGCTGGCAAAGAGGTCGCAGCAAGGCTGACCCCATTTGTGGAAAATCAACTCCGCAACCTGTTGTTTGAGAGACCACTCATGAGGGAGCAATATTGCCCTGCTTAGCTTGTCGCTATCACGTTGGATTTCCCCAGGATGTCACATTGGATTTCCCCAGGATGTGCATTGCTAACAGAAAACGCTGGGACGACACAGCCTATTGCCAGACCCTGAGGGCTTCTCGACAAAGGGTGTAAGACTTGGTTCCACCTTGCTTGTTCAAGTACCAGACTACTGACATGTTGTCCGTCTGAATTGAAATAGTTCCTAGAGGAAGAGAGTCCTGAAAGTACTGCAACGCCAGAAGTACCGCTCTCAACTCTAGAACATTGATGTGCAGATGTGACTTTTGATCCATCCATGGGCCCTGGGCAGTCTTTCCCTGAAAATGCCCCCCCCCCCCACCCTATAAGGGAAGTGTCTGTGGTCACAGTGGCTACTGGGGGGGGGAGGCAAAGGGTCTTCCGATTGTGACATGAAGAGACGTCAACCACCACTGAAGGTTTCTCTTGCAAGAATCCGTGATGAGAATCATGTGGTGCATCGGTAGTTTCTGGAAAGACCACTGAGCAAAGAGGAGCCCTTGAAGAATTTGCGTATGCATCTTTGCGAGTGGTATAGCCAGGATTGCTGCTGCCATCAAACCTAGCACCTTCAAGACCTCTGCTGCTGTAGCTTTGTTCTTTGACACCAGTGAGCTGACGTGTTGGTGGAGAAGTGAGACTCTTTCGACTGGAAGACGTAGAGTGGTAGTTGAGGTATTTAACTCTGCTCCTATAAAAATGGTATGCTGTGATGGCGATAAGGCAGACTTTTCGAAGTTGATTGTAATGCCTATTTGATGGCAGAGTGTCAGAGTGTATTGTGTTGCCTGAGTCAATTGATGCCTGGTGGTAGTGGTGAGGAGCCAATCACCTAGGTATGGAAACACCTGGAATCCTAGACGCCTCAGGTGAGCCGTGACCACTGCCATGCATTCGGTGAACACTTTGGGGGCTGTAGTGAGACCAAAGGGCAGGGCTCGAAACTGGTAATGGTTGGCTCCAAGCCGGAAACGCAGGTGATCTCTGGAGCATCTGTTCATCTTTATGTGATAGTACACGTCCTTGAGATCTATGGAGCACATCCAATCGCCTTTCCCTAGGAAGGGAAGAATGGACTGAAGCGTGATCAATCGGACCTTCTCTTTCTTTACGAATTGGTTGAGTCTGCTGAGGTCCAAGATAGGTATCCAGTCCCCTGTTTTCTTTGGTACCAAATAGAATCTTGAGTAAGTTCCGAATCCAACTTGGTCTGCTGGGACTGGTTGGATGATTCTTTTTTTCTAGCAATCTGTGGGCCTCTATGATTGCTTGTTCCCTGAGACTGGGTGGAACATATGGGATTCTGTTTACAGGAATGGGAGGGGTAGGAAAGGTATGAAATATCCTCTGGAAATGATGCTTTGTACCCATGTATCTGATGTTATGTTTAGCCAGGCTTCTGGGTACAAAGACAAGTGACCCCCAACTGCCTCCAGAGCCGAACAGCCGGGCCCCCTTTCAGGGGCGCTGGTAGGGTTGACCAGAGAACTTACCCCTGTCACCCTGTTGCTGCAGACCCCCTCTGCTGCGGGGGTGGCGTCTTCCATTATAACCCTCTCCTCTGCCTCTACAGGGGGTTTCTCCACGTGTGTCCTGAAAGGCTCCCTGTGCTTTTCGGAACCACATTTTCCCTCCCCTAGGGCCCTTGGGGTAGGGCTGAGTAGGGGTAGAAAAACAGACTCCAACGGCAGATAAGGTCTTGCCTTCCTGCTCACACCTGGTTAAAGTTTCCTTTACTTTAGGCCCAAACAGTGATGAGCCATCTAATGGGGTGTTGATAAAGGAAGACTTAAAGGGTTCCGCAAAGGAACAGAGATGCATCCAGGCTTGACTTCGGAGAGCAATGCCTGAACTAGCGGCTCTACTTGAACCATCAGCTGAATAAGATATGACACGGATGGATGAGTTTACAACTGAGTTTAGGGTAGTGAGCTGTGCGTTGACTTTGTCAGCCACCCCTGCAGCTACCGTACCCTGGAGAGCATCTCCTAGCTCTTTCAGGAGATCTCTTTGTAGTCTTGTAAAATGGGTTAAGTAGTTCAGTGATCGCAGAGAAAAAGTCGCTGAACTAAACATGCATTTCCCATATCTATCCATGATCCTAGAATCTCTGTTAGGAGGATGGATAGATGTGGATGTTTCAGACACTTCCTTTTTGGTGGCTGCAGCTACCACCATGGCATCAACAGGCACTCCCTTGGTCAAAAATGGCTTGTCCACTGGGCAGACATGAATTTATTTGGCTTGTGAGGGACAGGTTCCATGGCCTCCTGTGACTCCCATGCCTTACAAGAGATCAGTTCCATGAGCTTGTCGTAAGGGGGAGATACCCAAGAAGTGGAAGGTTGAGACCCACAAGTCTTCAAGAGCACGGACTTGTCCTCAGTAGGGGTCTTGGACTGCCAATCGCCCCTCTGACTAAGGATCTCTAATATCTCTGCAAAGGAGATATCTTCAGAGGGGGATTGAGGGGACCCTTCTGACTCATCCAAGTCCGTGTCAGATGTCAAAGACTCATGTGGGGAGTCTAAGTGCCTCCTCTTGCACAGTCTCTTCCTGGGCACCTCCTCAGTGGGGGGATCTGGGGAGGTCTCAGAAGAGCAGGGGATGCCCAGTGGGGGTACTTGAGGCTCAGGGTCTCTACGCTTAGGGGGACCGGTAGACGAAGAAGCAGACACAGGAGCTTGAGGGGAGAGGGAAGGCCGAACCGATGCTGACGTTGTCTTTGGAGACAGGACTCTCCTCATAGCATCGAATGCGCCATAGCTCCGACGAGAAGGAGTAGATGGAGCCGAAAGGACCATCTGATCCTCCCGCACCAAAACCATGGGCTCCGAGCCTGGGGTAGGAGCTGAGCTCATCCGAGCCGAAGCCCCGAGAGGAAAAGTCGGCACTGACAAATCAGTCTGACTATCCTCCCCGGACCCGATGGGAGAGCGTCTGCTCTTAGAGTCCTCAGTCAGCACCGAGGACATCCAAGTAGATGGAGCCAATAACACCGGTGCGGGTATTGACTCCAAGGGTTCGACAATCATCGGTTCGGGTTCCTTCGGCTCCGAGGGTCTAGTACAGCTCGGAGGAGGAGTAGACAAATCCGGTTCAATGGTCTTCGGCACCGACGAGCTGATCGGGGCCGACAACAATTTGGCAAGTCCTGGTGCCTGTAAAAGCTTCTTCACTAGCCGATCCATGTCCAAATCTGAAAGGCTGACTGAAGACTTAAATGAATGCACAGAACGTGCTGACTGGAGCAGAGGAGAAGAGGGAACCTCAGAGATCAGCTCCAATACTGGGAGCTGGCTCCGAATCAAAGGGACACTCAGTTCCGAGGTCTGTAGAACTGATGACCCTCCCTCTGAAGTTTTTGCTTTTTTTGCCACTTTGGAGTCCGAAGATTTTTGTAGATTTGGAGGATTTGGAAGACATGCTAGTACCTTCATGGCTACTCAACACCTCAGAAAAGGAATGCTGCAGTAATCCCCTGTCAATTAGCTTCCTCCTTCTCTCCAAGAGGACTCTTGAAGAAAAGGAATAGCAAATGCTGCAAGTGTCTTGGAGGTGTTTAGCCCCCAGACAGTAAACACATTGACTGTGTCTGTCAGTGACGGACATTTTCTGCCCACAATCTGGGCATTTCTTGAATCCCGATTTAGGATAGGACCTTTCCTTGTCATCCGACATAGTAAATAGTAGAAAACAAAAACCAGTATACTGAAACTAATACAGTGAAGTCCTTATTTTCCTTGTAAAGACCCACACTAACTAAGGAAAGCAACTAAGCCCAAACCGGGCACTATCTATGACAGTTAAACTATAAATTTACAAATACAGGGCTAAACAGGCCCACTGAGAAAAACCCTGACTATAAGAAAATAGAGATTATTAACTCTAGATAGGACTAAAAGGCCCACACAAAACAACTAAGCCAATAGAGCACTATCAGAAACTACAGATTCTATTATTAAAATTTTTAACACTAACACTCAAACTATCTATATGAAAATCTAAGAGAAAAAGAAATTTTTTTTATCAAAACTTGCTATTTTTTCTCACAAATGGTCCGAGCTAGCTGGATCACCGAGATCTTTCTTGCAACAGCAAACTAGATCTGGGATAATTCCAGCAGTGCATTGTGGGATAAGGGGCATGGTCTCGAGCAAACCTTGAGCTTTGCTATCGGCCGTGTTGGAGCCGAGGATTGGCTCTGAACTCATCAGTGAGAACAAACGGCGAGATTTAACAACTTCACATTAATTGCTCTGTCCAGTATGAAAGTTGGAAATTGCTGCCATCTGAACTTGGACAGTAGAATAACTAGATCCCTGTTGAAATAGTTCAGCTAAAAAGTCCAGGACTGATGGAATGGGAGCAAAGAAAGGATCCAATCCCTTGGCTGCTGAGCAAAAAGAAAACTCTTTCCAGTAACTTAGCAGTAGGTTCTGGGAAGCTGTTAGGAGTTAGTCAAGAGGGATGAGACAGAAGGTCTGGCTATAGATCCAGCATCCATGGTGTATGCACTAGTAGGCCACTGGAAAGGGAACCATGTTTTTCTGGGCCAATGAGAATTACTTTGGCCTTGCACTGATGGGCTTTCTGAATGAATTTGTTCAAGGAGAAAAGCATAAAGGTATCTGGGGGGGGGGCAGCTGTGGGCTACAGCATCCCTTGGTGATTGACCCTGTGGAGGAATCAGGGCAAAGTAACTGCTGCACTTGTAGTTCAGATGGGAGGCAAAGACATTGCAGCAAGGTTGGCCCCATTGGCTGACAATTAGTGTTGCCACTGTTGGACTGACGGAACACTCACAAGGAGTTAGAACAGTCCTGCTCAACTTATCCGCTAGAACACTGGAACACTCTGGAATATGCTTTGCTATCAGAAATTGGTGTGAAGGCATCACCCACTGCCAAACCCTGATGGCCTCTCGACATAGCAGGTGAGAACGGGTTCCTCCTTGTTTCCTGATGCACCATACTACAGCCATATTGTCTGACTGTATGGAGATCATACCCCAGGGAGGGCATCCTGGAAAGCCTGCAAGGCTAAGAGGACTGCCTCTCACCTCCAAGACACTGATATGAAGATTGGCCTCTAAGTGTGACCATGTTCCTTGGATCATTCTCCCTTAGAAATGCCCCCCCCAAACCCTAGAAGGGAGGTGTCAATGGGCACTACTGCTATTGGTGGATCTGGTTGAAAGGGTTGCCTTTGTGTTATTGAAGGGGAGGTAATGCACCACTTGATATGCTATCTACAAATTCCTGTGGGACAAATCCGGGCATGCAAAGAGTGAAATTTCAGAGACCATTGAACTGCAAGTGTCCACTGAGGAATTCACATGTGGTAATGAGCTCTGGGAAGCATTAATATGGAAAAAGAGGCATAGCAGATGTAGTATTAATATGGAGAATGAGATGTAGCAGATGTAGTATTAATCATGCTGGGCGAGGGGGGACAATGTAATACCTGTGAGGCTATTTGATGTAGGGAATAAGCTCTGTGTTGTGGAAGACTGACAATTTGTAGAGTGGTATTGAAATGGCATCCAATAAACTCTATCTGTTGTGTTGGAAGTAACTGACACTTGTGAAAATTCACTGATATGCCTAGGTCCAGCAATCACTGGAGGAGAAGGTCCAGATGACATACCAAAATATGCCTGGATGTAGCAGTTAGGAGCCAATTGTCTAGGAAGGGGAAACCTTGGATCCCGAGCATGCAAAAATGTACTGCCACCACTGCCATTATTTTGGTGAACACCCTGGGGCTGTGATGAGACTGAATGTGAGGGCTCTAAACTGGAAATGTTGCCTCCCAGCCAGAAACAGAGAAACCTCCTGGATTACTTCTGTATTTTCATGCGATAGTAAGCATCCTCCAGATCTACTGAGAACATCAAATCATCCTTCCTCAGAACAGGCATTACGGACTGAATTATGAACATCCAGAATTCTGTCTCTTTTAGGACTAGTTGAGATGACTGAGATCCAAAATTTCTCTTAGATCCCCTCTTTTCTTCGGAAATAAAAAGAACCTTGAGTAGACTCTGGATCCTAATTGTTTTTTTGGGGGGGACTGGATGGATGATCCTTTTTTTCTAGCAGCTTAGAAATTTGTAGTACTGCTGGTTCCCACTGACTGGGTGGAACATCGGGAATCAACTTCTTCTTTGCTGGAGGACAAGAAAAGGGAAAGGAATAGCCTCCGGAAATTGTATTTTGCACAAACTTGTCTCTTGTTAAATCTAGCCAGGCTTGGTGGTGCAGAGATAAGTGTCCCCAACTGCCTCCAGAGTGCAGCAGTCAGGCAACCCTTCGTGGACTTTGAGAGGGCCTCTCGGTAAAGGGACTACAGAAGCCCTAATTATGCAGTCTGCCTCTGCCTCTTGGGTGACGTCTTTTAGGATTCGCTCCACCTCTGCCAAAGGTGGGTCTATCGCCAGGAGAATCCTGGTAAGAACTCTGTGACTTAGGAAACCACATTTTTTCCCCACCCTCTGATTCCTGGAATAGACCTCTGAAGTGCAGAAAAACAAATGCCTAATGAAGAGACAGTCTTACCATCCTGTTGACGCCTGGTCAAAGTGTCTTTAGCTTTGGGCTCAAAAAGTTTGGAACCATTGTAATTGGTATTGATGAAAGAAATCTTAAAGACTTCTACAAAATCACAAAGATGCATCCAGGCATGCTGTCTAACTGTAAGACATGCGGCTGCCACTCTGACTAAACCATCGGCTGCACTGGAGATGAAATTCATGGCTATGTTAGAGGTTGGCTGCAGAGTTGAAAGCTGGGAGTCCACAGTCTTTCGGACATTCATAGGCAAAACACCAGAAAGAGACTTGGAAATTTCTTTAGCCAAGTCCCTCAGAAATCTGACAACATGCACAAGACAATTCAGTGACTTGACTGCAAAGGTCGCTAATGAGTAAGCCCATTTACCAGATCTGTCCAATGCCTTAGACTCCCTGTTAGGGGGATGGACAGAGGAACTCTCCTCATACAATACCTTCTTTGTGGCTATTGCTACAACTGTGGCATCCACAGGAAGATATTTATTCCAATGCTTCCTATCCTTGGGAACTTATAAATTTCCATCTGGTTTCTTGGGGATGGGCTCCACCACATCAGGATCCTTCCAAGCCCATTCCACCATAAGATCAACCAGTGGATAAATGGGTGATACCACCCAATATAAAGTTAATCCAGTACCAAAGGTTTCCAGAAATACAGATTCATCTGGAGAGGGATCTTCAATGGACCACCCCCCTCTTTGTTTCATAAATTCAAGAAATTCACCAAAGGTGATGTCCTCTCAGAGAGACCTGGGTGAACCCTCACCTTCATCCAAATCTGCATCCTCTGTGACAGATTCTGGGGAGGAATCTATGTGCTTTCACTTGCACCTCTGTTTCTTGTGAACTGATTATGTTGGTGAAACAAATGGTTCAGAATCAGACTGAGAGATGACGTAGCAAACAGTTCCAGATGCCTGTGGTGCCAACTGTCCCTGCCTGGTAGGATGAGGGGAAAATTACATTGCAGGATCCAATTGGGGCCTGGATAGAACTGAACTCTGAGAAAGTGTCCTCTGTTTGGGTAAATCCAAAACCTTTTCTACCACCTTAAAGGCAGAAGCTGCCATTAGAACTGAGGATCCCTCTGTATATGAAGATGACACAGAAACCCTGACCTATTGTATTCCTGGTCCAAAACAGACCTCAAGCCAACTCTGTCTAGTGCCAAGGCCCTCAAGGGAAGAGACAGCACCAAGAATCTTGGGGTTGAACTCATCCCCCAGAAGATGGAAGTGACACTGTGGCTCCGAATCGCTTCCTGATCGGATGGCATCAGACATGAGAGGGATAGGGTAGCTATAGGCATTGAAGTTGAAGTAAATGCCGGCAGTGAAGGAGGCACCTCAGGATGGGTCAGATCCAGAACTATTGGAGGCTAATTATGGACCGCAGCAGGCAAAAGAAGTGGAGGATCACGGTGGCTATTGATCAGTACATTACCTGGGGACGGTATTGACAAAACCCCAAGCTGGATCTGCATCTTCAAATATTTTCTTATCATCCTGCTGATGTCATACTCTGTAAAGCTCTGAAATGATCAGGTAATTGAACCCACTGAAGAAGATCTGGAGTATCTTTTCTCCTGCAAGACTGGAGAATGTAACCTGGGGCTGACTGGTTCCAGTGAAAACTGGGTACGAGGGGAAGAGATGCAGATGATCCTACTGATGGATCTGAAGATTGTTTAGATACAGAAAGAGATATGTCATTTTCCTTTTTCCTTCTTGTCTGAGGCCTTATCTGAAATCTGTGCCCTGTCTTGTTTCTTACTAGAGGAAGCAGAAGAGGTAGGCTCAGTAGAAGTAGGCCCTGTCTGTGGAGGAAGAAGTCCGTTCACCGCCAATTTGTCAAAGCGAGCTTGTAAGGTTGTAGGGCTAAGAAACACACATAAAGAGAGATTTATGCCCACACTAAGAACATTTCTTAAAGGCTTGAGATTCAGCCATAATGATAAGGCAAGGTTAACTAGAAGAAACCCTAGGCAAAAAAAAAATACTATAGCCAAAGAGTCTGACAAAAATCTAAACCTCTGTGAACAGTAATAAACACCATCTTAGAACTATATCTAAGGAACACATTAATTTAATGAACACACTAATGGTTAGTGACACACTACTAATACTATGTTAACCTATATCTATGAAAGAAGTTAGTTCTATACTACAACTAGAGGGAGACAAGTCTCCCAGTAGAAGAGGAATACGTTATAAAGGCTTTTAACTATTTTCGAAAATACAAAACTTTTCTTGTAAGCAAGGGATATGAGAGCCCTCAAGAACGTGTCTGAAGTCTTCAGGGGCAAACAAGATCTGAGGTATTGGAATGCAGTACAGGGGAATTATAGGTAGGGGAGGAGTTAGAGCCCTAAGCTGTAGGAACTTCAAATTTGGTACACAGGTTGGATCCGGTCAGATCTGATGTCCCATATATTGACTTGGATGAAAATAGACAACATTGGATATTTAAAGATAAACAATGCTAACTTTACACCAGAAGCAGTCATTCAAATGTTACTAATTCCAGAGTCTCTCACATCTTGCAAGATCATCAAGGAATTTGTCTTATTTGTACTTACTAAAAATATCACTTCCATGGTCCTAGACAATTTAAATGGATGCTTAATAAATAGCACCAAACAGGCCCTTACAGTACCCCTCCAAAATTTATTTGATCTAATCTTAACCACAAGGTATGTCCCTGAAGCATGAAGAATGTCTGCTGTGAGGCCCCTTCACAAGACAAGCCCTTCCACAGACCCTGGGAACTAAAGACTCATCATCCTAACTAGCCTGATGTGAAAAGTCATGAAACACATTGCATCAAATCTGACCTCATAAAGTAATATCAAAATCTACATACAAACAGGCTATCAACATTTTTTTTCCTTTTTCTTGGCAAAGATAGTTCGTGTCTACTTAATTTAGCAATCTTACTTAAGAAAAAGTCACACAGGCAGTGGACAGCGGTTACTCTGTCCCTATAGCATATCTAGGTTTTGCCAAGGCATTTAATAGCATCCCACATGCTGGTTATTATAAATAAGTAGGCAACCTCATAGTAAAGTACACGGTAAACTAGTTGAAAACTAAAACCAACACAGTTAATGTAGCAGGTGTCACCTCAGAAAGCAAGAAGGTAACTAGTGGTGTACCTTAAGCCTCAGTGCTGGGGACCCTCTTTTTGGAATTTACCTCTAAACCACACACCCAGGCATATGGCTAACTAAATTTGCAGACAACGGTAAGCTAGGTGTTACTATTCATTTACCCCCCTTTTTTCTTTTATTGAATTAGCATTTGTGATATAGGCAAACTTACATTTATATAAAACTAATTAAGTCATATTAACAAGCTCACATTTACAAACATTACACATCACATTTACTGTTCTATATAATAAATTCAACATTGCATAAATTGTTCAGTTTCTGCCTTCTCTTAAACATCATGCCTCCTCCAAAACACTTTTCTACATGTACTGTTCTCACAGTTTCCATTATTTTCTATGCAATTTGCACATACTTTTTCTCTGCTACAATATTTACTACTTCAAGCATGATTGGTTTAGACTTTGATTTCCATTTTCTAGTAATTGCTTTTTTGGCAGCCACCAGAATTAAACTTAACAAGGCCTTACTATGTCTAGACAATTCAGTTCCTATATCCCAGCTCAAAAAATAATTTCTTTAGTTACATTCATTTGCTCACCAAGTATTCCTGACTGAGTACTCTGTAGGTCATTTTTAAAGTCTGCAAACTCATTACACTCTGAAAACATATGCTCCCAGGTACCTCCTCCTTCTCCATTACACCTCCAGCATTTGCCATCTACCTGAGAAAAGATTATTTGGAGTCCGCTTGGGGTATAAAAGTACCTATGCAAACACTTACAGGCAAAAATCATGAATCTTCTAGACTTTTTGTTACATATTTGGGAGCCATATACATGTCCTTCTAGTGTTTCTTTCTAAATTGCTTATCTAATTACCATTCATCTATCCCTTTATATACAATCACTTCAGCAGGAACTAATCCTTTGATCAGTGAGCTGGTCATGTCAACTAATGTTGCCAAATGGGTATGGGTATTTGCCGGTGATAAGTGGGCTAAGGTACAGGCCTACTCCAAACTACACCACTGACCCATGCCAACAGTGGGAGGGGTGTATGTGCCTGTACTGGCCAGTGTGAGCCTGTCATAAAGCCCAACAGCCCTGGGTCAATGAGCTACTGGCCAGCCACTGTCCATTTGCCCAGCTTGGAATACATGGGACAGCTATGTTAAACAAAAGCTGGATGTAAAACCAATCAACCTGCTAAACATGAACTAAGAATTGCTACACTAAATGTAGGTTTGCTGAAAGGGTGCAGCTTGAAAGTGGATTGACATGATGGTAAGGAGCAGGCTGGACATCCTATGTATCCAAGAGACAAGATGGAAGGGCAGTGCAGCAAAGCCACTTGGCTTGGGGTTCAGAGTATACTACTCAGGAGGAGGACAAGCTAGAAATGGTGTGGGAATTGTGGTGAGGAAAAAGCTGTAGAAGATAGTGACGGATGTCATGAGAATTAGTGATAGACTCAGGGCAATCAGACTCCAGCCTAATGATAGGTCAGTATTCACAATGTCAGCATGTGCTTCACAGCAGGGTTGTGATAGTGAGGTAAAGACTGCATTCAGACAGCAGTTGCACAACCTACTACATAAAGCAGGACAACAGAAATTGGTGTTTTTAGTGTGACTTGAATGCACATATCGGAACAGACAGAATAGGATATGAGGACTGCCTTGGCCACATGGGTGGGGCAACAGGAAAAAAAAGCAGAGGCCATTTTAGACTTCTGCCTGGCAAATTAATTGATAGTAGCCAACACATGGTTCAAAAAAAGAGACAGTCACAAGATCACATACAAGAGTGGTCAACATGTATCTCAGGCAGACTTCTTCCTAGTAAGAAAAGGACACTCTGGTAGAATCAGAGATTACAGTCATCCCTAGTGAAACAGCCAGCCCACACATTAAACCACTGTTTGCCAAAATCAGCTGCAAGCAGTGGTCAGAGAAGACTCTAAAGTCAATAGAGACCAGGCTGCAGACCTGGTAGTTGAGTGGAGAGAAAGCACAACAGTTCAAGTAACTACTCATGGCTCTAGCATCTCAAGAAGAGGTGGAAATAGGTGGAGTTGAAGAAGAATGGCAGTGCCTGAAAACAGCATGTGTGAGGATTACAGAAGAGATATGTGGCTGAGCTAGCTATGGAAATAAGGTATATAAGGAAAGTCTGTGGTGGAATGCAGAGTCCAGGAAATCATCAAAATAAAGGAGGAGTGCAGGAAAAAGTAGGAGATAGAAAAGATGGACCGGGTTAAGAAGGAATACTGGTTGGTTAACAAAGAGGCTAAGAGAGCAGTTGCAATAGCAACGAATAAGGCATCAGAGGCACTCTACCAGCTTCTGTAAAGTCAGTCAGTAGCTGGAACAAACTAATTCTATCAGGTTGCAAGGCAAAGACAGAAAAATAAATAAGATAGTCAGACACCCTTCATAAGAGATGCCGGCGACAACCTGCTTACCAGTCCATAGGACATCAAAGGCAGTTGAAAGATGTACAACCAGTAGTTTCTGAATGCTGTACTGCCCCAGATACAGCCTACGATGACAGAATAGGAGTCCATCACAAAAGATGCACGAAAAGCACTAAGGAAAATGAAGTCAGGGAAAGCAGCAGGCTCAAATGAGGTCACATCAGCTATGATAAAGAAGCTGGGTGAGATAGGGGAGAAATGACTCCTGAGCGTACCCATAGCAGTGTGGAAAGAAAGGTGTATCACAGATTACTGGAGAATAAACATACTAGTAGCAGTGTTCAAGAACAAAGGGGGCATTCACAACTGTGGTCAGTACAGAGGTATCAAACTCTTGTCACACTGCATGAAAGTTCTAGAGAGGGTAACTGATAAATGAATATGCAGAGTAATAGAAAGTAAGATAGAAAGTAAAATGGGATATGTTTGGATTCAGATCAGGATGGAGCACAATTGAACCAATGTTTGCAGTGAGAAAGATGGTTGAGAACAAGCTAGAGATAGAGAGAGAGTCCAACTATGCATTCCTAGAGCTGGAGAAAGCATATGACAAGGTCCCAAGAAAGTTGATTTGGCACTCTTGTAGTGGTTCAAAGTCCCAGAAACACTGATAATTACTGCAAGTTATGTACAAGGACCCAATGACTCAAGTCCAATGAGTGTTTGGTCTCACAGAGGGGTTCCCAGTGGGAGTGGGTGTACAGCTGGATTCAGCTCTGAGCCCACTGCTGTTCATAATGGTGATTTGCTAAATTAGCAAACAGGTTGGAGGGGACAGATCAACAAAGTTGCTGTATGCAGAGGATGTGGCATTCCAGGCAGATTCTGAGCAAGAACTTCAGAAAAGGATATGGGAATGGAATGTAAAACTGAAGGGACATGTGATGAAATTGAGTACAGATAAGCCCATTGTAATGACAGCAGGAGTTCAGAAGAAGCTGAGAATGAATTAAGATAGAAGGGAAAACAGTTGAACAGGTTAACAGCTTCAAGTATCTGGGAGGGGTGGTTGAGGAGAAGGGAAGTCTGAATGAGAAGGTCAAAGCTAGAATCAGAGGGGCTGCAGCCAACTGGCACAGAGTGTCAGGTGTAGTATATGACAGAATAATGCCAAAGAAGCTTAAAAGTAAGGTGTACAAAACAGTGGTGCGACTTGTATTATTGCGTGGTGTGAAGATAGGTAAAGGCTGCCAGCCTAGCCAGATAGAATTCTGCAGATAATTCTGTCATTTGTAAATATTAATGTAAGCCACAAGCTTGTTCTCTTAAATGTGAAAAGACTGCACTGGATACTGAACTGCAAAAATGTAACAACAGTGTACTCTGCTGTAAGAAAGCTAAGTCAAGCATTTTATGACTGTATTTGATGTCAAAATTCGTAACCGATATGTCCAGAGGGAGGCATTCTGCCTATTGTTTTAAGACCAGAGTAAGTGGCTAGAATTTGCATGTATAAATGTCCTTTATTGCTCTGCTTTCTGACTAGGTGTAAAGAATGTAAATGTAGTTTCTGTTAGCCTGGGAACACCAGAGAAGTGTGAATAATGATGTTATGTGAATCATCTCTGTGTTATCAATTTAAAGAGAGAATCAGAGAGCTCAGAGCATTTTGTCTTGAGATCATCCAACATCACCAGCACTGTTTTGCTCTATATGTAAGTTATTTAGAACTGTGTTTTCTCTTAGATATAGCTAGGGAATAGGAAGATTTGACTAGTTTGTTTTTCTGTGATGTCAGAACTTTTCTACGGTATTATTTTAAGTATTTCTCTGTAACCTCTGAACTCTTGACTAGCACTGTGTAGTAAGAAGCATTGTCTTGTGTTTTTATTATTTATTTATTATTAAATATTTTTAAACCTTTCAACTATGGCTGTTTTGTGCATAGATAATTTAAGCTCTAAGAGTACATTGCATGTATATATAGTGATACTGTACCAAGTCATTCTAATAAGCCTTGACTGTTCAGTCACACTTACCATTTGGATAATAATATTGCACAGTAATAATTGGACACCCTTTCAGAAGGGCCTTTGAGTAGCTGATATTAGTGGGTGGTGGCAGCTGGTACTACCTTTTAGACTGAGCTGAAAAGGGGCACAGAACCTGTGCCAGCCTTCCAGGAGTGTCTGTGTGGTTGTATATAACTCTTATCTCAAAGTGTATGTGTGTGTGTGTCAGCTACTTGGGCAGGGACATGAAGCACTCATTGGACAGAGAGGGTGCTGGAGGTTTTAGCTTGCCCACTAGGCTAAGATCTGGACCCTATAGCTGTGCCAATGGGGAGTCTTATTGGGGACCTGCAGAGAAAGGGAGAAACCAGCCCCAGACTGTGATCTCTGTGTGCTCTTAAAGGAAACTGTACTTTACTGTGTGTGTATTTATTACCTTTTCCCTATATGGATGCCCCTCACTGGTGCTAGTGGTGAGGACTGAGGCTCCTTGATTGCTGGGCCAGTGCACGGGCGTTACACATGGTATGGAAACTCGGGCGGTAAAGGCAGAGAAGTTGAAAAAGCTAGATGTGTTGGAGATGAAGTGCCTGAGACAGATGGCAGGGTGAACATTGTGGAACAGATGAAGAAATGAGGACATAATAGCAGAAGCCAAAGTAGCTGGAATTGCAGAAAAGGTTAAAGAAAACAGATTACAGCAGTTTGGGTACACGTGCAGAAAAAAAAAAGACAATCTGGTGAAGCAGATGTTGACAGACAAGAAGAAGAAAAGAGGAAACTAGGGTAAACAGCAAAGAAGTGGATGGATTGTGTGAGAGGAGTCCTGCGACAGTCAGGCAAGAGTGTCGATGAAGGCAGGAGAGTGGCACTGAATAGAGAGAGAGAGAGAGATGGTGACAGCTGACACAACACCCTGATCCCATGTAGAAAATGGGAAAAAGGGGACTGATGATGATAATGTTTCAAAACTAACTGTGTGCAGGGTATAAATTAAATGCTAAACAGTGCAATACTGTCGCATTTGGAAACAACTTCATTTAGAAATTATGGCATTTATAGTACCCCATACCATGTCCACATTGTAGTCAGGGATCTCGGTACCTTGGTTGACAAAGCACAGTCGTGTATGTTGCACTTACCCATAACAGCAGATGTTTAACTTTCTCATTGCTGCAGAGCCTCTAGGATAGATTGGGTTGCATCTTGCTCAAGACACAACAACTGGCCAACTTCCAAAAGTTCTGGCTCCCTCCTAAACTTCCACTCTGACTGGTAATTGGCTAGCCTTGAGGAGGAAAAATCAGCAGATAAAGTGGAAAATCTTCAGAACTTTCTTATCTAAAAGTTAAGAAATAGTGTACTCATCCTGAACTAAGCAAACAAGAAAAAAAGCACCAAACTACCTCCCAATAGTGACTACATACAATACTGGTGGTGGTGGTGTGGGGGGGGGGGTGATGCAGCTACTGCAATACTAAGGAATTTGAGTATCTACTGTTATGGTTAAGTGCAACTTGCACAACTGTGCTGTGTTCTTTATTCCCACGGTTGCAGTAGCCTTTAGGCTGTATGGGTTGATGAAAAATGCTTATCCAACTTGGGAGGAGGAAGAATATGGATCCAGGAGCCCCTGGAGAATGGTCCTAACAAAGCAAGTCCTGGATCTGGAGGAAGAAGGAATCCAGTTTTTAATGCACTGTAAAGGTATGTACAGAGGAATGCTTTTAGAGTCCACTCCTTTCCATTATGATATCAAAGGAGGCCTCAGAGTACACCCGGATACTACCTGGAACTGGTTTACTACAGTGGATATAATAAAAGGCAATAACTAATGACAACCATTTAAAAGTAGCCTGTTTTGACAAGTGTTGTTTTTTCTTAGTCCCACAATCTCGCCTGGAAATGTTAAAGATTTCCCATTAGAATTCTGCAATGATTTTTGACTGTTTCCTGTTTATTTACCATTAGAGACTAGGAGGCTGCCAGGCCTGTGATACTGGTGACACATAGCAGGAGTGGAAGTATCGCCCTCCCCCTTATAATGGCTGAGTTGTCTCATGTTGTCACCATGGAGCTCTCCTCCATACAGCTGAGGAAAAGGTGAGGCATGTATGGGAGCATACACATGCCTCTTCCTCCCAGACAGACAGTAACTATAAGACAGCAAGCCACCTGTAGGAGTACGTAGGCTACTCCTCAGGATCTAAGGTGGCCCACTCCTTACTACCCTACTAGCACCAGATTGGAATTAATGGACTAATTAGGCTTCCTGGCTAGGAAATTGTGGGCTATAGGACTCTCTGTTAGCCCACGATATGCCTGGCTCTTGCTCATCGAAGGATGAATAGGCTGACTAGGTGCAGATAAAGGAGCCATCAGGCAGATCTTGGGGAAAGTGAAAGTGGGGGGTAGGTAAGGAATTTTGTAGCAATCTTATGCACCTTTACATTCCATCGAGTTAATGGTGAGATCTAGATCCCCTCTTCAGCATACATAAACAAGGGACCTGAATGCCTGTTTGGTTTACTTCATTTGACATGGTGAGAACCCTTGTTACCATTTTAGCAATTAAAAGTGTGAATGACTAACAGTCATGATCTAAAAGACAAACCTGTGAAAAAGTCTTCTCCAACATAGTTTCTTTCCCTTTTTTGGGACCAGTATGAAAATCACCTGCTTCATATTAGTGGGACACCCCCCATTTGTAAGCCTCAGATGGCTACTTCAAGAAAATTAGGGGAGAACTCAATGCCTCAGTTGGCTACTTCCAAAAAATTAGGGGAGAACTCAATACCCATTTTAAGGTAGATTTCCATTAGTAGACTATTTGGTACTGAAGTCTTACCTTTTTTCCCTGAAGTCTTTAAGTATCGAATGAAGTCCTCCTGATGAGAAATACCATAAGTAATTCTCACTGTACTAGGCTAAGTGAAGGTAACCTCAGCCTCATGGCTCATACTTATTGATATCTACCTTCTGGAAAATAAACCATGTGGTAGCTCTTAAAAGCTACCAGCACTTGCTCTGAGCTAACTACTAACTTTTCTGTATCTGAATTTCTTATTTTACACACCAAACAGTTGGCCACTTGTTACCTTAATCTTACTGAAAGTCATATAGTTGCAGATGAAAATTTTTTAAAGTGTTAGATTCTGGGCCTTTTTAGCTTAGTCTAACTTGTATCTAGCAGTTTCAGTATTATTTTCTTTGTCTCTAATCTGTGGTTTGCCTACTAGATATCCCTTTCTATACAAAGCTAAAGGTCTAGCAATGAGTTCTGTAAATGTCTTAGATGGCAGACCAACATCTTATAACTTGACGTTTATGTATTCTTGCAACAACCTTGATAATTCTAGTTTGAAACTGTCCATCTAAGCTGATAAGGACATTTCCTGGGCTCCATGCAGGCCATTCTAGTTTTGAATATAATATGTTACCTCAATGTCTCCTCCTTTATAAGTTCAGCTATCAATGTCTCAGCAGGTTATTTTCTTTAACTCAAACCTAAAATTTGAGAAGCATGGTCTGACAAAACCACTGGGGAAATTTCTAAACAAGACAAGGAATCTACCAGCACCTATGTTCTTTTATCAGGCTCTTATGAATCTTCTTCTTTTCTTCTTCCGGCTTTTCCCGGTTAGGGGTTGCCACAGCAGATCACCTGTCCGCTCATGATTGGCAGTGGAGTTTTACAGTGTCGAGTTGCCAGCCCGGTGCCCAAACTTCCACGGAAGGCACACACACTCACTCACGCCTAGGGCCAATTTAGAGTATCCAATCCACCTACAACATGTCTTTGGGATGTGGGAGAAAACTGGAGCACTCGGAGGAAACCCACGCGACCACAGGGAGGACATGCAGACTCCACACAGAAGGCACCCCAGCTGAGGATCGAACCGGACAACCTCTTGCTGTGAGGCGGCAACACTAACAACTGCACCACTGAGGCCACCTGAATACATGAGTATTTTATGAACTTCCAGAAAAAATATGTAAAACCATATCAAAAGATACTTAACTCTGTCAAAACGCACTCTCTCTCTCTGCATTTTTAATTCTGCTGGTAGCTTGGTCAATTTGGAAAAAAAATGCACATACCACGGACACTTTTTTCCTTCTTCTCTCTCTCTCCCCTCTGATAAAGCCAAGAGAAACTATTGTTGTTTTTCCAACTATAACCCCCCATCCCAGTTGATCAGACATCTAACAACTCTTGTCTGGTTTCTACATCGTCTATTCTATACTGAATATCTCTAATCGCTACATCCAGTTCTTCAAGGTGACTGGAGTGCTGAGAAAGAACTTGCCCCATTCTCTGTGAGTTCTGGATTTGTCTAATATTGTAGTATTTATTTTAAGTAATGCAGCCATAATTTGTTCAAGCAGGAATTTTGCATATTCTCCATTGATGCTGTCACCTTGTCAAAATTAGTTGTAATGTGTGTGGTTTCTCTTGCTGAAGCAGGAGTCTCATACCTCTCAACTATACAGATTTTTGCAGAATGTCCAGATTTTGGCCTCATATTTTTGGTCCATTTTTCATAAAATTGTGGTTTTCTGGCAAATTAGTGGTATATCATTAAAGATTGAAGTTAGAAAATGATGACGGACATTTGATTTTCAGACTTCATATACTTCAAAAAAATTCATACTAATGCAGAACCTGTTATTCTATCAGCTTTCTAAGTTTGTAAGACCCAATATTTAAAAATTGTCCCTATTTTTGGGCCTTCATTCCACTTTTATTTATGGCTTTGTTTAGATTTCTTGCTCTATGAGGTTGAGAGGTATGAGCAGGACCGACCATACTTCTTGGCTTTCCTTCTGCAAATCTAGGTGAGTTCAAAGTTGTTTGCTTCTTTTTGCTCAATAACACTGTGGAAACAAGACCCAGAAAGCTAAAAAATGCTGTTGCAGTAATTATGGAATAAGCATGAATTTAAGCAACAAAAATATGACCTTTAACCAGATTACAAGCACAACTTCTAATTTATATGTGTCATGCTCACTATCACATCTGGAAATCCCTGTCTTATTTTTGTGACTTATTCAATATCAGATGGAATTATACCACTGCTAAGGGACAACATAACAGCATGCAGTACATGACCACATCAAACAGATGAATGCATGCTAACAAAAGTCCATTTGCACTAGCAATAACAACTGTATGCTTCCTTCAGATGAGAACCTACCTGTGCTATTAAAGGCTTGTGCGCTGTGCAGTCTGTGTTGCTGCTTAAGCCCCATCATCATTTCTATATAAGCTGTGTACAGAGAGGCACTCAGTTGGCTGCTGAAGTACACAGTATAATGCTGCTTCTGCTCCATTTGCAGTAGACCTCTCACTGACATACAACTGGTATGCAGTGCACAAAGTATCTATGAATCTAACCACCAAAAAGAAGCTCACGCTTATGCATCTGACTAAATCTTGTTTTTAAATATTACTTTGTTCAGTACGTAATTTATGAAAAAGTAAAGATCACAAAATGTACACAGTTATGTCACAGATCAAATTTACCCCCCCCCCTTTTTTTTTTTTTTTTGGTAAAATCTACTAAGTGTGCCTATGATACTTTAAAATCAAAAATTTTGCACTGGATATACTTTATATAACTCTGGGTCTTACATGTAAACCGATACAGGTATGCCTAGAACAGACTGAATTAACAAAAGCATGAACAGTAAAAAAAAAAAAAAAAAAAAAAAAAAGAAAGAAATTTTTATATATATATATATATATATATATATATATATATATATATACATATAGTGCTATACAAGGAAAATAAGCAAATGAATGACACTCAATGCAGCTAATTAATTGATTTCTATCAGCCACCACCAAGTTGCTTTATGAGTGACATGAACAACTGAATTAAAACCTTATTCTGTTCCATGACATACAAAGTATATGTACATCCCACAAAATATTACGTGTATATGTGTGTGTGTGTGTGTGTGTGTGTATGTATATATATATATATATATATATATATATATATGTGTGTGTGTGTATGTATATATATATATATATATATATATATATATATATAAATATATATATACTATATATATATACATACATATATACACACACTCACACACACACACACACACACACACACACACACACACACACACACACACACACACACACACATATTACTAGTAATTATTATTTATATCAAGTACTCGTTATTCAATTAGAGCATAAAAAGAAGTTATGTACTCGCCATAACATTCCATCTGGGTAGTTAGACTTAATTTGTCATCAACCTGTGGGTTGTCAGATCTGGACGGGATCCGAGACTGCAGTTTCACCATCATCTGATCCTAGCTCCAAGCTTCTCACCTTACCCGTAATACCCCTCCATCTCCTTCCTTCCCTCAGATCAAGTTTGCAATGCCCCTCACATAGACCCGAGCCAAAAACCTTCGCAAACAAACAACAGGAGAGCCACAAAGGAGCCCTCTCTTGTCTGCCAATGCAGAAAGCACCAAGAGAAGGTCAGGGGAAAGGAGGGAGGGAGGGATGGTTGATGACAAATGAAGTCTAACTTCTCAGATGGAATGTTATAGTGAGTACATAACTTCTTTATCTGAAGCTGTTAACTTCATTTGATCATCAACCTGTGGGACAGAGTCCCCAGCTACCAAAACCTTGGGTGGCCCGCATGGAAGGATATTCCAGAGCACTGCAGAGCCAAAGGATGCTCTCTCTCTGGAAACCATGTCCAATTTATAATGAGAAATGAAGGTGTGAGATGAGGACCAAGTAGCCGCCAAACAAATATCGTCCAAAGACACTCTAGACCAAAAAGCAGCTGACGTAGCCATGGACCTGGTTGAATGGGCATTTATCCTACCCAGAAGAGACATGCCTTTATCTTTGTAAACCTGAAGGATGCAAAGGGAAATCTATCTGTCAATAGTTACCTCAGAAACTGGTTTGCCCAGAAAGGGCTTAGCAAAGGACAGAAACAACTGGTCAGACTTGCGATGGGCTTTAGTCCAGTGTAAGTAGAAACGTAGCTGTCTATGCACATCTACCAAATGCAATTTATATTCACCCCTGTTCTGAAAATTTGGAAAGAAGACAGGTAAATTGATTGATTATTTGTTTCTGAGGCCACTTTAGGCAGAAAGGAAGGATTAGTATAAAGTGAAACCCTGTCTTTATGAAAATAATATAAGAAGGTTTTACAGATAATGCTTGAAGTTCTGACACTCTCCTAGCCGTGGTAATAGCCACTAGAAAAGCTGTCTTCCAAGATAAAAATTTCAAGTCCACAGAAGCAGCAGGCTCAAAGGGTGGAGCACCCAAAGCTTGTAAAACTAGGGTAAGTTCCCAAGGAGGGGTAGGATCTTTAACTGAGGGTCTTAAAAGAAAGGTACCTTTAGAAAGAAGTTATGTACTAACCATAACGTTCCATGTGAGTTGTTCCATCTCACATTCATTCATCACTGATGGGTTCGGAGCCGATCCTTGGCTCTGACACGGCCGACTAGCAAGCTCAAAGTTCTCCAGTAGCTCAAGACTCCACCCCTTATCCCACAATGCACCGCTGGAATTACCTCAGATCTTGTTTGCTGCGTACCATACAACAGTACAATAATTATTCTGCCTAGGAATGAATACACATTGAAAAACCAGGATGAAGACAGCCTCCAGGTCAACTGTCAGCCAGGAGGGGGAAGGAGGGAGGGAGGGACGTGAGAATGAAGGCAAGATGGAACAACTCACATGAAACGTTATGGTGAGTACATAACTTCTTTATGTGAAGTTGTTCAATCTCACCGTTCATTCATCACTGATGGGTAGCATCCCTAGCGCCCTGATCTTGGGTGGCTCACGGAAGTACACTCTTCAGAACCATAGATCCAAATGAAGCCCTATCCCTGGAGGCCTTATCCACTTTGTAATGAGTTATAAAAGTGTGAGGTTTAGACCATGTGGCTGCTGCACAGATGTTATCCAAGGGCAATTTGGCTTGAAAGGCTGACAAGGTAGAAACTGCTCTGGTTGAATGAGCCTTTACCTTACTAGACAAGGGCATATTATGACAGGCATATGTATAGGTGATACAATCCAACAGGCACTTAGACAGGGTTGTTTACCTTTCCTGGTCTCAGAAAAAGACACAAAGAGCTGATCTGATTTCCTAATGTCTTTTGTTCTGTCCAAATAAAATCTAAGTTTTCTATGAACATCGAGTTTGGTTTACTATTGAAAATGCGAACGGCACTTGGGCGACAGTCGGATAGTCGAACGTATAAGGTCGTAAACAAGGATGTCGAAGACAAAATAATCAATCTAGGAATGGTTTTAACATGGGTCGAGGTAGGTGTTCAGTATTATTCCCTACTACAAACATCTTCCTACCTCGGCCATGTTAAAACCATTCCTAGATTGATTATTATGTCTTCGACATCCGTGTTTACGACCTTATACGTTCGACTGTCGCCCAAGTGCCGTTCGCATTTTCAATAGTAAACCATCGAGTTTATGCAACATATATTCCAATTTGTTGGTATGATTAGGGAAGAAAACGGGCAACTCAATGACTTGATTAATGCTAACCTCAGAACATACTTTGGACAGAAAGGATGGATTTGTCCTGAGAGATACTCTGTCAGTATGGAAGATCATGTAAGGGGGCTTGATGGAAAGGGCTTGGAGCTTTGACACTCTACGGGCTGAAGTGATGACTACTAAGAAGATAGTTTTCCATGACAAGAATTTTAGTTCACAAGATGATGCAGGCTCAAAAGGAGGAAGAATGATACCAGATAACATAAAATTCAAATTCCAGGGGGAATAAGGTGTCTTCACTGGAGGCCTTATGTGAAAGGAATCTTTTTGAAAAGCCTTAGATAATTGGTGAGCCATAATATTCAAACCATCAATTCCTAGATGGAAACTAGATATAGCAGCAAATTGTACTCGCACCGTAGCCGCTGCTGCTCCTTTGTTGAAGATTTCCGTCAAGAATTGTAAGATAGAAGACAATGGCGCTTGATAAGGGTCAATGTTGTGAGAAGAAGCCCAAATGGAAAATCTCTTCCACTTACTACGATACAATTTTCTGGTGCAAGGTTTATGGGAAGCCAACAAAATCTGACTAGTGTCATGGGAAAGATTATTGAGCCTGGCTATGCAGGGAATTGGAGCAGCCAAGCGGTTAGCTTCAGTGTCTGCAAAGATAGGTGAAGATCCCCTAACGGATGTGTCAACAAGTCTGGAACTGGGTCCAGGATCCATGGATCTTCCAGAATATGATGGTAAAGAAACGGGAATCAAATAAGCTGAGGCCAATGAAGGGCTATAAGGATGACTGTCCGTCCCAGCGACTTTGCTTTCTGTAAGAATTTGGGTATCAGGGGAATTGATGGAAATGCATAGAGGAGACCCGGGGGCCAATTGTGGACAAGATCATCCCTCGGGGAGTGACCTGGCATGGGAATCAGGGAAAAATAGCTTTTGCATTTGTTGTTGATGTGACTGGCGAACAGGTCGCAGGAAGGCTGGCCCCATTTGCAGAAGATCCTGTCCGCAATCTCTTGTTTGAGGGACCATTCGTGGGGCAATAAGACTGTTCTGCTCAGTCTGTCCACTATGACGTTGGATTTGCCCGGGATGTGCTTTGCCAACAGAAAGCGCTGGGATGACAGTGCCCACTGCTATACTTTGAGGGCTTCCCGGCAAAGGGGATAAGACTTGGTCCCGCCTTGTTTGTTCAGATACCAGACCACTGACATGTTGTCCCTAGAGGAAGAGAGTCCTGAAAGTATTGCAATGCTAGAAGTACTGCTCTCATCTCCAGGACATTGATATGCAGATGTGATTCTTGACCTGTCCATGTGCCTTGGGCAGTCTTTCCCTGAAAATGGCCCCCCCCGCCCTATCAGGGAAGCGTCCGTGGTCACAGTGGCAACTGGAGGGGGAAGCATGAAAGGACGTCCTATTGTGACATGAAGAGACATCAACCACCACTGAAGATCCTTCTGGCAGGAATTCGTTATCAGGATCATGTGACTCATTGGAAATTCTTGGTAAGACCATTGCATGAATAGAAGCCACTGAAGGATTCTCATATGCATCCATGCTAATGGGATTGCTGGAATAGCTCCCGCCATCAATCATGGAACTTTCAATACCTCTGCTGCTTGTGCTCTGTTCTTTGATATGAGGGACATGATGTGTTGGCAAAGAATAGAGATTCTTTCTGGCGGAAGGCGGACAGTGGTGGTTGACGTGTCTAGTTCTGTCCCTATAAAAACGATATGCTGCGATAGCAACAAGGCAGACTTTTCGAAGTTGACTGTAATGCCTAGCTGATCACAGAGTGTCAGAGTAGCCTCTCTCGCTTGAAGAAGTTGATGCCTGGTGGTGGAGGTAAGGAGCCAGTCGTCTAGATACGGAAACACCTGGAATCTTAGACGCCTCAGGTGAGCCGTGACTATTCCCATGCACTTGGTGAACACTCTGGGGGCTGTAGTGAGACTAAAGGGCAGAGCCCGAAATTGATAATGATTGGCTCCCAGCCAAAAATGCAGGTGATCTCTGGATGGTCTGGCCATCTTTATGTGGTAGTACGCATCCTTGAGATCGATCGAGCACATCCAATTGTCCTTCCCCAAGAATGGCAGTATGGACTGTAGTGTGACCATCTGGAACTTCTCTTTTCTCACAAATTGGTTGCATCTGCTGAGATCCAAAATGGGTCTCCAGTCCCCTGTTTTCTTTGGAACCAAAAAGAACCTCGAGTAAGTTCCGAATCCTGTCTGGTCTTGCTGGGACTAGCTGGATGACTCTTTTTTTTCTATCAATCGGCATACCTCTATTGCTGCTTGTCCCATGTGACTGGGTGGATTTTTTTGACGGGAAAAGGCTGGGTGGAGAACGGTATGAAATACCCTCTGGAAATAATACTTTGTACCCAACTGTCATTTGTTATATTTAGCCAGGCTTTGGGGTACTATGATTAGTGACCCCCAACTGTCTCCAGAGTAGGCCAGCCAGGCCTCCCATCAGGAGCGCGGGTATGATTGATCAGAGAAGTGATCTCTATCACCCTGGTGTTGCGGACCCCCTCTGCTGCGAGGGCGGCGTCTTCCATTCAAACCTCCTCCTCTGCCTTTGGAGGGGGGCTCTCCACGTGCGTCTTGAAAGGCTCCTTGGGCTTTCTGGAACCACATTTTTCCTCCCCTCTGACCTTTGGGAAAGGGTCGAGTGGGGGTGGAAAAATGGACTCCGACGGCAGACAAGAGTCTTTCCTTCTTGCTCACACCTGGTCAAAGTCTCCTTCACCTTTGGCCAAGACAAAGATAAGCCTTCAAATGGGGTATTAGAAAAAGAAGACTTGAAGGGTTCTGCAAAGGAACAGAGTCGCATCCAGGCATGCCTACGGAGAGTGATTCCTGTACCTGCAGCTCTACTCGAACAATCAGCTGCGTATGATATGAGACGCTTTGGACGAGTTGACTATCGAATTCAGTATAGAGAGCTGAGTGGCAATCTTACTGGATACACTCGAAGCTACAGCACCCTGAAGAGCATCTCCCAACTCCTTAAGGAGATCTCTCTGCAGTCTGGTAAAATGTGTCAAGTAGTTCAGTGATCTGAGTGAGAAAGTTGCTGAACTGTACATGCATTTCCCATATCTATCCATGATCCTACATTCTCTGTTAGGAGGATGGATAGATGAGGAAGTCTCAGACATTTCCTGTTTGGTGGCTGCTGCCACCACCATGGCATCAACAGGGACACCCTTGGTCAAAAAGGACTTATCCACAGGGGCTGAAATAAACTTATTAGGCCTCCTAGGAACAGGTTCCATATATTCTGGAGACTCCCATGCCCTACGAGAAACCAGATCCATAAGCTCATTGTAGGGCGGAGATACCCAACAGGTGGAAGGTTGAGACCCAAACTCCTTCAAGAGAACCGACTCATCCTCAGTAGGGCTCTTGGACTGCCAATCACCACTCTGCCTAAGAATTTCAAGAATCTCCGCAAAGGAGATGTCCTCAGAGAGGGATCTGGGGGACCCTTCTGATTCATCCAGGTCAGTGTCCGATGTGATAAGACTCCTGGGGGGAGTCCAAATGCCTCCTCTTGCATAATCTCTTTCTGGGACCCTCTTCAGAGGGAACTTCTGGAGAGGTCTCAGAAGAGCAGGGAGCGCCCTGTGGGGCTACCTGAGGCTCTGGGTCTCTAGGCTTGGGATAGCCGGAGGAAACAAAAACAGACACAGGCACTTTAGGGGAAGAAGGGGCCAGACCTTGAGATGAGGAAGTCTTGGGAGACAACACTCGCCTCATAGCATCAAGTACACCTCAGCTCCAATGAGAAGGAGTTGATGGCTCCGATGGAGCCGCAATCTCCTCCCACACCAAAGCCATGGGCTCCGAGCCTGAGGTAGGAGCCAAGCTCACTCAAGCCAAGGCCCCGAGAGGAAGAGTCGTCACCGACAAGTCAATGTGGCTATCCTCCCCAGACCCGACTGGAGAGTGTCGGCTCCTAGAGTCCCTGGACGGCGCCGAGAACATCCGAGCAGATGGAGCCGACGACACTGGAGCAGGTGTCGGCTCCAAGGGATCCACAATCATCAGGTTGGCCTTCTCTGGCTCCGAAGGTCCGGTATGGCTCAGAGGAGGAGCACACAATTCAAAGGTAGTGGTCATCGGCTCCAACAGTTGTGACTGAGCCGACAGCAATTAACTAGGCCTGGTGCCTTTAAGAGTTTCTAAACCAGCCGGTTCATATCCAGATCAGCTAGGATGACAGAGGACCTGGAAGAGTGGACAGATGGAGCCGACTGAAGTAATATGGATGGAGGTTTTTCGGCAACCGGTTCCAAAGCCGTATCCCAGTTACGAAAAGAGCAGACTGTCAGCTCCGAAGGCAGTGGAGCCGAAGTTACCACACACTCTGACCGCTTTCCTTTTTTGGATCTAGAATCAGTGGAAGACTTAGAAGATTTAGATGACTTACTGGCTCCATCCTGGTCAGACAATGCCTCAGAAAAGGGGTATTTAATGATACCCCTTATCAATCAATTTCCTCTTCCTTTCAGCTAACACTCTTGTGGAAAAGGAATGACATATACTGCAAGACTCTTGCTAATGTACCTCACCCAGGCAGTAAACACACTGCACATGGGCATCTGTGACTGACATTTTCTGTCCGCAGTCTGGGCATTTTTTAAACCCTGATTTTGGATGTTTGTCTTTTTCTTCAGACATTACACAACTCAAGCACACTGTTTAACTATGAGCTGTTTTAAACTAAGTAACTCACACAAACACACACACAGCCCAAAAGAGGCACTGACAACTAAATAATTACAAACAGTAATAAGAGATCTAAAAACAATAGTCCCAAAAGGGATCACTGACTAATCACTAAAGAAGGGATCCTAAGGCCAAAAGGCCGAAAGCAAGATAGATAATACTGAGGGAAGGGGTATAAACACAGAAAAACTACTATCTACTAGCTAGTATGTCTGCTATTAAGAATAGAACACGGATATATAAAAATGAAAAAAAATATAACTTGCTGAAAGTTGAAAAACTCCCAATAAAGCCACGAGCCAAACTGGAAACCAAGAGATCCATGCAGTGGCAAACTAGATCTGAGGTAATTCCAGCAGTGCATTGTGGGATAAGGGGTGGTGTCTCGAACTACTGGAAAACTTTGAGCTTGCTAGTCAACCGTGTCGGAGCCGAGGATCGGCTCTGAACCCATCAGTGATGAATGAACGGCGAGATTGAACAACTTCACATTAAAGGTTTTGCAAAGTCTGGAGGAAGCTAAAGAAGTCATGTTCTCACCTACATGAAAAGTGGAAATGGCCGCCAGTTGAACTTTCACTGCAGAAAATGTATGCCAAGAACTCAAGGACCACTGGAATAGGTGCTTTGAAGGGGTCCAAATCCCTCAGAGAAGCCCAGATAGAAAAACACTTCCATTTGCTACGGTATATTTTTCTACTGGACGATTCATGAGCTGCCACCAGAATAGTCTTGACCGGGAAGATAGACTGGGATTTGTTGAACTTTCACTGCAGAAAATGTATGCCAAGAACTCAAGGACCACTGGAATAGGTGCTTTGAAGGGGTCCAAATCCCTCAGAGAAGCCCAGATAGAAAAACACTTCCATTTGCTACGGTATATTTTTCTACTGGACGATTCATGAGCTGCCACCAGAATAGTCTTGACCGGGAAGATAGACTGGGATTTCTAGCAATCAGGGGAACTGGAGCAGCCAAGCCGTGAGCTTCACACTGCCCAAGTCTGGATGAGGGACCCTCGAGAGGTGCGGAATGAGATCCGGTATTGGATCCAAGATCCAAGGAGGAACTACCAGATGAGACCAAAGACAGGAAAACCAGATTTGGTGAAGCCAGAATGCGGCAATGAGGATGACTCTGCTCCCCAACCTGCGAGCCTTCTGGAGAAATCCTGTCATGAGAGGTAAAGGGGGATAAGCATAAAGAAGACCGGGAGGCCAAGCATGGACCAGAGCGTCCCTGGGGGATTCCCCCTGTGGGGGGAATCAGATCAGAGTGAAGAACTCACTGCACTTTGCATTGTAAGGAGATGCCAAGAGATCGCAGCAAGGCCGACCCCACTCAAGGAAGATCTGCTCCACTACAGAAGGATTCAGAGACCACTCGAAAGGCATTAGAATAATCCTGCTCAGTTTGTCCACCAGTATGTTGGATTGACCCAGAATGTGTGTTGCTACTAGGAAATGGCTGGTGGAGATCGCCCATTCCCACACTCTCATGGCCTCGTGGCAAATGGGGTAAGACCTGGTTCCTCCCTGCTTGTTGATGTACCAGACCACTGACATATTGTCTGTCTGAATTGCAATCATTTCCAGAGGAAGAAAGGCATGAAGGGTCTGCAACACTGATAAGTCCGCCCTCATCTCTAGAACATTGATATGCAAGTTGGTCTCATTCATTGACCACGTGCCTTGGAATGTCCTGCCAAAACAATGAACCCCCCCACCCTAATTGGGAGGCATCCATGGTCAATATGGCTTAGGGTGGGGCTGCAATAAATATACGTCCCTCTACTAGTTCCAGGGAACGTATTCACCAGAAGAGGGACTTCCTGCACACGTTACTTATGTGAATAGGATGTGTCAATGGCAGATACAAAAAGGACCATTGGACTGCTAGTGTCCACTGCAGAACCCGCATATGAAGATGAGCACAGGGGAGAAGAGTAATGGTGGCTGCCATGGAACCTAAGGCTCTTAAAACTGCCTCAGCTGGAGGAAGAAGAGACTGAAGGATCACAAATGAGAAGTTATGTACCTACCATAACGTTCCATGTTAGTTGTCTTCTCTCGCCTTCTTTCTTGCTGGATGGGTTCGGAGCCGATCCTCGGCTCCGACTCGGCCACTTACTAAAGCTCGAGAGCTTATTTTACCGGCTCGAGGCAACCCTATATCCCATGATGCTAGGCAATAACTCTCCAGATCTCGTTTGGAAGCTGAAAAACCTAGCATAGGCCAATAAACAAAATCTTCCAAATGGAAGGAGGAGGAAGAGGGATAAAAACCTCCAAAGATAATTATTTACACAATATATATATCCTAGGACACCTAGATAGTGAACAAAGGAATAAAAGGACCCTTCAAAGAAGGGAAGATCTTCTCGGTCTGTCCAGGCTAGGGGGATGGTGGGTGGAAAGAAGGCGAGAGAAGACAACTAACATGGAACATTATGGTAGGTACATAACTTCTCAATGTTAAGTTGTCAATCTCGCCTTCATTCTTGCTGGATGGGACCGCATCCCTAGCACTTTCATCCTGGGTGGCTTATTGGAACAGACTCTTAAGAATGGTGGAACCAAATGTTGCTCTGCCCCTGGAGGCCATGTCCAATTTGTAATGCGAAACAAAAGTGTGAGGAGAGGCCCATGTGGCTGCCGCACAGATAGTGTCTATTGGTAGTCTAGCTTGAAAAGCTGTAGATGTAGCTAGTGCTCTAGTTGAATGGGCTTTTGGCTTAGAAGATAATTCCCTGCCTCTGAGCTGATAAATAGATGTAATCACAGAAGACAGCCATCTAGATAGGGTTACCTTGGAAACAGGAAGGCCTTTCTTATTTTCTGCATACGATAAAAACAGTTGATCAGATTTCCTTATTTGTTTGGTTCTATCCAGATAGTACCGGAGCTGGCGGTGAACATCTAGATAATGTAGCTTTTGCTCTGCTCTATTAGTATAGTTTGGGAAAAAAACTGGGAGATCAATTGATTGATTCAAATTTGTCTGTGAAGCCACCTTGGGTAAGAAGGATGGATTAGTCCTGAGAGAAACTCTGTCTTTATGGAAGATTAAGTAGGGAGGACGAATGCAGAGGGCGTGAAGCTCTGATACTCTCCTAGCAGAAGTAATGGCGACTAGGAAAAGTGTCTTCCATGAAAGAAATTTCAATGAACAGGAGACCGCAGGTTCAAAGGGGGGGGGGGAGAATTAAGGATGTTAAGACTAAATTAAGATCCCACTGAGGTGGAGAATCTTTGATCGGAGGCCTAAGTAAATATACACCTTTAAGGAAGGCTTTGCAAAGCTTATTGGACATGATATTGTGGTCCGATAAGCCTGTATGAAAATTCTATATGGCTGCCAACTGAACCTTTACTGTAGAGGCTGAAGACCCTGAATGAAAAATTTCGGCTAGGAAGTCTAAGACCGAATGAATTGGGGCAGTAAAAGGATCTAAATTCCTTGCCTTTGCCCAGAAGGAGAAACGTTTCCATTTACTAGTGTAAATCTTTCTGGTGGAAGATTTAAGGGAAGCTACTATGATATCCCGGACGGGATTAGAAATCATAGGAAGCCTGGCTAAGGACGGAAGTGGAGCAACCAAGCAGTGAGGTTGAGAGAATGTAGGGATTGGTGCAGCTGCCCCGACTGGTGGGTCAGAAGATCTGGAACCGAGTCCAGATGCCAAGGCTGTACCAAAAGATAATGATGTAGGAAAGGAAACCATATCTGTCGAGGCCAATAAGGGGCAATGAGAATCAACTTGGCTCTCAAGGCGGTTGCTTTCTGAATTACTTGTGGAATTAGAGGAAAGGGTGGAAAGGCATAGAGAAGTCCCCGAGGCCAATCTTGGACTAGAGCGTCTCTGAAGGGATGGCCTGGAAGGGGGAAGAGGGTGAAGAAGTCGGGGCATTTGCTGTTTTGGGATGTAGCAAAAAGATTGCAGCAAGGAAGACCCCACTTCTGAAAAATCTCTTCCGCTACCGATTGTTTGAGAGACCACTTGTGTGGCATGAGTATGGCTCTGCTCAACCTCTCCGCTATAAAGTTGGACTTCCCAGGGATATGCGTTGCTATCAGAAATCGCTGAGAGGAGATCGCCCATTGCCAAAGTCCGAGTGCCTCTCGACACAGGGGATAGGACTTGGTTCCGCCTTGCTTGTTGATGTACCACACTACGGACATATTGTCCGTTTGAATTGCAATAGTTCCTAGGGGAAGAGAGTCGTGGAGGGCTTGCAACGTTAAAAGCACTGCTCTCATCTCTAGGACATTTATGTGCAGGTGGCACTCGAAAGGTTGCCAAGTGCCGTAGACCATCCTGCCCTGAAAATGCCCCCCCCCCCACCCTATCAGGGAGTCGTCCGATGTCACCATGGCAACCGGGGGAGGAGGAACAAAGGGTCTGCCCTGATGGACTTGAGGGGACAATATCCACCAGGACAGATGACTTTTGCAAGTTTGAGTTATCATGATCTTGTGGTGCATGGGGAGTTGCTGAAAAGACCATTGGGCAAACAGCATCCACTGTTGAAGACGCATGTGAAAATGTGCAAGGGGAAGAAGTGTTATGGCGGCCGCCATAAGACCCAATACTTTCAGGACATACCTGGCCTGAATTTTGTTGCTCTGAAGAAGAACCTGGACATAGTTTTGAATATCTAAGACTCTTTGGTCTGTTAATTTTGCTGAAAGTTGTACGGTGTTCAAGTTGGCGCCTATAAAGGTAAAAGACTGACAAGGCGACAAGGCAGACTTTTCAAAATTTATAGAGATTCCTAGCTCTCTGCAAATGTGAATGGTGTAAGTTCTGGCTTGGAGAAGTTGATGCCTGGTGGTGGCAGTGAGGAGCCAGTCGCCAGATATGGAAACACTTGGAATCCTTGTCATCTCAGGTGAGCCGTAACCGCTGCCATACATTTGGTGAACACTCTGAGGGCTGTAGTGAGACCAAAGGGCAGGGCTCTGAATTGGTAGTGACTGGCCCCCAGCCGAAAGCGGAGAAACCTTCTGGAGCGCCTGTGAATTTTGATGTGATAGTACGCATCCTGAAGGTCCATGGAGCACATCCAATTGTCCTTGCCCAGAAAGGGCAGAATGGACTGTAGCGTGACCATCCGGAATCTTGCTCTCTTTACAAACTTGTTCAGTTTGCTGAGATCTAATATTGATCTCCAGTCACCTGTCTTTTTCGGTACTAAAAAGAACCTTGAGTAGATTCCGGATCCTAGTTGGTCTGCTGGGACTGGTTGGATGGCTCTTTTTGCTAGCAGTTTTGATATTTCTGATACTGCTAGTTCCCTTAGACCGGGTGGAACATCTGGAAGGGTTCCTTTTTGTTGAATTGGGGTTTGGATAAAGGGAATTTCTTTACCCTCAGATATGATCGACTGTACCCATTTGTCTTGAGTAAGGGAAAGCCAGGCTATTGAGTACAGCGACAATCTTCCCCCGACTGCCTCCGAAGGTGGACAATCGGGCAACATCTCAGGGATGCTGGAAGGGTTTGTCAGAGAGAGGCTCCCTGCTACCCTGGTTTTGCGGACCCCCTCTGCCCCTAGGGTGGCGTCTGTTGTTGTTACCCCCTCTGCCTCTGGGGGTAAACTGACCTCTTCATCAGACGTGACTCCTTGAGATTTGCGGAACCACATTTTCCCACCCTTCTGACCCTTAGGGTACGGTCTTGAAGGGGTGGAGAAACGGACTCCTACGGCAGAATGGTCAAGGTGTCTTTCACTTGAGGTCCGAACAAAGCCAAACCATCAAAAGGGGAATTTGTGAAGGACACCTTGAAAGGGTCTGCGAAATTACACAGCCACATCCAGGCATGACGCCTTAAGGCCACTCCTGTGCCTGCGGCCCTACTCGCTCCATTGGCTGCATATGAAATCAGACACATGGAGGAGTTAACAATCGAGTTCAGGGTTCCAAGCTGTGAGTTTATTTTATCCTGGGACCCAGCAGCCGATGGATCCTGTAAGACTTCTCCCAACTCTTTGAGAATATCTCTCTGAAGGCGGGTGAAGTGACACAGGTAATTCAGCGACCGCATGGCAAAGGTCGCTGAAGAAAACATCCGCTTACCGTACCTATCCATGGTCCTAGAATCCTTATTAGGAGGATGGACAGGTACTGAAGGATCAGCTAGTTCCTTCTTGGTGGCTGCAGCCACCACCATGGCATCCGCCGGTACACCTTTTGTCAGGAATTGCTTGTAGACTGGTGCTGTAATGAATTTAGATGGCCTACGAGGGGTGGGTTCCACCGAATCCAGGGCCGACCACACCTTCTGAGCCACTACTTCCATAAGGGGGTCGAAAGGCGGAGACACCCAGGAGGTGGAGGGTCAAGAACCGAACGCCTCCAGGTACACCGACTCGTCCTCGGAAGGATTAAGGGAAGACCAGTTCCCCCTCTGCTTCATGATTTCCAGGATGTCTGAGAACGAGACATTCTCAGAGGGGGACTTTGGGGATCCCTCCGACTCATCCAAGTCGGTGTCAGATGTAATAGACTCACGGGAGTCCCCCGCTCCGAAGAGGTAGGAACCCCAGGCCGCACCGACAGGAAAGGCTCCGAGGCCGATGTCGGGGCTGAGCTCACCAACGCCGACGCTCCGAGAGGGAGAACAGGGTCGGACAATGGTCCGATGCCACTCGCCCCCTCGGAGCAGATGAGAGAGATCAGGCACCCGGATCCCTCCAATGAAGGTATCAAAGAGGAGATCGGAGCGGAAGATGAAGGAGTCGAACGGGGAGGTATCGGCTCAGACGCCACAACGGTCACGGCTCCGAACTCTGAGGGAGAGTCGAAGGAGGAAAAATAGGTGTAGTCGAAATAGCCACCGTCTGATGAGATGGGCTAGAGATCATCTAGGCCAATGCCTGAGACTTTAACAGCCTACTTACCACTCTCTCAAGGTCATGATCTGAAAGTCTGGACGACTGAGAAGATCGGCTCCGATGGCTCCTCTCCGAGAGCAGGGCAGACCTCGGAGCTGAATGGATGGACTCCAATGAAGGGGATCTTGACCTCTTCTTAGAAGTAGCCAATGGAGCCGAAGACACGTCGGCTCCAGCTGGAGCCGACAGCGCAAGCATGGGCTCAGAGGTGTCGGCACCGAGTGGTGCCGAGACCGGTACTTGTGACTCAAAAGGATCAGCTCCAGCCAGAGCCAATCTAGGCACAGACAAGGAGCCAGCAGCCGAAGGCTTAGTACTTGGAGCCGACGGTTTTGCAGGTTTCGAGGGCCTCCCCGACATAGACTTAGTCGGGGAGCCCTCGGGCTTTAACAAGCCCCTAAGTATCAGTTTATTCCTGCGCTCCTGCAGGACTCTTGGACTGAATGCATGACATACTGAACAAGAGTCCTGCAGGTGCAGGGGTCCCAGGCAGTAAACACAAGAAGTGTGACCGTCTGTCAGAGACATTTTCTGACAGCACGAGTCACACTTCTTAAAGCCTGAGACCTTAGCTTCTTTAGGTTCCTTCGACATAACAGTGTCGAGGGTTCACAAAAGTAACAGAAAACACACGCACACACACACTCTCGAAAAAAATATAAATTAACAATAAAATGTTAAGGGATACTGACACACCCAAACACTCCACAGGATCCCTAAGAAAAAAACAGGAAAGGGGCAGGCTTAAGACCTAACCTAAAAGTGGAGGGGGAGGGATATAAGGGATAAAAAAAAGGGATAAAAAAGTAATAAAGTTAAGGGTAGTTACTTAACTATTGACAGAAATAACTAGGTAGAAAAATTTACTCAAAAAGGGTGACTGAATCACTCTAAATCTAAGACTTACCAGGAGCCGATAAAAAAACGCACCTCACAAGCAAAAGCGGCAAACGAGATCTGGGGAGTTATTGCCTAGCATCATGCGATATAGGGTTGCCTCGAGCCGGTAAAATAAGCTCTCGAGCTTTAGTAAGTGGCCGAGTCGGAGCCGAGGATCGGCTCCGAACTCATCCAGCAAGAATGAAGGCGAGATTGACAACTTAACATCACATGAAGTTGTTAAGTTTTGGACTCTCTCTGGAATTAGAAAGACCTTGATTTGAAACATATCGATTCTCACTCCTATGTAGTCTAAGACCTGAACAGGGTCTAGAGAAGACTTGGATATGTTGATCATAATGCCCAGCAAGTCTGAGAATTTCAGGAAATAGTCTCTGGCTTGACAAAGTAAATGCCTGGTGAGAGCGGCAAGGAGCCAATCGTCCAGGTACGGGTAGACCTGTACTCCCTGAAGCCTCAGGTGAGCCACTACTACTGCCATGACCTTGGTGAACACCTTAGGGATTGTGGTGAGACTGAAGGGTAGGACTCGGAATTGATAGTGATTGGCCCCTAGCTGACAGCGGAGGAACCTCCTAAGGCATCTGTGCATTTTGATGTGGTAGTACACGTCCTGAAGATCTACTGAGCACATCCAGTCATTCTCCTGCAGGTAAGGCAGGATGGATTGTAGAGTGACCATCCAGAACTTCTCTTTGGCAACTGACAGATTTAGAGTGGAAAGGTCCAGAGTAGGCCTTGGGTCCCCAGTCTTTTTGGCACCAAAAATAATCTGGAATAGATGCCTGATCCGGACTGATCTATGGGGACGGGCTGGATGACTCATTCCTTAGCAGCTTTATTTCAAGTGCTGCTGCCTCCCTTTGCATCTGTCCTGACCCCCTCTGCCTCTAGGGGAAGGTGAGTCCTGAGAATACTGAGACTTCTGGAACCACATCTTCTTTTGCCCCCTCTGATTCCTGGAGAAGGATCTTTGGGGGTTAGAGAAGCGGATTTCGACAGCAGACAGTGTCTTCCCATCCTTCTCACTCGTAAGGGGCATTCACAAAAGATGCCTTAAAGTGTTACTTGAACTGACAGAGCCTAAGCCAGGCATGTCTCCTCGTGGCAACGTCAGACCTGGTAGCCCTTGCTGCTCCTTCAGTGACATATGAGAGGAGGTACATGGATGTATTTGTAACCACTTTGAGAGTGGCCATCCTCACGGAGAATGTGCATTTATCCTCTGCAGACATGGACTCTGGGGGCGCCTCAGTGAACTCCTTGACCAGGTCTCGCTGTAGTCTAATTATGTGGGCCAAATAATTCAGCTCCCTTATAGAAAAGGTGGCTGAAGCATATGTCCACTTTCCCAGAGGATCCATTGTCCTGGACTCTCAGGGGGGATGGACTGTAAAACTTTCCTGGGCTAGTTCTTTCTAAATGGCAGCCGCTACCACCATGGTGTCCACTGGGGACCCCTTGTTCCAATTCGGTCTGTCTACTGGAGGGCTCAAGATCTTATCGGGGCACCTGGGGATTGGTTCCATAGTGCCCAGCTACTTTCATGCCCTGGTGGTAATAAGGTCCACCAAGAGGATTCATGGGGGGGGGGGACACCCAGGAGGTAGACAGGCCAATGTTAAAGGCCTCCAGGAACACCAACTCGTCCAAGGAAGGTTTGAGGGTAGACCAACCCCCCCCCCCTTGCTGGCACAGGATTTCCATGATGTCTCCAAAGGAGACATCGTCGGGGGGTGATCATGGGGAATCTTCCCCTTCCTCCAAGTTAGTATCCTCAGTGAGGGACTCTGGCTAGGAGTCCAGGTGCCTCTTTTTGCAAATTCATTTGTGAGGGATCTCTTGGGTGGGACTCTCCAGAGAGGGCTCACAAACTACTTCTAGTTCCTTGCGGGAAACAGTCTGGGGCACATCGAGCACGGACTGTCCCTGCATGGGCAAAATGGCTGAAGACACACCCAGAGGTGAGGGAGTCAGGGCGGAATCTGATGAAATGGTCAGGGGCCTCAATCCCCTGGAGAGAACCCTCTCCACCACGTCGAAAGCCGAGGGAGAGCGAGCCTCCTGAGAAATTGGCAAGGAAACTGCTCTCCCCAGATCTGGCGTGGGGATCGGAGCCAAGCCCGATGGAGCTGAGATACCGAGGGGTAGGCCTTGACCCGACAGAGTCGGAGCCAAAGGAAAAAGACCAAACCCCTCAGATTTGATGCCCAGACTTCAGTTCAGAGAGCCGCTCGGGTGCGAACCAGTCAGATCCGACATGCTCAAGGTAATGACCGGCATCGAGGTACACAGTATCATCGGTGCCAACCCCCTGACTCCGGGAACTCTCAGATCCAAGAACTCTGATACCAGGGGTTGGACCGAAGAAGGAGATATCGGGGCAAAGAAGTTAAGCCAGCTTCCCCTTTCGGAGGGAGAGGGGGTTTGGTAAGACCCCCATCTGAATCTGGGTGCAATTAAACCTTTGCATCATTTTATCCATGTCTGCTTCAGATAGACGTCTTGTGGACCGCAACGAGGCCAGTGATGCCAGCCAGGAGGGTCGGTGTACAGAGGCCCTGGAAAAAGGTCTAAGCTCCTCTGGCTCCAGAGAAAATCTCGGCGATTGGAGCAGAGGAGAAGCTGGCCTGGAAAAAGCCATCTGTTTAGGGGGAGGACCCACCAGATCCAATCGGTCTGGGGATCTCTTCCTCCCTTTGTCTTTCTCTCTGTCTTTACTCCTCTCTTTTTTTGACTCCCTAACCACAGACCTCTGTCCAGGAGTCAGAGTTCCGGGCTGAGAGGGAGAGGAGGAGATAGTGGCTGAAGTTGAAAGCGCGGTCACAGCCGTGACCGCAACAGAAGAAGAAGAGGCAGCCGCCTCAGTAGTGGGGAGAAGTCCCTTGAGGATCAATTTTGCCCAACGATCCTTTAGGGCCCATGGGGTTGAACCCTGCACAAATAGGGCAGTCCGAAGACAGATGGGTTGCCCCTGATACACAACACACAGAGTGTGGCCATCCGCTGAGAACAACTTACGGCCACACTCTGTACACTTTCTAAAGACCACCTTGGCCTGCTGATCTTCCATACCAACACAAAAGGTACGATGTACCAAAAGGTTTAAGCTAAAAAGTTTTAAACTAAACTACCTGACCCCAACACTCAAACACACCCACACGCAAGGAGGCGGAAGGGAGATAAGGCCTATTCTACCTACAACACAGAAAACAGCTTTTTTTTTTTGATGTGAAACGTGAAGTGAAACAAGGGGAGGGAAGGCAAAGGACAGTAGGAAACCTACCTACACTAACAGTTACTCAAACACCCACAAAAACAGTAGAAAAAGTCTCTACCATGCCTGGACCTCTAGACCACGCTGCTTGACAAAGCCGTGGCAAATGAGATCTGAGGGAAGGAAGGAGATAAAAGGGTATTATGGGTAAGGGAAGGAGCTTGGAGCTCAGATCAAATGCTGGTGAAACTGTCGTCTCGGATCCGGTCTGGATTTGACAACCCACAGGTTGATGATCAAATGAAGTTAACTACTTCAGATTAACCTTTGTCAAAATACAGCATGTGAGTTTTCATAAACTACATCTGAGTTTTCATAAATTTGTAACTATTTTAAGAAGTTTTCTAACCTTTTTCTAAGTTATCGCCAACAGCACCGGGGCCCACAGTTCGAAATTTAACTGCAAATGTACCAAGCTCCTTCTTGAAGTCATCCGTTTGATCTCTGGTGATCTGTAAAACAATGATAGTTAACCAAGCTGTGTTTTTTGAAAAGTAAATAAAAATATTTTAGTTAGAAGCAAAAAAAGGACTTTAACTCTATCTCATGGTTTGCTTTAGTTTTTACCTGGGTTATAAAAGGAACTCTGTTTTCTGTTGTTGAACATTCCCATGGGTCAGAAAAATTAGCATGTGTTCTAAAACTGTTGGTGAGAAACAACCCATCATGTTTCTTCTACTCTGAACACCAAATCTGTCTGATGTACTGGACAACAAGCTCCTGCAATAACAACTGCTTGAAGCAATTCGTATCTTTAAATATCCACCAGTTTTCCTCTTCTTAATGCACAATCTGATCCCACATCTAATGACATGACAGGAAAAAAAACAGCAACATGTGCTAGTCTGTGCCCAAGCACAAATGAATTGTAAAATTAAAAACAACAAAATGTCACAAAGAAAGGCAGATCCTATCTCAGGTCTGTACCATTGTATTCTTCTAGTTCTCATCTCTACAGAGAGACTGGAGGGTGCTACTTATTCTCAGAACCAACGTCCCAGAAGGCCCCACTTCGCAAACACCAACTTTTGTAAACGGTATAGTAATAGGTGTCAAGTCCACCAGTGTCAAATACATTAGATAAATGAATTAAAAATTAACACTCAGCTTTTCACTCCTAAAATGTAAACAGAAAATTATTGGTCTTCAGTTTCCAGTTTGCACCCAGTTCTGCCACTGCTGATCTATACACCTACAGACATTCAGTCATTTGTACTACCTGAAGCTGAAGCACTGTAATCATCTGCAAGGTCGGCTATAAACTAAGATAAGAGCTAACAATATACTTCAGCGCAGTTCTTAGTTTTAGTACAAGTCTGTAGGCATTCCAACAAATGGACATACTGTAATCATTTTCAATGTTTCTGGCTTGCATTTTTCAGTCACCACCATCTATGGGATCACAAATTAAGCACTAGAGCAAAGCCTCTCTCTGAAATCACCTCTCTGATGGGATTAGAAACTGTTCACAAGTAACGTTCATAAGAAAAAGGCTGGCATTTGTATGAGATTAGTGCACTGTGCCACACCAAATTACTAGTGTTAGTAGCTATGTGCAGGATGTAGGCAATTGAAAGACACAGACACAAAAGATGTGCAATGGCAAAAATCACACACTATGAAGTACACGCTAATGAATGCATAATGACACAGAAGTAAAGAACCCTATTCAAATATGCCACACTGAGTATGCAAATGAAGGGTGGCCTAATGGTTAAGATGTTTGCCTTACAAACACAAGTTGCAGGGTTTGAGTCTTGCAAGGGATAATTGGCTAGGCTTAAAATGGCTCACAAGGGCAGTTAGCCTAGTACTAATCTATGGACCTATGAAACTAAGGAACCCAAAAAGGTGGAATGATTCAGAAGCATATAAAACAGGCATGATGCATACTGGCACATATACATTTGAACATCATGATTTGTGGCATACAATGGGAGCGATGCTAGGAAGAGCAATAGCAGTAGCACAGCAGCAAGGTTTGTGAACTGTCTTTGCCTGCAATGTTGCATGCCATGGCACTTTCCCCCACTAAAAGAAGAACAGAAAGCACCCGACATGCCATCAGTTCACAGACTGTAGGCTATTTCTGAATGACAAGATACTGCAAGAGACCTAGCTAAACTATGTCACTCACAAGCAGAATCAATAGAGATGTATGGTATGCCTATTATTGAGGATGCAAAGGTATGTGTAGCCTTAATCATCTTGGTTATACAGATCTTCCATTAACCTACTGCGGGTAAAAAAGAAGTTATGTCTTACCATAACGTTCCACTTGTATTGTCGATCTTCACCAATCCTTGACAGTGTTTTCGGTTCCAAACCTCAGAACCAAGATGGCCGTTTACTTCAGCTTGTGCTCTCTAAACTCTCGAGCCAGGCTCTACCCATAATGCTCTTCAGAGAGATTACCTCAGATCGAGTTTGCCAAGGAGTGGCAGTCAGACTTGAGAGGACAAAATGCATGATAATTAGATTAATTGAGGCCAAATATTAAAGGAAAGCTAGTCAAAGTCTAAATTCGGTCTACTAAGAGTCTCGGGATGGGGGACAGAGGGTGGAGATGTCAAGAATTGGTGAAAATTGACAACACAGATGAAACATTATGGTAAGACATAACTTCTTTATCTGATGTTGTCAATCTTCACTCAGTCCTTGACAGTGGGACAGAATCCTCAGCTACTTTACCCTCGGGAGATCTCATGAAAGAATATTCCTAAGCACCATAGAGCCAAAGATGCTCATCCCCTTGAGACCTGATCTAATTTGTAATGAGTGATACAGGTATGATGAGAAGACCAAGTGGCTGCTGCACAAATGTTGTCTAAAGAAGCTCTGGCATGTAAGACTGCAGAAGTAGCTACTGCTCTTGTAGAATGGGCTTGAACTGTTTTTGGGAGCTGGAGTCCTTTAGAATAATAAATGAGGTGATGCAGTCTCTAAGCCACTTGGCCAAGGTAGCCTTAGAAACTGGGTTACCTAGATGGACAGAAGAAAATGCCACAAAAAGTTGGCTTCGCTTTCTAAATACTTTAGTCCTGTGACGATAAAAATGTAATTGCCTGTGCACATCAAGAAGACGGAGAGCATATTCTCCCTTGTTCGAAAAATTTGGGAAAAAGACTGGTAGCTGTAAAGTCTGATTAACATTAGTTTCGAATACAATCTTGGGCAAAAAGGAAGGATTGGTTCAAAGCAAAACCCTATCTTTATGAAAAATTAAGCATGGAGGTTGGCACAAGGACTGAAGTTCTGAGACTCTTCTAGCAGAAGTGATGGCCACCAAAAACAGGGTTTCCAGGACAGATATTTTAATCACAAATTGCAGATGGTTCAAAAAAGGGTCGGCCAGGGGCCCAGGACCCATAGTAAAATCTCAAGGAGGGAGAGAGGGTACATTGTGCCATTAGTCAGAAGCAAGAAGGACCTTTTTGCTTTACACAGTTTGTGTGACACATCAGAGGAGCACCTGCAAGTCGCTGTATGGTTTGAGATTGCAGCTAGATAATTGCTAATCGCTCTACGACAGGAACCTAACTGGTGAAAATCTAATAAAAAAATAAAAACTTGATAGGATATGGATTGGATTGTCTAGATTCCATCTAGTAAATTTTTCCCATTTGCTTTTTTATACTTTTGGTATACTTTTTTGTGGTAGCGACAATAATCTGTCGACAGGTGAGAAAGACAGGTGGAGAAAAGAGAAGGAGAACTGGAGATAATAATCATGAGAAGAGGGAGAAAAGCCATGCAGTGAGCTTGAGGTTTTTGAGAATGCAGATGCTGCTCTGGTCCAGAGATGGGTTTCCAAATCAAAAATCCATGGTCCAAGGATCCAAATGAGTCGAGGGGCCAAATGAAAAATGAGGATAGAAACCAAGGAGAAAAATTGGAAAAAAATTCAGATTATAGGAATGAGTTATTTTGCTCTTCAGGTATGCAATGAGACCAGAGGGGGAAAGGCATAAAAGAGAATTCTAAGATCATCCGAGGGGGAGAAGAGAATCTGGGTGACTCATCCTGAGGGGGGGGGCAGTAGATAGTAAACTTGCACTTGTTGTTTAGAGAAGAAGCAAAGAGATAGAAGGTTGGGTTGGCCCATTGGTGAAAAAAGAGGAGAGTCATCACGATTGGAAGAGAGAGAGACCATGAAGCAAGAGGGAGGTTCTGCTCACATTGGAACTCCCTGGAATGTACATTGCTATAAGAAAGCTGTTGGAAGAAATTGTCCATTGCCAAACTCTGAGTGCTTCTCAACACAAAGAGTAAGATTTGGTTCCCCCTGTTTATGTTCCAGACTAATGACATGTTATCTGTCTGAATCGCTACCATTCCTAAAGGGAAGCCATCTTGGAATGCTTGCAATGCTAACAGCACTGCCCTCATCTCTAATACACTAATGTGTAAGTTGGCCTCCAATTGCGACCATGTACCTTGTTCTGTCCTTCCCAGATAATGCCCCCACACCTGGTTTGGGAGGCATCCGTAGTCACTGTGGCTTGGGGCCGGGGGAGAATGAAAGGACGACCCATGAGAATCTGGCTGGAGTGTAGCCACCACAACAGATCATGCTTGCAACATTTGGTAATCAGAATTAGTTGAGACATTGGTTGATAAATGAGAGATCATTGGGATTCTAGTAGACATTGCAATATCCGCATGTCATATCTTGCTAAGGGGACTAGAGTGATTGCTGCTGCTATGCAGCCTAAGGTTTGAAGAACTAATTTTGCTGGGACCTTGATGTTGTGTAGCAACTGACCAACCTGAGATCTTATGCATTGTAGCCTTTCTAGAGGGAGAAATGCAATTCCTGAGGTAGTATCTAAGTGGGCTCTGATGAAGTCCATTTTTTGAGCGGGTTGAAGTGCAGACTTTTTAAAGTTTATAGTTATTCCCAGAGATGCACACAGATGTATGGTGTAATCTTCTTGCCTGTTCTAATTGACACCTGGTGGCAGCAGTAATGGGCCAGTCATCAAGATATGGAAACACTCAAAACCCTTGCTGTCTTAGATGAGCTGCTATCACTGCCATGCATTTGGTAAACACCCTGGGGGCTGTAGTGAGTCCAAAGGGCAGTGCTCTGAATTGGAAATGACTGGCTCCCAGCCAGAAGCGCTAAACCTCCTGGAGCTCTTTTCCATTTTATGTGGTAATAAGCATCTTGGAGGCTGATAGAGCACATCCACTTGTCTTTTTCCAGAAATGGAAGTATCGACTGAACCATGACCATCCGGAATTTGGTTTGTTGAACTGCTTTGTTGAATTGGCTGAGATCCAATATGGGTTTCCAGTCCCCTGTTTTCTTGGGCACTAACAAATTTTGAGTAAAATCTGGAACCTTTCGAGTCTGGTGGATCTTTTTGGATGACTCTTTTGCTTATCAGTTTTTGAATTTCTAGAACTGCTGCTTCCCTGAGACTGGATGGTACATCTGGGAGTTTTTTCTGGTTGTGATAGAGGAATTTGGTAACCTTTGGATATGATTCCCTGCACCCATTTGCCTGTTCTTAACATTTGCCAGGCAGATTGGTGCAGAGAAAGTCATTCCCCAACTGCCTGCAGAGGCGAACAATCGGGCACCATTCAGGGGTGCTGGTAGGAAGCTCCAGAGAAGGTCTCTCTGGATCCCTGATTCTGTGCTCCATTTCTGCCTATAAAGTGGCGTTTTCAACTGTTTCCTCCTCTGCCCCAGGGAAAGTCTTTGCCTCATGAATCCTGGAAAGGTCGTTTGGAATTTTTAAACCATAGTCTCCCACTTCTCTGGTTCCTAGAATACGGTCTCTGAGGAGTGAAGAAACATATGCCAGTGGCAGAAAGGGTCTTACAGTTCTTTTCACATCTGGCTAGGGTATCTTTTACCTTGGGACCAAACAGGGAAAATCCATCAAATGGAGTGTTGATGAATGACACATTAAATGGCTCCAAAAATTTGCACACGCGCATCAAGGAATGCCTTCTAATGGCTATGCCTGAATCTGCTACCCTAGTCGTCCCTTCAGCTGCATGGGCAACAAGCCTCATGGACGAGTCAGAAACTGCTTCTAGGGTTGCAAGCTGAGAGGTAACTTTATCTCGTACCCCTTCAGCCACTGCTCATTCGAGGGTATCCAAAAGCTCCTTGCTCAGATCCCTCTGTAGTCTTGTAAAGTACACCATATAATTCATGGACCTTACAACAAAGGTCAATGAAGTATAAATGTGCTTCTCAAATCTATCCAAAGTCCTAGACTCCTTGTAAGGAGGATGGATAGTAAGATTTTCCTCAGCAAGTTCCTTTCTGGTGGCTGCCACTACTGCCATGGCATCAACGGGAATTCCTTTGGCCCAATGTGGTTCCTCTTTAGGGTCTGATAATACTCGATCAGGTCTCTTAGGGATTGACTCTGGCATCAGTCATCTTCCATGCCCACTGAGAAATTAATTTAATAAGACTGTCAGTGGGTGGAGAAATCCAAGAAGTAGAGGGTTGAGCATGAAAAGCCTCCAGGTATACTGACTCTTCTGAGGAAGGTTGGGAGGAGGACCAGCCACCCATCTGTTTCAGGATTTCAAGGATGTGCCTGAAGGAAACATCATCATGGGGTGAGCTGGGGGAACCTTCCCCTTGATCAAAGTCAGTATCTTCAGTGAAAGACTCCCCTGGGGAGTCTAAGTGCTTCCTCTTGCACTTTCCTTTCACAGGGACTTCCTCAGGGGGATGATCCAGGGAAGTAGCTGAAGAAGAGACTACCAAGGTAAGTGTTACCTGAGACTTTTGTGCTCTCTGTCCTGGGGGTGAGACTGATAGCTCAGATTGAGGGGATACTGAAATCTGTTCCGACAGGGATGGCACAGACTGTGAGTCTCCAATAGACAATGCCCTCTCCATAATCTGGAAATCTGCCCCCCTCCTTGTAGAGGGGTGGGGGCCTGGAACCAAAATGGACTCCTTCAGAACCAGGGTCACACCTCACACTGAGGAAGCCTCCTCCAGAACAGAAGCCTGGGTCGATGATGCAAAGGCCGAAGCACCAAGAGACACAGATGGTTCCGAAAGAACCAAAAAGGTGCCATGCATCTCGGACCTGACCAGAGAGTCTTGACACTGAGAGGTCTCTAGAGCCAAAAGCTCAGAGCTATTCAAGGCAGTCCTCAGAACCAGAGATGAAGATGTTACCAGAACCGAGACAGTCGGGACCGGGAGAGTCAGGATCAGGGACTCCAAAGGCTCACCAAGAATTGGAGGAGGAGGATATGGGGGTGTCATAGAATGGATGGTTCTGACACCGGTGTGGCTCAGAACCGAGGGCAGTTCCCTTGCCATCAGTAGCTGATCCGCTCAGAACCGAGGGCAGTCCCCTTGCCATCAGTAGCTGATCCACCAGTCTTCCACAAAAGGAGTGTCTTTAAATGGGTCCACAGATGGGGAGTAGAATGTTCTTGGGAGCAGAAGCAGCCCCATTTGCTTCAGTACCAATATATCAGTAGGTACCAAAGAAGACACTGTCGGCTTTGAAGCTAATGTACTGGTAGTAGCAGTAGTTGGTGTAGACAAACCCTCCGGTGCCGATGAACTCTTCGGTACCGAGGAAGGTCTAGGTATTTTCCTTGACGGTGCCGAGGACATTGGAACTGAGGAAGGCCTTTTCTTTGAGGCAGGAGAAAAAGAGGATGAAGAAGTACCAGCTTTCTCTCTGGACTCAGAAATGGCCTCTTCAAATCCAGTTTTAAGTAGTCCTTTTAATATTAATTTTTTTTTTTTTTTATTAAAGTACGGGTAGAAAACTCATGACAAATTGCACAGTTCTCCTGCAAATGTATCTTACCAAGGCAATATGCACACAGAGTATGCCCATCTGAATTGAGCAATTTGTTCTCACATTTCTGACACCTTTTAAATCCAGAGGTGCCCTTTTAGAAGGAGAAAGTTTATCCTGTTGTTCTGCCATAACAGGTTGAAGAAGTCACACAAGAAAGAAATACAGATAAAACAAGATTTTTTTTTTTTAAATAGAAAGTAGAAAGGAAACTACCAGTGATGGTATGACAGACTAATTTTAAAGGTAATAAACAAAAGTGAAAGGGAGTACCAACAATGGTATTTGACAGTCTACCAACGGTAGATGGGAGACAGATAGAAACCAGCAACATAACTAAGCCAAGGATCGAGAGAGTGAACAAACCCGTCTGGTCTACGAAGTGGCAAATGAGATCGGAGGTAATCTCTCCGAGAAGCATTATGGGTAAAGCCTGGCTCGAGAGTTTGGAGAGCGCAAGCTCAAGTAAACACCCGTTTTGGTTCCAAGGTTTGGAACCAAACCCACTGTCAAGGACTGAGTGAAGATTGACAACATCAGATGATACAGATATCACAAATGCCAAACCCTGTGAATCCTAAACCAATCTTGTGATACAATGTTACAGCATACAGAGGAGCATATCTGGTTTCCCATGTCAGTACAAGGTAGAACCAGCACCATGCATGGCTTTTATGGCTTGGCCCAGTTCCATGAGGTCCCAGGAGTCACAGAGTGCTCTTATGTTGCTACCAATGCCCCACAAACAAACAGCTTATCCAGAGGGCCTATAATACATTAACAAAAAAGGGCTTCTAGTTCCTGAACTGTCAAGCTGTCTGTAAGAATCAGGATATTATTTCTTTGCACCACCCAAGCAGTCTGTTCATTTCAAACACTTGGCATGTGTCTGACCTATACCAAAAGTTCCTGTGAGGGATTTGCTATTTAAACTGTTTCTTGGGGAAGTGGGCTGAGGAAGGGGGAAAATTGCTGTTTGGTTTAAAAAAAGGAGGTTTGAAAAAGCTGTGTCATTCCTTAAATCAGCTTTCCCTTTTCACCATAGTTCTTAAGCACATCAGCTGTAGAAAGGCCAAAAAGGGAGTCTTTACATAAGGGTGAATTTAAAATCTCAGATTTGACTTCATTAGGGAGGTTTTGAGAATGAAGTTATGCAAGTCTCCATAAATATAATCCAGAAGCAGCTGTTTTGGAAATAGAATCAATGACATTATAAGCACACTTTAGAATAGGTTTAGTCACCTGAGAGAGAGCTGTCATAGAAGTATTTAAATACCTTTTTTAACTCAGAACAGGGAAAGTTAACCGATGACTTCTGCATTTTCTTAAAGGACACAAGCAAATAATTTAATGTATGGGCTTGTCAATTTAAAACCCTGAAAGTTCGAAGTACTCAAAGAATACATTTTCTTCCCCAACTTATCCATTGCTTTCCCCTCTATCACAAGGAATAGGGTTAGAAGCAGCAAGTTTTGAGAGAAAATCTGCCATAGGATTAGAAAACAGGCACTTATGTGACTGGGATACCTTATATAACCAATCACACCTCTTAGAAGTAGTAGGTTGTACATCAGGGATACTGTCTTAATAGGCAAAACAGGAATAAGTGTAGCTTTAGGCATCCTTAATTGTATCAAATCCTAAGACATATTTTTGTGTAACAAAGAATTAATTCTGCTCCGACTGACAAAACTTCATTCGTGGAAACAAAAAATGGCCACCAAGGAGTTTATCTCTAATAAAGTGGACAAAACAGCTGGAGAAGTGTATCTCCTTGGTTGCCATTTTTATCTTTCCTAAAACTTCACTCATATTAGATAAATAATCTGTGAAAGATATTTCTTCAGTAGTAAAGTCAGACGCTATGCTTTCTTCAGAATCTGAAAGCTCTGACTGAGTAGAATTCTCTGAGGTACACCAACCCCTGTCAAGATTGCTCTCCTGACTGGAAATTCCTATCATATTAGGAAGGAAAAAGAAGTTATCTACTCACCATAACAATGCATCTGTGCTGTCTTTTTCGATCCTTCTTCAACTAATGGGTCTCTGATCAGAATTCAGCTGCATTTTCCAAATTTAGGATCTGTTGCTCAGGCTCCTCCCTTTACCCATAATCCTTCCAAACCCTACATTATCTCAGATCAAGTTTGACCTCAGACCTAAATTATTAGGGAATTACCGAGTAGTATCCCTTATTAAGCCAAAAACATCACAATGTAGGAAGTGCCATAGAAACATGCAAATAGACAGTCAGATCTAGCGATGGGGTAAGGAGAAAAAGATCTTCAGGGTAAACCCACAGGTCATACCAGAACAGCATATGGATAACTTCTGTGATAAGGAAGGGGGGATGGAGGGAGGGAGGTTGAGAAATGATGGAAATTGATAATAGACGCATCATTATGGTGAGTACATAACTTTTGTATCTGATGTTGTCTTTTCCGTCCATTCTTAATCTAATGGGACAGAGTCCCCACCTGCTTGAAACACAGGGTGGTTTATCATTGAAGGATATTTCGGAAAACAGTTGAGCCAAATGCGAACCTCTCCTGAAAAAGATATCCAATTTGTAATGAGCTATAAATATATGGGCAATGGACTACATGGCAGCAGCACAGATATCATCTATTGAAGTGATAGAAAATAATGTGGAATAAGTAGAAAAAGATCTTGTTGAATGTGCCCTTAGAGACCACAGCAGTGTCACTCCTCTCTCTTTGTAGACACAAGATATACAATCAGTAAGCCATCTGGCTAAAGTTAATTTTTACACTGGCTTTACCAATTTTGCCTTTGAAAACAAAACAAACAGCTGATCAGATGTCCTCAGGGGTTTCATTCTGTGAGGATAGAATCTGAGTCGTCTATGCAAGTCCATCAAGTCAAGCATGCATTCCCTCTTGTTAGTGAAGTTGGGAAGAAAACTGTTAAATTAATAGTTTGGTTGAGTACTGCTTCTGAAACAATTTTTGCTAAAAGGAATGATTGAGCCACAAGGAAATTCTGTCTTCATGAAAATATCAGTATGATGGTTGCGAAGACAGGGCCTGGAGTTCAGATACTAGTCTAGCTGAAGTAATGATATCAAGAAAAATGGTCTTCCAAGATAACAATTTTAACAACCAAAAAGAAATGATTAGGGAACAAACAAAAGCCATGAATGCAAACACAAAGCAAGTACTGAACATAAAAATATACATGGCTACAACGGCAGTAGGAATTAAAACTTTAATACGTCCATAAAACAAAGAATATGCGCTTTCACGTTTACAAAACACTTCATCAAATTCAAGATAGCTTCCTGGTTGAAGACCTCTGGGAAGAAGTGAGAATGTGAAGGTCCTCGAAAGACAGCCTGGACTGCCTAGCCATCACTGGAAGTGGAGGAACCATGCAGAGAGCTTGAGGGCTTGAATGTCCAGGTGAGGCAGGCCAGATGAGTGAGATAGGAAATCTGGGACTTGGTCCAGAACTGAAGGTGGGTATATTAAGTGAGGCCACAGGAACAGGAATGACACTTGATGAGGCCAGAATGGGGCGATTAGAATAACTTTGCTCCTCCACTAGGATGCTTTCTGAAGGAACTTTGGGATAAGAGGAGTAGGTGGACATGCATAAAACAGACTGGGCGGGGCCATTTGTGGAGAACAGTGTTTCTCAGTGACACCCTCCCTGGAGGGATCAGAGAAAAGTACTTGTTGCACTTGACATTGTGGAGACAGGCAAATAGATTGCAACATGGCTAGCTCCAATGTTCAAATATCTGGTTGCCACTGACAGATTGAGAGACCACCCATGAGGCAGTAGGCTAGACCTACTTGGTTTGTCTGCTAACACTTTCATCTTCCCTGGAATGTACACTGCAACTAGAAAGTGCTAGGAAGAGACTGCCCACTGCCACACTCTCACTGCTTCTCAAGACAAGGGGTAAAAACAGGTTCTCCCCCTTTGCTGATGTACCAAACCACTGACATATTGTTCGTCTGCATCTCAATCATGACTGAAAAACAACTAAATGGAAGATCTAGTACATACAAATCACTTTATTAACCAAAAGATTAGCGCTTTTGTCTATATAACCAAATCAGACTTCATCAGATAGCTTTCAGTAGTAAAACCAGTTTAAATCCCCTTATTTCCTAATTCAAAGTTCCCTCCAAAACTTTTCCAATTGAAATTTAGAGACATTTAACATATATTTTATATATATATATATATATATATATATATATATATATATATATATATATATATATATATATATATATATCAATAAAACATTTAAAAACATTTTTCTTCCAGTAATAATAACAAAAAATATATGTGTTTTATATATACATATATATATATATATATATATATATATATATATATATATATATATACATATTTAAGACATAATAATAATAATAAATATATAGTCAAAAATGTTAGGTTTGTAAAAACATCTCCAATCATCGTTCTAAAGCTTTTAATCTAAAAAGACAGTAATTAGAACTAATGTCATTCAAGCCTGGCAGGAGCAGGCGTCCAGTTTCAATTACCAAATCAATTCCTTCTTCTTCAAATATAAATGCTATTTACAGCATTAAGAATAACCCTAGGGGGTGGGCCCAATGGGTTTATATTCAGAGAAGAAGGAATTGATTTGGCAATTGAAGCTGGACAACTGCTCCTGGCCAGGCTTGAATGACATTAGTTCTGTTCACTGTCTTTTAAGATTAAAAGCTTTAGAATGATGATTGGAGATGTTTTTACAAACTTAACATTTTTGACTATATATTTATTATTATGTCTTAAGTTTGTATATACATATATATAACACATTTTTTAGATTTTTTTACATTTTTACATGATCTTGTATGGTGGATGTTGCAAGAGTGGCTGTTATTACTTGGAAGAAAAAATGTTTTTTAACTTAATGTTTTTTATCTTATTGATATATAATATATATATATATATATATATATATATATATATATATATATATGTTAAATGCCTCTTCAAATTTTAATTGGAAAAGTTTTGGAGGGAATTTTGAATTAGGAACTAAGGGTATTAAAACTGATTTTACTACTGAAAGTTATCTGATGAAATCTGATTTGGTTATACAGACGAAAGTGCTAATCTTTTGATCAATAAAGTGATTTGTATGTCCTAGATCTTCCATTTTGTTTTTTCAGTACTGTTTCATTGTTTTTCGCTTGCATAGTTTGTATCTCAATCATGCCCAGAGGAAGAATGTCCTGGAATGCCTGCAAAGCTAGGAGGACAGCTCTCATCTCTAGAACACTGATGTGTAAACTAGTCTCCAAGGAGGGCCACGTGCCTTGAATAATCTTCCCAAATAGTGTCCCACTCCACCCCAGATGGGAAGCATCTGTGGTTAATGTGGCCTTTGGTAGAACAAAGGGATGTCCCTGAGACACTTGCAGAGCTTGGATTCACCATGTTACATATTCCATGCAAAAATTGGTGATTCATATGGGGAAATTCATAGGTTTTTGCCTTACTGACCACTGTACCGCTAACTTCCATTAAAGTACTCTCATGTGAAATCTCACCAGTGGGACATGCATAATTGAGGCAGCCATGGATCATAGAAGCTGTAAAATCAATCTGGCAGGGGATGTCTGAAAAGTCAGAAATGTTTAGGCTTGACTTTGTAGAGTGGATAGTCTCAGCTTTGGAAGTCTTGCTATCTAGGAGACAGTATCTAAATGTGCACCTATGAACTCCAGGGCTTGTGTAGGACAAAGATGTGACTTACTGCAACTGACCATGATGCCCAGAATGGAGCACAGATGGACCACATAATCTCTGTCATGTATCAAGACATGCTTGGTGGGGAAGGTGAAGAGCTACTCATTGAGGTAGGGAAACACCCAGAATCCTAGCAGTCTCACATAAGCTGCGACCACTGTCATGCACTTGGTGGGCATCTGTGGGGAGGCTGCGGTGAGACCAAAGGGCAAGGCCCTGAAATGAAAATGACTGTACCGAGCCAGAAGCAAAGAAACGTCTGGGATAATCTGTCCATTTTGATGTTGTAGTATGCATCTAGGAGTTCTGTCAAGCACATCCAATTGTCTTTACATAATACTGGAAGAAAGGACTGAACAGTGACCACTTAAAACTTTGAATGTTTCACAAACAGGTTTAAGTGGTTTTGGTCCAAGATTGCCTTAAGGTCTTGATTTGTCTTTGGCATCAAAAAGAACCCTGAATAAGTTCTGAATCCTTGCTGGTCTGGAGGGACCTTTTGGATGACTCTTTTTAATAGCAGCTTTTTAATTTCCAATGCTGCATATATTCTCTGATGGAGTAATGCATTGGGTAACTACTTTGATATGTTTTCATGGAAGACGGGAAAATGGAATATAGTAGCCTCTGGTAATAACTGTCTGCACACAGACATCTTTGTTGATGGATGTGCAAGCCTCTGGATGCAATGACAAGCATCTCATGACTGCCTCCAGAATACATCAGCCTTGTAATTCCACAGGAGTACTGGTAAGCCTTCTCAGTGAAAGGAGATCTGAAGCCTTGAGTCTGCGGGTCTTCTCTTCTTTGCTCAAGCCATCTATTATTAGAATTTCCCCCTCTGCCTCTGGGAGATCCTCTGCCTCTGGGAGATCTGTCTCCATAAAAATCCTGGGAAAAGTTCTGGAATTTTCAGAACCAAATCTTTCTTCCCCCTTTCTGGTTCCTGAAGAAAGATCTCTGGAGGGTAAAAACTGTATTCCTAAAGCAGAGTTCTCTCCTCCTGCTCACTTCTGGAGAGAAATTCTTTAATCTTGGAGCCAAAAAGTGTCAAACAAAATCTGAAGAAGTCTGTATAATAAAGACGAAACCTAGGTCAAATTCGTGTATCTGGTCTGTATATTTGATTCTACCGTCTCTGGTTAACAGGGTCCTTCCTGGTGTTTTCTGTCAACTTGTTAGTATTTATCAGGTTTCTTGGAGATAGGCTCTCATCTTGGGGACTGCTGTCATCTCTAAACATTTATATGCAAATTGGTATCTTCTGGGGATCACATTCAGTCATGAACCAAGAAATGCCCCCACCCCAATTGGGAAGCATCTGTGGTCAACATGGCCTTTGGGGAAGAAAGGATAAAGGGGCATTGGACTGGTTCCACCAAAGTAGGGAATCCCTGAAAACCTGAGAAAGCTTTATAGGATGACTCAACGGTTGTCGAAGAATCGACTATGGTACTGCCATAGTCCACTGGAGAATTTGCATGTGAAGGTGAGCAGTTGGTAGCAGAGTAATCATTGCAGCCACATAACATAAGGCCTGAAATAACAATTTTGCTGGAAGTGTAGGATGTGATAGGATCTGAATGACCTGCAGTCCCAAGGTATAAACTCTGTTTTGTGGTAGAAAGGCCAACTGATTGATGGTGTCCAGGTGAGCTACTATGAACTCCAAGCCTTGAACTGGCTGAAGAAAGGCTCATCCAGACTCTGCAACACTTTGCTGTGAAGGAAATGTTAGTTTGCTTTTATTTTTTGTATTTTGTATATTTTAAATACTGTAGTTTGTTTTCTTTACCTTGTGTTTTACCTGCATTCTGCTTTAACAGCATATTAAAACCTCAAAAGAGACCACAGCTCTCTCTCTTCTGAGTCAGGCAGAAATTAGAACTGATCAATTAAGGACTCATTCATAAGATAGAAGAGGTCACTTAAGGTTAATCATTTGTTAACTGAGGGGTGGAGCTAGGAACTAAACCTTCTATTTAAGGGGTAAAATAAAACATTTCTGAGCTTTACCAGAAAGGCTCATCCAGACTCTGCTACACTTTGCTGTGAAGGAAAGGTTAGTTTGCTTTTTTTTTTGTATTTTGTATATTTTAAAAAATGTAGTTTGTTTTCTTTACCTTGTGTTTTACCTGCATTCTGCTTTAACAGCATATTAAAACTTCTAAAGAGACCACAGCTCTCTCCCTTCTGAGTCAGGCAGAAATTCGAACTGATCAATTAAGGACTCATTCATAAGATGGAAGAGGTCACTTAAGGTTAATCATTTGTTAACTGAGGGGTGGAGCTAGGAACTAAACCTTCTATTTAAGGGGTAAAATAAAACATTTCTGAGCTTTACCAGAAAGGCTCATCCAGACTCTGCTACACTTTGCTGTGAAGGAAAGGTTAGTTTGCTTTTATTTTTTGTATTTTGTATATTTTAAATACTGTAGTTTGTTTTCTTTACCTTGTGTTTTACCTGCATTCTGCTTTAACAGCATATTAAAACTTCAAAAGAGACCACAGCTCTCCCTCTCTTCTGAGTCAGGTAGAATTTTTTTCTCGCCCTCCCACCCAGTCATAGTTGTCTTGTTAAATACCACTGTCTTTCTAGTTGCCTGCCTCTTATGTTAATCTGACCATATATCTCATTTCCTCTCTACTTTCAGTGGCTTGTGTGAGTAATCACTAAATCAAAAACCCCTCCCCTTCAACTATTTAAATTTATTGGCCATCCTACTGTATTCCATAGTACCAGAATACAAAAGTGACCGTCCCTTTCAACCCATCTTGATGTTTTAAAAATAGTAACTCTCCACTAAACCTTAACTTTTTAAACAGGTAAAACTTAAGTTACCTACTTTCACATCTACCTTCTCTAGTGCACACTGCAGTGTGCATTTTTTTTCATCTTACTTTTAAGCATCCCTTTGACTAGCACTTTCTCTAATACCTGCTGGAAAGCACTAGGAAGCCTTAAACTGATACAAGCACTCAACTCTCCTTGTTAATAAGGAGAAATTAATAGTAGGCACTAAACAGCCTATAACTGCAAAGTACCTTGCTAAGGTAAGGGAAAACAGCTCCTGTACTTTACAAAAAAAAGCATCAAACCAGGCATGTCCAAGGGTCAGCTTCCAGTGATGTCTCCTGTCCATCTGGTGAATCTGGGCATTCTGGGGCAATGCAGCAATTGGCTCATGTACACAGACAACCCTCTCCTCCTACCACCCAACACTACAACCTGTGAGAGATGCACTTACATAGCCAAAATGGAAGCAAAGCTCTCTCCACCCAAAATTGTGCTAGACAGTCAAGAGGAGAAGGTTAACACCCACACTACACCTCAAGCAACACATAGCCCTTCTAAACCCACACCACCAACACCCACATATAGCAACACTAAATCCACATATGCAGAGGCCCTTAACTGTAACCTGCCCAAGCAACAAGGACCTCTGAAGCTGACACGCAAACAAACACCAATCACAACCAAAGTATCACATAGTTCAAAACACCTGTGTGCCACCCAGCAACAGCTACTAAGGCAAGACAATGTACCTAACACTTTAGTCATAGGTGACTCTATAGTCCGGCACACTGATGTCCCTCTCACCAGGTTGAACAAGGAGAAAATTACAGTCAGCTGCCTGTCGGGTGCCCGGATCCGCCACATAATGCATACACTCAAGTCACTCCACAACAAGTACAAATATGACTCTGTCATTGTCCATGTTGGAGTGAATGACTTGAGACGTACCTCCCTGGACTACATGAAAAGAGACATGGAAGAGCTCTCGGATCATGTGGCCCAGGCAGGTATGACCCTAGCCCTGAGTAGCATCCTGCCTTCACCCAGAATGATACCACAATATAAGGACAAAATGATTGACTTCAACAATTGGCTAAGCTTCTGGTGTCATTCAAAGGGGATCCAGTATCTGTCTGCCTGGGACGACATGACTGACAGACCATGATGCTTTGACAGAGATGGTCTGCACCTGTCACCTCTGGGATTCAGGTTACTGGCTAAGGCTCTTGCCACCCCTATAGTACCTTTTTTAGGCAAAGAACAAAACCACCACCGTAACAGGTACAAGCATGCAAAATCTGAAGGTAATGCTACTCAATGCTAGAAGTCTAAACCTCAAAATGCACTCTCTCGAGGCACTCCTAAAAATGGAGAACATCGATATCTGTGCAGTAACTGAGACCTAGTTCAAGGCTCCGGAGAGCACCCCTACAATACCAGGCTACAACTCTTACCACAATTTTCGGCCACCAAAGCAGGACCGAAACACTAAAGGTGGAGGAGTGTCAATATTCACCAAGGATATTCACACCACCAGGCTAGATGCCCAACACAATGCGTCTGAAATTCTCCAGGTGCAACTAACACTAGGTAAGACAGCAATCCAAATTGTAGCTTGCTACAGATCCCCCACCATACCCCAAGATTCTCACTACACCTTTCTAAACATACTGGAAATTATTAAGATAGAACCAAACACCCTAATACGGAGTGATTTTAACTACCCTGCCATTAACTGGGAAAGCTAATCCTGTACCAACACCTTTGCCCAATGGTTCTTGGAATTCATAAATTCCAATGCCCTGGATCAACTAATCCATAGTCCCACCAGGGGCTCCAATATCCTAGACCTGGTCATTACCAACATGGGAAATCGATGCTCCACACCTATGGTCACCCCCTCGTTAGTCACGTCTGACCATAAGCTAATCACCCTTAACATCCACATCCCACCCCCCAGTAAGGAAACCTCCATAAAAAAACTTCTCCAAAGCCAACTTCATGCTACTCAAGTCAGAAGTGACAAACTTCATGACACCCATACAGACGGGAGCTGAAAGTTCAACTGCTGAATCCTACACTAAGGCACTGTACAAGCACATCCACTCATGCATAAATTGTGCCATCACAAATAGAACCAAGATGCTCTCATCCAAAAAAAAGAAGCCAATCTGGTGGCCCCCTGCCATAAACAAACTTTACAACAAAAGGAAGAAACTGTTGCAGAAAAGAGGAAAATCCCAGGATGCAAAAAACTTCCTTACCAGCCTCAGTAAAAAACTGAGATCCCTCATAAAATCCTCCAAAGCTAGTTACGAAAATAAAATTGCCAAAGATTCCAAAGACAACAACAAGGCATTCTATAACTATGTCAAGAATCTAAATGGCAATGCTCAGATCTGCTCTGAGCTAAAACAGAATGGCATTAAATATACTGATCCCAAGGATATTGCCAATATCTTGGCAGATCGATTCAGTGCCAACTTCATCCCCCTCTCACCCCCTAAATGGCCCATCTCAATACCGGAAGATTGCCAAATTCCAGTAATAACGGCCACACAGGTAAAAAAACGCACTCTCCAAAGCTAAGAATACAGCATCCATGGGACCAGATGACATCCCGGGCTGTGTACTACATGAACTACAATATGAACTGGCACCTCACCTAAGTGTCATGTTTAATTATAGCCTCACCTCAGGTTTCATGCCCACTGAGTGGCGCACAGCTACAGTTATCCCACTCCACAAGGAGGGATCCACCTTGGATCCCAGAAACTACCATCCCATCAGTCTGACAAGCCTTATCTGCAAGGCTATGGAGCGTATTACCATGGAACTTATAAACAAAGACATTGGCAACCTTCAAACACTGGACCCCACCCAAGTTTGGGTTCGTGAAGGGCCAATCTTCTCTCCTGAACTTGACTGACTTCTTCGAATCAGTCTCCAGAGCCATGGACAAGGGTAAGGTGGTCCACACAGCCTATCTAGACCTTGCCAAGGCCTTTGACACCATCCCCCACTCTGGAATCATAGATAAACTTACTAAGCTGGGCATTAATCCCTACGTCACACAATGGGTTGCTAACTGGCTTACTGATAGAACCCACACTGTAAAAGTAGCCGACTCCAAATCCAGCTCCAGACAAGTGACAAGTGGAGTACCTCAGGGTACAGTCCTGGGACCACTCTTGTTTGGCATCTACTTCTCTGAAGTACAGGCCAACACTAAGGGACTCTGGATAACAAAGTTTGCAGATGACTGCAAACTGGGAGCCATTATTGAATCCCCAAATGATGTGGATACTCTACAAAAGGGCCTTACAGAAACAGATGCTTGGTGCCAGAGCCATGGGCTCAAGCTCAGTGCCAAGAAATGTATAGTTATCCCCTTTGGGAAAAAACATGTATCCGTGAATTACCATATAGGTGGCAGTACACTAAACACCGAAAGTTTGATAAGAGACTTAGGGACACAGGTGGACAGTGGTCTCATCTTCGATAACCACATCGCCACAACAGTCAGGAAATCCTTCTATGTGGCACACCTCATCACTAAGGGCTTTTCATCCAGAAAAAAGGAGGTCATTGTCCCACTGTACTCATCCCTCATTAGACCCATTATAGAATACAATGCCCCGTTTGGTATGTACCTCTCAAGACATCTGCAACAACTGGAAAGGCCACAGAAATACCTCACTAAAGGAATCACAGGCCTAAAGCGGATGCCCTACGCTGACCGCCTTAAAAAACTCCAGCTATACTCTGTCGCATATCGTCTACTGAGAAGCAATCTTTGCTTAACATACAAGGCCATGTCAAACCCAGAGCTGTTGGACATGCTACACTTAAAGAAATCCCAATCCCTTAGAGCCATACGCTCCAGGGATCTAAACCTTGTCATCACAATAAACAAAACATGCTGGAGGGATAGGTTCCTGACCCAGAGACTCCCCAGACTCTGGAATAGATTGCCCATACATGTTAAGCAGAGTGCCTCTTTGGTCCTCTTCAAAAGGAACCTTGACGATTGGATGGGAGAAAGGAAATTCACCCCAGGGATCACGTCAGTCGCCCTGCTAGACAGGGGTCCAGGGAAGTAAATAGTGTGGGAAGAAATAGCCAGGGAATTGTTATGGCTAGGCTTGTATAGGCCCTAGGGCTGATAGCCTAGTACCAACCTATGAGATAGGACTTGGGGAGATTGACTGTGATCACCCGGGACTGACACAGATATGGTCGCCAACCATCCGGAATTCTTCTGGACTGTCTAGAATTAAGGGACACTGTTTGGAAAATGGTCTGGACAGTGCATTGCCTGGAAAAAAAAACAAAATCAAATGTGGTATACTGGAGATTAATTTTCTTTTAATTAAAAAAAAAAAAATATATATATATATATATATATATATAACCATAAGAGGTAGGTGTGTGTGTGTGTGTGTGTGTGTGTGTGTGTGTGTGTGTGTGTGTGTGTGTGTGTGTGTGTGTGTGTATGTATGTATATGTTGCCATAAGTTTGTCAAAACGTACTAATGGTGTACACCAGTAAAATACTCTGCTGCTTTTTACTGTAGTGTGGTGTACGTTCTGTGTTTGTGAATCAGTCAGAGCATGCGATTATCATACACTACACTACACTCTCAAGCATATATGCTGCAGTTTCCTTTTTTTGTTTTTTGTTTTTTTGTATTCATGTCCACTCTCAGCTTATCCACGACCTTTATCAGCAGGGTATGTCAGGAGCAATATTCTTTTGGAGTCTTGAGCTATATGTTAACAACACAATCCATTTAGTGTATGTCTCTGTTTGTTAATGTGTGTATGCATAGATGTCTGTGTGAGAGTAGAGAGCACATATTTGTTTTTTCCCCTGGGTATTGGCGATCTCAGAGATCACTAGGTTAAGCAGCAGAATGTGTAAGTGGTGTGAAGGGTTTACACCACAGCTTAGTTATGTCACAACAGGGCAGATATTTTTTACATGAAACACAAACCATTTTTAAGCATTTGATGATTTACAGTGAGCATTAATATCAGCAGTAAACAATTTTTTTTGACTAAATATGCATAGTAGAAGAACAAATAAGTCACTGGATCTTTCTGAAAAAATATGTAAGGATTTTCTTTTCCAGCTTTAACACGGAATGATTGTCATCATAACTTGGCTGTAATCACTAGCTAGTTATGTACCAGTGCAGACCTCATCTATTTCATCTTAAGGAGCAAAATCTGAATTAATTATTAAAAAGCAAATATAGAAGGTAAATGTATGAAGCTAGAAATTATGGCAAATGATAGTGCCTACGAAATGGAAAGGAGGAGTTGGGGATGTGGGAAAGAAGCACTTCAAGAAGACTTTCAAAGGCTAAATATGAAAGTACATTAGAGGACTGGATCAAGAAAGAAAGGAAGGAAGTAAGGATGTTTTAGGTACATAGCAGAAAGAAGAAAGGGTGGGGACAGTAATCAGCTCACATAGCAGAAGTGGGTTGGAAATCACAAACAACTGGAATAAAACAGAGGTGTTGAATGAATAAGTTACTTCAATTTTCACTAAAGAAAGCAATGCGAGGATGTCAGGCTAGGAGGAAGACAGAAGACAATAGGGAGAAGAGTGAACAGACACCAAACAAGACATGGGAGGAGTTTAAGAGAAAATGTCTGCCCTTAATGAGAATAAAGCAAAAGGGTCAAATTGGCTGGCTCCTGGAGTTCTCAGTAATCTAGCCAGTGTGCTGGCAGACTCCTGAAAATTATCTTCACAGACTAGTCCATAGTACCAGAGAACTGGGACTGCAATTGTTGAACCCTTTTGAGTCTTAATCTGCGTCCAGGTTAGTATAGTAAAACAATACGAAAGGAAAGTGGGTTATAATCAAAGAGAAGTAGATTCTGTTAAGAAGTGGACAATTAAACAGAACGTACATGCATAGCAGAACTATACAGAAGTTCTGCTAGACACACAGTATGTTAGTATAATACATAATGTATTGATACTGGAGCAGTAAAGTCTAAACAGGCTGTTCAGCATACCTATACTTTTCTGACTGTGTAACATAGGCTGTACCACATTGTACAGAATGTAGTTAAACAAATTTTAGGCTTGTGAGCTATTTGTAACTTTGAGGTGCATAGGCAACTGAAAGTGTAGTAAACCAGTTGTATGCAGTTCTGGATATTGTATGTCTCTGCTGACTTGAACTTTTATAGGGAAGTAGTATTCCACAGCATGTGGATGGATTGCTGATACTGTGTTATATTTTAAGGGGGTAGGGTGCCACAGTCCTGAGTATGTCCTCGTTTGGATGAGATGCCTAGTAACTATGAACCTTTTTCAGTTTGCCATCCATTCCCTATTGCAATATTACCAGCTTAACATTTTTTAATGTAACATAGGCAATTTATTCTTCAAGGACAGCAGACAGTGAATTTGTAGATGAAACACTGAAATATAAAGTTGTTTGCTAGCAGCAACCTTTTCATTAGTTACAGATCTCTTTAATGTGGAATTATTCAGAAGACTTTTACTTCTGCAGAGATTGTGCATATTAACTGATATTGATGGATTGTAATGACAGATGTTTGAGTGGCCTTTTATGGTTGAAATGTTGTGAATTGGTATTTTTGTCATTATTGGTTCATATGTTTTGTTTCATTGCTTACTGTAAAAATATTCAAAGCTATACATTTTAAACACACTTTAAACAAGTGGTGCTGTATTATACAAGGGATATAATTTAATTATTATATATTATAATGTAAGGAATGTGGATCAAATAACTTTTGCATGGTCCTAAAATGTATGCAATGGGCCTATGATTTCAAAACAGCCCAAAGGTAAACTTAATCTGTCACTGGCCAGATGCATTTTCTTTGAATGTGGGTTTCAATGTTGTTTCAGTGAATGTGAGTTACAAAGGCAGAGAAGTTTTAATGCTAAGTCATTGTGACACTATATTGCTTTGTTTAGGAAATTTCTATCAGTGGTTGTGCATTAAAATTTCAAATACAAGTTTTAAATTAAATCCAAATATCTGTAATCATTGTAAAAGTAAAGCAGAAAGCAGTATGCACACTGAGAGTTTTAAACAGTGTTTATGGTATGGCAAATGGGGAAAAATAGGCAAGTAATGGGACACTGGAATGTAGGGGGAAGGGTACCAAAATTCACACATTTTGCTTTCACGTACATGTCCAGAAGTTTTGACATGAAAAGTTGGCCAACCTAGACACAGATGGAGTAAGTAATCCCTGGCTTCTTCAAGTAGATGTCTGGTTGGAGTGGTGAGGAGCCACTAGTCCAAATAAGGAAACACTTCGAATCTGCAGAGTCTGAGATGAGCTGCTACCTGTGCCATACACTTGCTGAACACCCTGGGGGCTGTGGTGAGACTAAAGGGCAGGGATCTGAACTGATGATGACTGTCCCCCAGCTGAAAGCGCAAATACCTCCAAGAGCATCTGTTCATTTTGATGTGATAGTACACATCTTGGAGGTCTATGGAGCACACCCAAACATCCTTCTGCAGAAAAGCCAGTATGGACTTAACTGTGACCATCCAGAAAAAGAAGTTATGTCTTACCATAACGTTCCATCTGTGTTGTTGATCTTCTTTCAGTCATTACGATGGGTTATTGGTTCCGCCCTTGGAACTGAGCCGGCTTTATATCAAGCTCGTGTCAGCCAAAAACTCTCGAGCCAAGATCCTACCCACAATGCTCTGCTCCTTGTTACCTCAGATCAAGTTTGCAAGTTGACAGACAAAAGTAGGGGCTACCTCTGGTCATAACAGACCTACACGAATGGAAGAAGAACCATATGAAATCCACCAGGAACCTCTGGAGGGGGACGGAGGGTGGAGAGTAATGAATGAACAAAGATCAACAACACAGATGGAATGTTATAGTAAGACATAACTTCTTGATCTGATGTTGTTAATCTTCGTTCATTCCTTACGATGGGACAGAGTCCCCAGCTACCTATATCCCTGGGCGGCCCTCATGGAAGGACATTCCTGAGCACCACGGAACCAAAAGAAGCCCTTCCTCTGTTGGCCACATCCAATTTGTAATGAAGAATAAAGTTATGGGTGTTGGCTCAAGTTGCAGCTGAGCAAATGTCATTGAGTGGAAGCCCTTGCATGGAAAGCTGCTGAAGTTGCCATTGACCTTGTAGAATGGGCTTTCACTTTGTGAGGCAATGTGATGTTGTTCTTGTTGTAGATGAAGGTAATGCAATTTCTCAACCATGACGCTAATGTAACTTTAGAAACAGGACAACCTAGCCTTGGTCCATAAAAAGCCAGAAATAATTGGTCTGATTTATGGGTAGATTTTGTTCTGTCCAAATAAAAATGTATTTGTCTGTGAACATCTAGGAAGTGCAGGCAATACTCTCCCTTGTTAGAATGATTAGGAAACAATACTGGGAGGTCAACAGACTGGTTGATAGACTGCTCTGACACCACTTTCAGTAAGAAGGATGAATTACTTTTTAGTGAGTCTCTATCCTTATGGAAAATAAGGTAGGAACGTTTGATGCATAAGGCTTGAAGTTCTGACAGATGTCTGGCCGATGTGGATAGCAACCAGAAACAAGGTTTTCCAAGAGAGGTACTTTAAGTCACATGAAGATGCAGGTTCAAAGTGGGGGTGCTGTTAGGGCTTGCAGAACCAAAGCCAGGTCCCAAGGTTGTACTGGTTCTCTAAAGGGAGGTTTTAGGTGAAAAACTCCCTTCAAGAAAGTCCTACAGAGTCTGTGTGATATGAGTGAAGAGTCCTGGAAGCCAATATGGAAATTAGAAATTGCAGCTAAATGAACACAAACAGCAGAGGCTGATACCCCAGACTGAAAGAGATCTGATAAATAATCTAATACCGCTGAAAAGGGGTCCAAGTGTTTGTTCGATGCGCATAAGATAAATCTTTTCCATTTGCTGAGATAGGTTAGCCTGATGGATGATTCATGAGATGCGATAAGAATATTGCGCACTGGGGAGGAGGGTTATCCTGCCTGGCAATCATTGGAAGTGGAGAAACCAAGCTGTCAGCTTCAGGTTTGTTAGGCTGGGGTGGGGTCAGACCCTGTGGATGGGAGATCAACCTAGGAGTTGGATTGAGAATCCATGGTCAATCTAGCAGGTGAGGCCAAAGGAAGGGGAAACCAAACTTGTTGAGGTCCATATGGTGCAATGAGGATTACTTTGCTCTTCAACTGCTGTGCTTTCTTCAAAAATTGAGGGGTGAGGGGTAGAGGAGAGTAAGCATAAAGCAGACCCGAGGGCCAAGCATGGGCTAGAGTGTTTCTCGATGACTGTCCCTGAGGGGGGAATCAGGGCAAAGTAGTTGCTGCACTTGTAGTTGATTGGGGAGGCGAATAAACAGGTGAGGCCAAAGGAAGGGGAACCAAACTTGTCGAGGTCCATATGGTGCAATGAGGATTACTTTGCTCTTCAACTGCCATGCTTTCTTCAAAAATTGAGGAATGAGGGGTAGAGGAGAGTAAGCATAAAGCAGACCCGAGGGCCAAGCATGGACTAGTGTCTCTCGGTGACTGTCCCCAAGGGGGGAATCAGGGCAAAGTAGTTGCTGCGCTTGTAGTTGATTGGGGAGGCGAATAGATCGCAGCAAGGCTGGCCCTAGCGGTTGAAAACTTTCACAGGATTGAGGGACCACTCATGAGGTTGTAGAATGCACCTGCTCAATTTGTCCGCTATCATGTTGGAGCTCACGGGAATGTGCATTGCAATTAGAAAGCGGTTGGAAGCTATTGCCCATTGCCATATTCTCAATGCCTCTCAGCATAACGGGTAAGATCTGGTGCCCCCTTGCTTGTTGATGTACCAGACTACTGACATGTTATCTGATTGGATTGCAATAGTCCCTGACGGAAGGATAGAGTGAAATGCTTGCAACACTAGTAGCACCACCCTCAGTTCCAGGACATTGATATGCAAATGAGCCTCCGTCTCGACCAGGTGCCTTGGACTGAATTTCCCTGACACAGCCCCCACCCCATCAGGGACGTGTCCGTGGTCACCATGGCTTTTGGCTGATAGGGGCTGAAGGGGCAAGACCATTATTGCGTATTTTGAGATGTCTACCAGAGCAAGTCTTGCTTGTATGTCTGAGTTACACTTATCTGAAAAGACAAAGGCTGTTGTAGAGGGTACCACTGAATGAAAAGTAGCCACTGAAGAAGTCTCATGTGGAACCTGGTCAGAGGAACAATGGTGATCAAGGCTGCCATTGACCCCAAGAGTTGGAGTACGGACCAAGCAGAAGATTTGTGGTGACAGATTAGCGGCTGAACCTGTTGTCTTATTCTTTGAAGTCTGTGATCTGGAAGAGATGCTGTGTAATTTCTCGTGTCCAACAGAACTCCAATGAATTTTAAAGATTGTGCCAGGGTCGTGTTGGACTTCTCCCAGTTTATAGTGATTCCCACGTGCTGAGCTATGAGAAGAGTGTAATCCAGGGCTTCCTCCAGTAGACCCTTGGTGGGGGTGATAAGGAGCCAGTTGTCTAGGTATGGAAATGCCTGGAATCTTTGAAGTCTCTGGTGAGAGATAACTACTGCCATGCATTTGATGAACACTCTGGGGGCTGTAGGGAGACCAAATGGCAGTGCTCGAAATTGGTAGTGACTGGCTCCTTTGTGGAAGCGAAGGTATCTTCTTGAGCATTTGCCCACTTTTATATGGTAATACTCATCTTGAAGATCTATACAGCACATCCAATCATCTTCTTCCAAAAGAGAAAGGACAGACTGAACTGCGACCATCCACAATTTTTCATTTTTTACAAATTTGTTTAGCGTTTTGAGATCCAGAATCAGTCTCCAGTCCCCTGTCTTTTTTGGCACTAAAAAGAATCTTGAGTAAAAACCGGATCCTATCTGGTCTGGAAGGACTGTTTGGATGACTCTTTTTTGTAGCAGCTTTTGGATTTCGTGTGCTGCTGCTTCCCCTTGACTAGGTGGGACGTCGGGTAAATTTCTGGGTGAAGTGGGACAGAGATGGAAGGGAATGCGGTAACCTCTCTGGATGTTATCCACTGTACCCAGGAATCGGTGGTTATGCTTTGCCAGGCAGTAGGGTACAAGGAAAAATGACCCCCGACCGCTTCCAGTGGTGAGCAGTCGGGCAACGCTTCAGGAGCGTGGGAGGGTTGCCCAGAGAGAGAATTTCTGGAACCCCGGTTTCACAGACCTCCCCTGCCCTGAAAGGGGCATCTTCCATTAGAGTTTCTCCCTCTGTCCTTAGGGTAGAACTCGGCATGTGCATCACAGAAAGAGCCCTGTGATTTTCTGTGCCACATCTTCCTGCTCCTCTGATTTCTGGAGTAGAATCATTGAGGGGTGGAGTGTCAGACACCAACGGCAGACAAGGTCTTACTATGTTGTTCACACCTTGCCAGCGTATCCTTAACCTTTGGGCCAAACAGTGAAAAGGGCTTGATGGGGGCATTCATAAAGGAAGCCTTAAAGGAGTCCACAAAGTCACAAAGGCACATCCAGACATGCCGTCTCATGACTATGCCTGCGCCTACCTCTCTAACCGCTCCTTCCCTTGCGTGTGAAATGAGGTGCATGGAAAAATTGGATATAGATTCCAGGGTCACTGTCTAAGAGGCTACATTGTCGCGCACCTAATCAGAAACAGCTCCTGCCAAGGTTTCAGAGAGTTGGTTGATAAGGTCCCTCTGGAGCTTCATAAAGTGTCAAGTAGTTCAATGACCTTACAGCAAAGGTCGATAAAGCAAACGCACGCTTCCCAAGTCTATCGCCCGTGACTCCTTGTTGGGCGGATGGACAGTCTGGCTCTCTTCTGCCAAGTCTTTTTTGGTTGCAGCCACCATCGCCATGGCATCTACTGGAAGACCTTTGGACCAATGAGGATGTTCAGCAGGGGGAGATAAAATTTTGTCAGTCCTCCAAGGTATAGATTCCAAAGTGTCAGGAGCATTCCATGCATGCTGGATGATGAGCTGGACAAGCTCATCGGCTGGTGGGATAACCCAGGAGGTAGGGGGCCGGGCACAAAAGGCCTGCAGGAATATGGATTCCTCTGAGGAAGGGTTGGAGGACTTTCCAGTCACTCCTCTGTTTTAGGATCTCAAGGATGTCACTAAAGGACACCTCATCAGAGGGTGACCGTGGGGACCCTTCCAAGTCATCAAAGTCCTTATCGTTGGTTAGAGACTTCTCAGTGGAGTGCTTCCTCTTGCATGAAGCCTTGCAAGGGACTTCAGTGGGGAGCTCTGGGGAAGATTGCGAGGAGAGTATCTCCTGTGGGGTAGAAGCCTGAGGCCCTTGTGCCCGGGGTCCAGTAGATGTGGCTTGTGACAGCTGTGGCACAGAGGGGGGCAAGGACTCTGACAGGGATGTTTTGCCAGCAGAGGCAAGTGCCATCTCCATGGCTTGGAAGTCCGGACCGCCCAAAGAGGGATGGGAGCCTGGAACTGAGCATGACAACCTCAAGACCGGGGTCACACCCTGCTCCAGCGAGCTAACACCCAGACCAGGAGTCTCAAGATGGCTGTGGAGGGTGAGGGGAGGAGGATTCCTGGAGGGTGCCATAGAAATAATTGGCGTCAAACAAAGAAAGCCTGCCCCCATGGCACAGCCGCTAGCCTGAGAAGGCCCCAGTGCATCGAGGGCCACAAGGACAACTCCAGCTCCAAAGTGAGGTCCACTATTGGTGTTAAAGGAAGGGAAGCTGCTATCGGAGGAAGGGCTTCGATGCATCCCTGGAAGTTGAAGGAGGAGTGCAAGATAGAGTTTGTGTAGAAATAGTCACCTGCAAGAGGGAGCGTAGCTTTAGATGGATTAGAGTGTCCCCTGGCCACAAGCAACTGATCGACAAGCTGCAACACATCCTGTTCTGAGAGGCTCATGGTCAACCTCATAGAGAGACCTAATGGAGATTCAGGCCTGTCTAAAAAGGAGATGTACTGACTTTCCACAAAACGATCTATGGAGGGAGTGTACTTAGTTCTGGTGAGTTTATGTAATGTAGAGCCCGGAGCCGAGGGTGTCTGCACAGAGGAGAATGGTGCCGAGGGTATCTGTGCCGACAAAGGTGGAGCCATAGGCGTCGAGGGTGTCTGCATCAAGAAGGGCGGTTTGGCAAATGTTTGCACCGATGAATACAGTGCTGTCGAGGAAGGTGTCTGCACCAGTAATGACAGTAGTGAAAGTGACTGCACTGAGCAGGTCGGTGCCGAAGGCATCTGCACCATAGAGGGCAGTTTCCCAGAAGTTGACTGCATCAGCAAGAGTCAGCAGCAATGGTGCCGAAGGAGACTGTACCTGTAGAGATGGTGCCAAAAGAGTCTGCACTGATGTCAGCAGTGCCGAAAAAGGCTGTGCCAATACTGTCAGAGTCGTGAGTGTCTGCACCAGGAACTCCAGTGCCGGTGAAGAAGACATAGCTGGAGTGAGAACAAATAGGGGCAGTGCCGAGGCTGAGGCCAAAAGGACCACAGATGGCAGCGCCGGCCACAAAGTTTTCACCTTTTTGTGAGTCAACTCCTTGTGATCTCCAGAGGGAGATGAAGTGAGTGACCTCGAGGAGGAAGAAGAAGAACACCTCTTAAGGGGTTTAGAAGGAGGGGGTGTGACCTCCGACCCACACATAGCCACACAGAAAGGAGATTTAAGGAGGCCTTTAACTATAAGTTTGTTCTTCCATTCATTTAGAGTCCTAGTCAAGAAATTTCCACAAATCCCACACAGGGGGTCCACTGACAGGTGGGAAACCTTCAGACAATAAACATACAAATCATAACCATCAGAAAGCAGTAACTTACGGCCGCATTCAGTACACTGTTTGAAACCAACATTACTTTTCTTATCCAACATTATAATATCAAGGGAAAAACTACAATACTACTAAAAAGTTATGAAAGTACCCAGAAAGGTGAAAAAGTGAGAGAAAGAATTACCAACGATGGTAATAGAGAATTACCTCAAAGGTAAGAAAAAGGACAGAATATACTACAGGGAGACAGTCTCAAAGTTGCAATAGAGTAAGAAGATAGAGATAGTGAAGTACTGAAAACTTTCTATATACTAATAATAGAAAAACTTCAAAAAATTGAACACTTAGCTGAGAGAGAAGGCTTGACACAGCTGTAGAGCAGCAAATGAGATCTGAGGTAACAGGGAGCAGAGCATTATGGGTAGGATCTTGGCTTGAGAGTTTTTGGCTGATGCGAGCTTGGTATAAGGCTGGCTCGGTTCCGAGGATGGAACCGATAACCCATCATAATGAATAAACAAAGATTAACAACATCAGATCACTGAGTTCTTTACAAACTGATTCAGATGACTGCGATTTAAAACTGGTCTCTAGTCCCCTGTTTTCTTTGGCACTAAAAATAACCTTAAGTAAACTCTGGCTCCTGTTTGGTCTGGTGGGACCTCTTGGATGACTCTCTTGTTTAGCAGCTTTTGAACTTCTTGAGCTGCTCACACTGACTGGGTGGAACATCAGGAAGACGTTTCTGTTTGACTGGTAGAATTTGAAAAAGGGAATGAAATAACCTCTGGATATGATCATTTGCACTCAAGAATCTTTTGAGATGGCTACCCAGGTGTCTGGATACAAAGACAAGTGTCTCCCGAATACCTCCATAGAAAAACAGTCATGGGTACAAAGACAAGTGTCTACTGACTACCTCCATAGACAAATAGTCAGACAACCCATTCAGGAGCAATGAAAGAACCTATACAAAAAGGAAACTCAGAACCCTAGGTTTTGTGAACCCCCTCTGCTGTGAGGATGATGTTTTCTCTTATTATTTCTCCCTCTGCCCTGGGAGTCCTGAAAAGAACCTTGGGATTTTCGGAACCACATCTTTTTCCCACTGTGCTAATTCCCAGAAAAGTATCTTTGTGGGGTAGAAAAATAGATTCCCATGGCAGATAAGGTCTTTCCATCTTGCTCATTACAGAAAAGTGTGTCTTTAGCAGTGGGCCCAAACAATGAAGATCCATCAAAGGGAGCACTGATGAAAGAAGACTTAAAGGGCTCCAGAAGATCACACAAGCCCATCCAAGCATGTCTCCTGAAGGCTAAACCTAAACATGCAGCTCATGAGGGACCTTCAACTACATGAGAGATTAACCTCATGGGTGCATTAGATATGGATTGGAGGGTGGCCAGCTGCAAGGAAAAAAACCTTCTGTTCCTCTACAGACATGGACCCAGGGGTAGACTTAGAGAGTTCCTTAATCAGGTCTCTCTGTAATCTAGTAAAATGTGCCAAATAATTAACCAACTGTAAGGTCAAGTTCACTGAAGCATAGACGCACTTTCCAAACCTGTCCATCTCCCCAGATTCTTTATTAGGAGGATGGACAGAGTTGCTCTGTACAGCCAGCTCCTTTTTTGTGACTGCTGCAACAACCATGGTATACATACATACAAATATTTCAAGCACGGGCATTAAAAGCCTTTCTAGCTTGCCAATATACCATCCACGCTGTTCTTAAAAATATCTGAACTAGTACTTGCTTTAATGTAATTTGGCAGTCTGTTCCATGCATCAGCTACTTTGTCAGAAAACCAATTTGCACACTTCTCATTCCTATCGAATCTTCTACATAGGTTGTTGGATGATTCTGAAGTACTTTTTGATAACCGCAAACATTCTCAGAGGTAGTTGTCTCTAAATGCCCTATATACTTTAATAAGATCTCCTCTTAGATATCTTTAAGAGACAATGTACAAGTTCAGATATTTTAGTCTTTTGTAATAACTTAAATTTTCACATCCATGGATGCTCTTGGTATATTTCCACTGTACTTTTTCCAGTTTACTCATGCTTGTTTTCTTATAGGGTTTCCATATTGTTATTCCATACTCACGTTTGGGTCTAATGTAACTAACAAACAATGACTTCATCACTTTTGATTTCCTAGACTTTATAAATCTTTTTATACAACTTATAGTTCTACAAAAAGAAGTTATGTACTCACCATAACGTTCCATGTGAGTTGTTCCATCTTGCCTTCATTCATCACTGATGGGTTCGGAGCCGATCCTCGGCTCCGACACGGCCAACTCAAGCTCAAAGTTCTCTAGTAGCTCGAGACCCCACCCCTTATCCCACAATGCACTGCTGGAATTACCTCAGATCTTGTTTGCTGCATACCATATAACAGTACAATAATTATTCTGTCTAGGAATTAATACACATTGAAAAACCAGGATGAAGACAGCCTCCCGGTCAACTGTCAGCCAGGAGGGGGAAGGAGGGAGGGACGTGAGAATGAAGGCGAGATGGAACAACTCACATGGAAAGTTATGGTGAGTACATAACTTCTTTATGTGAAGTTGTTCAACCTCGCCGTTCATTCATCACTGATGGGTAGCGTCCCTAGCACCCTGATCTTGGGTGGCTCATGGAAGTACACTCATGAAGCCCTGTCCCTGGAGGCCTTATCCACTTTGTAATGAGTTATAAAAGTGTGAGGTTTAGACCATGTGGCTGCTGCACAGATGTTATCCAAAGGCAATTTGGCTTGAAAGGCTGATGAGGTAGAAACTGCTCAGGTTGAATGAGCCTTTACCTTACTAGACAAGGGCATATTATGACAGGCATATGTATAGGTGATACAATCCGACAGGCACTTAGACAGGTTTGAAATAATAACTGGTAAGCTAAAAAGCCACTCAGCAAACCATGGAAACTGGTTTAAACATATTTATTTACATAAGATAAAAATAAAAAACAGAAAAACAACGTCCGAAATATATAACGTCCAAAATATGTAACTAGGTACTAAGCACTTTCACCCTGTCTCGTTAGGGGTATCCTCAGAGTACTGAATGAATCAAATATAAGCCATCCCTAATATACTACTAAAACAATTGAATAATTAATTAATTGTGGTTCAGCAAGCATAGCATTTAAAGTAAAACTAGCAGTAACAATACTGTGTGCAACGTATTATTGCAACCATAAAATCATCTTTAAAAATAAATTTAAAAACAAACTTTCAATAATTGATGTGATAAATAAGTGAATAAGTAAAAACAGTACCTTTTTGAATATGCTTAAATGAATATACAGTATTATTGTGATAAAAACCATACAGTGTATGGTATCTTTAAAACCTAGCATATAGGTATTAATAACTAATAAATCTGAAATGACGCTCCATTTCTGTGTTAGTATATTGTATTATATGAATTATATTGACTTGAGTAGTTGATGGTATGAAATATAGTTGTATAAAAATTAGTTATTGTTTAAGTAATTAAATAGTGTGTTGTATAAAATGTTATGAATGTGTAATAGATATTTAGTAAAATGCTTAAAAGTTTTGAGTGTAATAAAAATTTCATATAAAATGTGGTTTACGTTTCAGCACACTAGAGATTGACACGTGTTCATTAATGCCCGGCCAATTACAGGCATTAAGCCTGAGTTGTCAAAGACATTCCTTTGCCTCGAGGACCATCTTCTTATCTCCTCCTTTATGTACATTGTGTGGTATTCTATAAATAATGAAAAATAAAAATCTCTTGAAATTAGAACATTTAACACTGTGGTTGTATAATGCACTAGTATTTTTATGTTTTTTGATATCTCTCAAATGTTCAATAATACGTGCTCTTAATCTCCTAATAGTTTTACCAATGTAGAACGCTTGGCACACAAATGGAGCGTCATTTCAGATTTATTAGTTATTAATACCTATTAAAGATGATTTTATGGTTGCAATAATACGTTGCACACAGTATTGTTACTGCTAGTTTTACTTTAAATGCTATGCTTGCTGAACCACAATTAATTAATTATTCAATTGTTTTAGTAGTATATTAGGGATGGCTTATATTTGATTCATTCAGTACTCTGAGGATGCCCCTAACGAGACAGGGTGAAAGCGCTTAGTACCTAGTTACAAATTTTGGACGTTATATATTTCGGACGTTGTTTTTCTGTTTTTTATTTTTATCTTATGTCAATAAATCTGTTTAAACCAGTTTCCACGGTTTGCTGAGTGGCTTTTTAACTTAGACAGGTTTGTTTTAGCAAATGGTTTACCTTTCCTGGTCTCAGAAAAAGACACAAACAGCTGATCTGATTTCCTAATGTCTTTTGTTCTGTCCAAATAAAATCTAAGTTGTCTATGACGATCGAGTTTATGCAACATATATTCCAATTTGCTGGTATGATTAGGGAAGAAAACGGGAAACTCAATGACTTGATTAATGTTAACCTCAGAACATACTTTGGGCAGAAAGGTTGGATTTGTCCTGAGAGATACTCTGTCAGTATGAAAGACCATGTAAGGGGGGCTTGGTGGAAAGGGCTTGGAGTTCTGACACTCTACGGGCTAAAGTGATGGCTACTAAGGAGATAGCTTTCCACGACAAGAATTTTAGTTCACAAGATGATGCAGGCTCAAAAGGAGGAAGAATGATACGAGATAACATAAAATTCAAATTCCAGAGGGAATAAGGTGTCTTCACTGGAGGCCTTATGTGAAAGGAACCTTTTAGAAAAGCCTTAAACAATTGGTGAGCCATAATATTCAAACCATCAATTCCTAGATGGAAATTAGATATAGCAGCTAATTGTGCTCGCACCATAGCCGCAGCTGCTCCTTTGTTGAAGATTTCTGTCAAGAATTATGGCACTGGATAAGGGTCAATGTTATGGGAAGAAGCCCAAATGGAAAAATCTCTTCCACTTACTACGATACAATGTTCTGGTGGAAGGTTTATGGGAAGCCAACAAAATCTGACTAGTGTCATGGGAAAGATTATAGAGCCTGGCTATGCAGGGAATTGGAGCAGCCAAGCGGTTAGCTTCAGTGTCTGCAAAGATGGGTGAAGATCCCCTGACAGATGTGTCAACAAGTCTGGAAATGGGTCCAGGATCCATGGATCTTCCAGAATATGATGGTAAAGAAACGAGAACCAAATCTGCTGAGGCCAATGAGGGGCTATAAGGATGATTGTCTGTCCCAGCGACTTTGCTTTCTGTAAGAATTTGGGTATCAGGGGAATTGGTGGAAATGCATAGAGGAGACCTGGGGGCCAATCGTGGGCAAGAGCATCCCTCGGGGAATGACCTGGCATGGGAATCAGGGTAAAATAGCTTCTGCATTTGTTGTTGATGTGACTGTCAAACAGGTCGCAAGAAGGCTAGCCCCATTTGCGGAAGATCCTGTGGGGCAATAAGATTACTCTGCTCAGTCTGTCTGCTATGACACTGGAGTTGCCCGGGATGTGCATTGCCAACAGAAAGCGCTGGGATGACAGTGCCCACTTCCATACTCTGAGGGCTTCTCGGCAAAGGGGATAAGCCTTGGTCCCGCCTTGTTTTTTCAGATACCAGACCACTGACCTGTTGTCCGTCTGTATTGCAATTGTCCCTAGAGGAAGAGAGTCCTGAAAGTATTGCAAAGCTAGAAGTACTACTTTCATCTCCAAGACATTGATATGCAGATGTGATTCTTGATCTGTACATGTGCCTTGGGCAGTCTTTCCCTGAAAATGCCCCCCCCCCCCGCCCTATCAGGGAAGCGTCCGTAGTCACAGTGTCAACTGGAGGGGGAAGCATGAAAGGACGTCCTATTGTGACATGAAGAGACATCAACCACCACTGAAGATCCTTCTGGCAGGAATTTGCTATCAGGATCATGTGACTCATTGGAAATTCTTGGTAAGACCATTGTGTGAATAGAAGCCACTGAAAGATTCTCATATGCATCCTTGCTAACGGGATTGCTAGAATTGCTGCCGCCATCAATCCTAGAACTTTTAATACCTCTGCTGCTGGTGCTCTGTTCTTTGATATGAGGGACATGATGTGTAGGCGAAGAATAGAGATTCTTTCTGGCAGAAGGCGGAGAGTGGTGGTTGATGTGTCTAGTTCTGTCCCTATAAAAATGATATGCTGCGATGGCAACAAGGCAGACCTTTTGAAGGTGACTGTAATGCCTAGCTGATCGCAGAGTGCCAGCGTAGCCTCTCTCTCTTGAAGAAGTTGATGCCTGGTGGTGGAGGTAAGGAGCCAATCATCTAGATACGGAAACACCTGGAATCCTAGATGCCTCAGGTGAGCTCTGGGGACTGTAGTGAGACCAAAGGGGAGAGCGCGGAATTGATAATGATTGGCTCCCAGCCAGAAATGCAGGTGATCGCTGCATGGTCTGGCCATCTTTATGTGGTAGTATGCATCCTGGAGATCGATCGAGCACATCCAATTGTCCTTCCCCAAGAATGAGAGTATGGACTGTAGCGTGACCATTCGGAACTTCTCTTTTCTCACAAATTGGTTGAGTCTGCTGAGATCCAAAATTGGTCTCCAGTCCCCTGTTTTCTTTGGAACCAAAAAGAACCTTGAGTACATTCCGAATCCTGTCTGGTCTGCTGGGACTGGCTGGATGACTCTTTTTCCTAGCAATCAGCGTACCTCTACTGCTGCTTGTCCCATGTGACTGGGTGGAATGTCCGGGATTTGTTTGACAGGAAGAAGCTGGGTGGAGAACGGTATGAAATACCCTCTGGAAATAATACTTTGTACCCAACTGTCATTTGCTATATTTAGCCAGGCTTTGGAGTACAATTATAAGCGACCCCCGACTGCCTCCAGAGTAGGACAGCCAGGCCTCCCTTCAGGAGCGATAGTAGGACTGACCAAAGAAGTGGTCTATGTCACCCTGGTGTTGCGGACCCTCTCTGCTGCGAGGGCGGTGTCTTCCATTGAAACTTTCTTTTTTGCCTCTGGAGGGGGGCTCTCCACGTGTGTCTTGAAAGGCTCTTTGAGCTTTCCGGAACCACATCTTTCCTCCCCTCTGACCTTTGGGAAAGGGTCGAATGGGGATGGAAAAACAGACTCCGATGGCAGACAGAGTCTTTCCTTCTTGCTCACACCCGGTCAAAGCCTCCTTCACCTTTGGCCCAAAGATGAACCATCAAATGGGGTATTAGTAAAAGAAGACTTGAAGGGTTCCGCAAAGGAACAGAGTTGCATCCAAACATGCCTACAGAGAGCGATTCCTGTACCTGTGGCTCTACCCGAACCATCAACTGCGTATGATACAAGATGCATGGACGAGTTGACTATCGAACTGAGGGTAGAGAGCTGAGTGGCAATCTTATCGGATACACTCGAAGCTACAGCACCCTGAAGAGCATCTCCCAGCTCCTTAAGGAGATCTCTCTGCAGTCTGGTAAAATGTGTCAAGTAGTTCAATGATCTGAGTGAGAAAGTTGCTGAACTGAACATGCGTTTCCCATATCTATCCATGATCCTAGATTCTCTGTTAGGAGGATGGCTAGATGAAGAAGTCTCAGACATTTCCTTTTTGATGGCTGCCCCCACCACCATGGCATCTACAGGGACTCCCTTGGTCAAAAAGGACTTATCCACAGGGGCTGAAATAAACTTATTAGGCCTCCTAGGAATAGGTTCCAAAGATTCTGGAGACTCCCACACCCTACGAGAGACCAGATCCATAAGCTCATCGTAGGGTGGAGATACCCAAGAGGTGGAAGGTTGAGACCCAAATGCCTTCAAGAGAACCAACTCATCCTCAGTAGGGTTCTTCGACTGCCAATCACCCCTCTGCCTAACAATTTCAAGAATATCCGCAAAGGAAATGTCCTCAGAGGGGGATCTGGGGGACCCTTCTGATTCATCCAGGTCAGTGTCTGATGTGATAGACTCCTGGGGGGAGTCCAAATGCCTCCTCTTGCATAATCTCTTCCTGGGAACCTCTTCAGGGGGAACTTCTGGAGAGGCTTCAGAAGAGCAGGTAGCGACCTGTGGGGCTACCTGAGTTTCTGGGTCTCTACGCTTGGGATGACCGGAGGAAACAGACACAGGCACTTTAGGGGAAGAATAGGCCAGACCTTGAGATGAGGAAGTCTTGGAAGACAACACTCGCCTCATGGCATTGAATGCACCACGGCTCCGATGAGAAGGAGTCAATGGCTCCGATGGAGCCGTGATCTCCTCCTGCACCAAAGCCGTGGGCTCCAAGCCCGAGGTAGGAGCCGAGCTCACCCGAGCCGAGGCCCCAAGAGGAAGAGTCGGCACTGACAAGTCGGTGCGGCTATCCTCCCTGGACCCGACCAGAGAGTGTTGGCTCCTAGAGTCCCCAGTTGACGCCGAGAACGTCCAAGCAGATGGAGCCAATGACACTGGAGCAGGTGTCGGCTCCAAGGGATCCACAATCATCACGTCAGCCTCCTCTGGCTCCGAAGGTCCGGTATGGCTCGGAGGAGTAGCACACAATTCAAAGGTAGTAGTCTTCGGCTCCGACGGTTGTGTCTGAGCCGACAGCAATTTAACTAGGCCTGGTGCCTTTAAGAGTTTCTGAACCAGCCGGTCGATATCCAGATCAGATAGACTGACAGAGGACCTGGAAGAGTGGACAGATGGAGCCGACTGAAGCAATATGGATGGAGGTTTTTCGGTAACTGGTTCCAAAGCCGTGGCCCGGTTCAGAAAACAGCAGACTGTCTGCTCCGAAGGCAGTGGAGCTGAAGTCACCACATTCTCTGACCTCTTTCCTTTTTTGGATCTAGAATTAGTGGAAGACTTAGAAGATTTAGATGATTTACTGGCTCCATCCTGGTCAGGCAATGCCTCAGAAAAGGGTGTTTAATGATACCCCCCCCATCAATCAATTTCCTCTTCCTTTCAGCTAACACTCTTGTGGAAAAGGAATGACATATACTGAAAGACTTGTAGATGTACCTCACCCAAGCAGTAAACACACTAAACATGGGCATCTGTGACTGACATTTTCTGTCCGCAGTCTAGGCATTTTTTAAACCCAGACTTTGGATGTTTGTCTTTTTCTTCAGACATTACACAACTCAAGCACACTGTTTAACTATGAGGTGTTTTAAACTAAGTAACTCACACAAACACACAAACAGCCCAAAAGAGGCACTGACAACTAAATAATTACAAACAGTAATAAGAGATCTAAAAACAATAGTCCCAAAAGGGATCACTGACTAATCACTAAAGAAGGGATCCTAAGGCCAAAAGGCTGAAGGCAAGATAGATAATACTGAGGGAAGGGGTATAAACACAGAAAAACTACTATCTACTAGCTAGTATGTCTGCTATTAAGAATAGAACACGGATATATAAAAATGAAAAAAATATAACTTGTTGAAAGTTGAAAAACTCCCAATAAAGTCTCGAGCCAAGCTGGAAACCAAGAGATTCGTGCCATGGCAAACTAGATCCGAGGTAATTCCAGCAGTGCATTGTGGGATGAGGGGTGGGGTCTCGAGCTACTGGAGAACTTTGAGCTTGCTAGTCGGCCATATCGGAGCCGAGGATTGGCTCCGAACCCATCATTGATGATTGAACTGCGAGATTGAACAACTTAACATCTATCATTGACCAATTGGTTGATATGATTAGAAAAAAACTCATAGCTGAATCTTCCCATATACCCAGGTCCTTAAATGAGTCTACAGTTTCAATCACTGTGTGCTGTATTAAATATTCACCTTTCAATTTATGTCTTCGAAATCTCATATGCTTAGATTTTGATGTATTTAGCAGCATATTATTTTCATGCGCCCAAATGATCAGATTAGTCAAGTCATTTTGCAGACATGCCTTATCTGTAACACATGTAAGCAGTTTACCCAATTTCAGCTCATCTACATATAGACAGTAGAAAACCTCAGATGATAAAGTTTGAAAGATACAATCTAAACAACTAAGGGCCTAGGACACAGCCCTGTGGGACACCCTGACTGTAACCAAAGATTTCACCTGTCCAGTTGCTATATGACACTTGCCATGTCCTATTTGTAAGCCATGCAGCCATCCATCTTATCAGGAGTACATCAATACATAGTTGTACTAATATACTGATCAGTGTTTTGTCTATGCCCTGTCAAATGCTGAAGTTAAATCTATATAAATTACATCACAGCACAATTTTTCATTCATAGCTGTTATTATATTGTTATTGAACATCGTGTTACAGGTGGTAATAGATCTGTTTTCAACATATGCATGCTGGTATACGGTTTCAAGTCCCAACCTATGCAGTTCTGACAATAACTTATCCAATATTACTTTCTTCATTATTTTTCCACAACATGAAAGTAGACTTAAGGGTCTGTATGACTCTGGGTTTGTCCTACTCTCCTTTCCCTTGAAGACAGGTTTAATAAGCACGTCTCCAATCTTGAAGAATCTCCCCATATTTATATGCCCTAGTGAATTATAGATATAATGACACCGTAAGTTCTTGCTGAAGTGTACTCAGGTCATTGTTACTAATTCCATCTCCTTCCTGTGCTTTGTTTGGTTCTAGTTTGCGCAGTTATTTTTCAATATAATCTCATCTGATTCCAGTATCTGGGGTTACCTGGATGCCACAAGGACAACTTATTACCCCCTTTTATGGAACCAAACTGTTTTGCATAAGACTTTGTAAATATGCCTATAATCTGTTGTGTCTGAGAATAAATTATAGAATCTGCACACAGTTTATTCATGTGTCTTTACTCCTTCCACATTGTATCTATCTATAAAAAGGTTTCCTACTATGCTCAATATCATTATATAAATTTTCTGCAAAATTTTCTTGATCTTGTCTCACACTATGCTTAATCTGTTTGTCCAGCTGTTTATGTCAGTTTTCAGAGTTGTAGTTCTACCTCTCTTCCATTTCTTATATTTTTTTTGTCTCTCATCTTAATCAGATATCTTGTCCTTATGGAAATATATCCTTTTGATGTTGTATGCCTAGATCCTGATGTTAAACATTCTTTTGATGTTTTGCACTCAATTTCTCTTTCAAAACTTTCCACATTCCTTCTGCAGTTTTTCCACTGAACACCTCACTCCAGTTAGTTTTACTTAGTGACTGTTTTGCTTTCATATAATCTGTAATTAACCTTCTCTGCATTGGTTTAGATTTCAGTTTGGCAGAATTATCCAGCAACAAATTAACCTTTATAATCCCATGATCACTGCACATCAATGGTGGCAAAACTTGACTTGAAATAACAGTAATTTCTTTAAAAACACAAACAATATCTACAGGGATTCACTTACTCCAAAAAAAAAACTGTCTTTGGGCAGAGTTAGGATCTTGTCCAGATGATGGGGGATTGGTTCTACAGCATCTGGTTCCTTCCAAGCCCAGCAGGTGAAAAGGTCTATGAGGTCATCTGCTGGGGGTTGGGTAACCCAAGACATAGATGGGTTGGACCCAAAAGCTTCTAGGAACACCAATTCCTCCTGGGAAGGGGGTTCGGAGGACCAAGCACCCTTTTGGAGAAGGATCTCAAAAATGTCTCTGAAAGAAACATCTTCTGGTGATGATCTGTGGGACCCTCCCTTTCATCAAAATCAGTGTCTTCAGTCAGAGATTCCTGGAGGAATCCAAGTGCCAACTCTTACACAACCTCTTCTGGGGAACCTCTTCAGTAGGAGGATCTGGAGAGGTGTAGGAAAAAGCGGGAAGTCTCTGAACTGGAACTGCCTGGAAGCTCATATAGGCCAGCTGTCCATGTGGAGCAGACAGATGAAACTCAGAAGCTGGATCTGAAGGGGGGTGAGGTGAGGATCCAAAGAAGTAAGAGTCAAAAGTGTTCCCGGATGAGAGAACACCCTCTCCATCATATTGAAGGTTGAGGGACTGGGAGAAGCCATAGGCACCCTCCCTGGAGCCATAACTCCCAGTGCTGTCAAGCTCCGAACCTGCCCAGATCTCTGCTCCAAGTGAAGACTCAGACCCAAGCTATCAATTGCAAAGGCTACGAGGGGAAGTGATGGATCCAAAACTCTCAGAGTCAAAGGCACTCCACTGGATCTAGTGCCTATGTTTCAGCTCTGAGACTCATCCTGCTCAAGGGAGGTTGGTGCCGAATGAGGCAGGGATAAGGTTGGAGACAAAGAAGAAGCTATCTTCAGATCCAACACTTTGACTCTTGGTGCTCTAGGATCTGATGGCTCCAAAAATCACTGGTCTAATCAGAAAAGGAGAAATGATGGGATGGGAAATAGGTTGAAGGCTCGGGATCTGATGGGAAATGGAGACAGTCAGACACCACGCTGGATCTGAGCTCTGAGAAACTTCCTCATCATCTTGCCCACATCAACTTCTGACAGATTTTGGGAGGAGGATGAGACAACCTCCTGAGAGTTTCCTGTGAAAAGGAGAATCAGAGTCATGGAAAGAGTGGCTTCAGTGTTAACCAAGGAAACCGGGGCCAAGGTGATTTTGAAACAGTTGGCAACGGATCCAAAGAAGTCAGATTCGAGCATTTCAGAAGCTTGGCACATGGCTCTGATATTGGAGTAGACTTCAGATATTGAGCAGGAAAGTGTTTCCTGTGCTCCATGGGCTCCAAAGAAGATTTTGGCTTTCTGGAGGAGTTTTGAGTCCCTGATGCCGAAGCAAACAAAGAAGGAACTGAAGTAGGAAGAAGGTCCTTCAGAGCCAATTTACTGCGCCTATCACTAATAGCCCTGGCATTGAGCCCCACACATATCTGACAGGGTGAATTCAGGTAGCTTGGGCCTAAACAGAAAAAGCACTCCCTGTGGGCATCAGAATGGGATATCTTCTGCCCACAGAAAGTGCATTTCTTAAGTCTTCAGCCATAATAAAGGAAAGACAAAGAAAGATTTTCTTTTTTTTTTTTTTTTTTTTAGGAAAAGAAAAGGAAAATTATCAACCACAGTAATTAAACTACCACTGGAAAGTGGGTAAGAAAGGGGCAGAAAGGGTTACCAGCAATGGTAACAAAGAAATACCCAAAAATAGTAGAAATAAGGGCAGAAAATGCTAAAAAGGAATAAAGGGAGGAAAGGGTATATAACATTAAGAAAATTAGATTAGAAAGAAAAAACAAAAGTCTATTTTTTACTCACAAAAGCTTGTATACTACAACACACAGCTTGAGAGAGAGCGAGATCCACGTCCAAACCGTTACAGCGGCAAATGAGATTTGAGGTAAAACAGTAGTAAGGGGCATTATGGGTAAGGGGAAAAACTTGAGAGTCGAACAGTCTGGAAGAAAAGTGGCTGGGTCAGATCTGATACCCATACATTGAGGAATGAATGAATGGAAATGACAACATCAGATCGAAAGTTAGGTACTTACCATAACGATATATCCCTGTTGTCTGAGTTTCATCAGGTTCAAAACATGTGTTGTCAGATCTGATCTCGGCACCTGTGACGACCGTGCCCTGGCCCAGCAATCAAGGAGTCTCAATCCTCACCACTAACACCAGGGAGGTCATCTCCTAGAAGAGGAAAGGATAACTAATACACACAGTAAAGTACAATTTCCCTTAAGTGCACACAGAGATCACAGTCAGTCTGGGCTGATTGCTCCCTTGCTCACCAGGTCCCCAATAAGACTCCCCACTGGCACAGCTATAGGGTCCAGGTCTCAGCCTAGCTGGACAAGTTATAACCTCCAGTATCCTCTCTGTCCAACCAGTGCTTTGTGTCCCTGCCCAAGTAGCTGACACAACACACACACACTTTGAGAAGAGGTTATACAACCACACAGACCCTCCTGGGAAAAGGCTGGCACAGGTTTCTCCAGCTCTGCCCCTATTACCCAGACCATATGGTAGTAATTCTTGCCACCACCCAGCAAATAATTATCAGCTACTAAAACGCCCTTAAAAGGGTGTCCAATTATTACTCTGCAATATTATAATTCAATGGTAGTATGACTAGACAGTCAAGGCTTAATTTGGAGTGACTTGGATAGTAAAATCTGTAAATATGTAATGTACTTTATAGGTTAAATTATCTCTACATAAACCAGCCACAAGTAAAGGTTTTAAAATGTTTAATAATAAATAATTAAAACACAAGACAAAACTACTTCAGTATAATGTTACTCAAGTTCAGAGATCACACAGAAACTTAAAACAATATCATAGGAAAGATCTGATTTCAAAGAAAAATACTTAGTCTAACTTTCTTCTAAGTTTAACACAAAAACCAAGTCAGCAGCGCCAAGACCCACATGTGTTCATAAAACCTAAATACAAAAGCTGCAAGTTTAGTCTAACTTTGTTTGAGTCTAATGTATAACTATTTATAACAGTTTTGATGACACTTTTAATTAAACAAATTTGCAGCTTTTGTATTTAGGTTTTATGAACACGTGTTTTTTTAGCAAATGTTTCTTTAAGAACTTGATTTACTAGAGGTGTGGTTATCACATGACATGTCTCAATTACTTATAAACTACTGTTTGAAACTGTGTATCTAATAAATTGTTTTATTTTACATTTTTTGGATTCCTGATACTTCCTGTGGTGGGTCTTGGTACTGCTGACTTGGTTTTTGTGTTTCAGTAGTTTGTTGTCTTTCTTCTAAGTTTAACTATTCCTACGATAAATTACAGTGCTATAATCCTACTTACATACATAAAGCATAAGCAGTGCTGGGTTAGATATCCAAGATCAAAATACTTTCCAGTCTCTCACTCAACAACAGTTTTTAAACACTAACCAACAGCTCTATAAGGCCCTCCCAAATTACATCATTTTGACACTTAGTCTGGAGTTCCCAGGCCACAAACTGCATTATTTAGCAAGCTAACACCTGCTCAGGAGACTACAACAATAAAAGGCATTTCACATATACACTCTAGCAGAAACCAGAGCAATAAAGCACCTTCATCATGCAAATTCTGGCCCTTAACTTTAACCTTAAAACAATGGGCCTGAAACCTTCATCCAGACTCACTGGAGCCAACTTGTAAACATAAAAGAGATTCATAAGATCTTTCCAGCTTCAAAAGACACATCTGAAATGCTTGGCTTGGTTTTCCTTACAGCAGATGGCAATGTTGCAACAATCTTGAAGTTCACATTTTACAGTGTTTTCTTCCATTTAGAAACACAAGCCTGTATTTTACATTTATTTATACAATTAGTAGAATTATGTATCAAATTCTATTTGACTAGGCTGGCAGCCTTCACCCATCTTCCTCCAGTCTTCACATCTCCCCTCCCCAGGGAACTCAAGCAAGTTTTTCAAGTGCTCCTTGAGAAACATCGCTTGAGACTGTCAGGTCTATCTGGGTGTACCTCACCCCATTCCCTGTCTTGAGAGCCCATCTGCATTGGCATTGCTACTCTCACTGCAGTGCTGCAGTGACATATCATATGCTTGCAACCCCAGGTTCCATCTTAGCAACTTGACATTTTGCTGACTGGCTCTCTTTAACCATGTTAGGGGGTTGTGATCTGTCATCACAGTGAATTTTCTTCCATACAGATAAAGTTGAAGCTTTTGTAGTGCCCACACTATAACTAGACATTCCTTTTCTACCACCGCATAGCATTCCTCCTTGGGTTGGAGCCTACGACTGAGATAAACCATGGGGTGTTCTTCTCCTATGAAGAAATCTGGCTAAGTACAGCCCCCAACCCATAGTTTGAAGCATCCACCTGCACAACAAATTATTTGCTATAGTCTGGACTGGCTAATATAGGGGGTCCTCCCAAAGCTTCCTTAAGCTTCTGAAATGCCTGCTCACATGCTGGGGTCCACACTACCTTATCTGGCCTGTTCTTCCTTGTCAGGTCTGTGAGGGGAGCAGCTATGGTACTATAATTGGGAACAAACTTTCTGTAGTACCCTGCTGTCCCTAAGAATGCCCTCACCTGTTTTTTGTTAACAGGTGCAGGCCATGCCTGAATGGCTTCCACTTTGGCAGGTTCTGTCCTTATCTTACCACTCCCCACTCTATGTCCTAGGTAGGAGACCTCTGCCATACCCACCTGAAATTTGCTCGGCTTAATGGTCAACCTTGTCCTTTGTAGTCTGCCCAGCACCTCCCTGACATGCTGAAGGTGCTCTCGCCAGGAATGGCTGCAGATAGCAATATCATCCCTGTAAGCAAGGGCAAACCCTCCTGCTCCTGCTAAGATATGATTTACCAGCCTCTGAAACGTCACTGGGGCATTCTTCATCCCAAAGGGCATCTTTGTGTACTCATACAATCCAAAAGGAGTCACAAAGGCCGACTTCTCTCTAGCACTGGGAGTCAAAGGCACCTACCAGTAACCCTTGGTAAGATCAATGGTTGTAAGATACTTAGCCCCACCCAGCTGCTCTAGGGCTTCATCTGTCCTAGGCATGGGGTAAGCATCTGCCTCTGTGTGACTTTAATTTCCTGTAATTCACACAGACCCTGGTGCTGCCATCCTTCTTTGGCACCAGTACCGGCCCAGGGACTGTTGGAATCCTGAATCACCCCTAGTTCCAACATCTCCTATACCTCTTCCATCAGAGTCTGTTTAACTCTCTCAGGCACCCTATAAGGGGCCTACCTGATAGGCCTTTGGGTCCTGTATCCACCTGGTGCTTCACCAGGTGGGTGATCCCTGGTTTCCCAGTGAACATGCCCCCACACTCCTGTAACACTGCTCAGATTTCTCAAAACTGTTTAGGAAATAGCTGCTGGGACACTGCTACCCCTTCCACCGAGGTGTCAGCCCGAGCCTCACTGAGGAGATCAGTCACAAGATCTCTCTTAGACTCCTCCTGAAATCTACTGCAAATGCTCAGCACAAGGTCTGGAGTTCCCAGGCCATAAACTGCATTATTTAGCAAGCTAACACCTGCTCAGTAGACTACAACAATAAAAGGCATTTCACATATACACTCTAGGAGAAACCAGAGCAATAAAGCACCTTCCACATGTAAATTCTGGCCCTTAACTTTAACCTTAAAACAATTGGCCTGAAACCTTCATCCAGGCTCACTGGAGCCAACTTGTAAACATGAAAGAGATTCATAAAATCTTTTCATCTTCAAAAGACACATTTGAAATGCTTGGCTTGGTTTCCCTTACAGCAGATGGCAATGTTGCAACAATCCTGAAGTTCACATTTTACAGTGTTTTCTTTCATTTAGAAAACATAAGCCTGTATTTTACATTTATTTATACAATTGATAGAATTATGTATCAAATTCTATTTGACTATGCTGGCAGCCTTCGCCCATCCTCCTCCAATCTTCACAGCACCATCTTTGAAGCATCATTAATCCAAGGCTCTGACTCCTCCCCTACCCATAATTCCTTCCACTCCACCCTAGCACCTCAGATCATGTTTGACCCACCAACTATAACATTTTGAGATATAACAATCCTTTCAAATTTATTCACTAACTTGATAAGCAACATCTTGGAGAAGATCACAGTCTGATATAACTTTCATAGACAGGATGAAGTGAGATCTATTCCGCCACCAGTAGCTAATAGATAATCTGGAATGGTGCTAGAGAGAAGGAGGTTGAACCAGATAAAAGCAGACAACACAGATCTTTTGTCATGGTAAGTACATCATTTTTGTATCTGATGTTGTCTATTTTCATCTGATTCATCATATGGGACAGATTCCCAAGCTGTTTCTACATGGTGGTATCAAGGAAGGGCATTCCCGGAAATGATGGAACTAAAGAAGAACATGCTCTAGATTATACATCCAATTTATGAGACATAAAGGTGTGTACTGTTGACCAGGCTGCAGCAGCACAAATATCATCAGTGGGGAGTCTTTTCACAAAAGTTGTTGAAGTGGCTATTGCTCTTGTGGAATAAACCTTGGGCTTCAATTGCAGGGATAGGCCCTTTTTAGTTCATACAAAGGAAATACAATCAGATAACCATCTTGAAAAAAGAGAAACCTTAAAAACTGCTTTGCCCAATTTAGGTCTAGAAAAGGCAATGAGAAAGAAGTTATATACTCACCATAAAATTCCATCAGTGTTGTCCAGTTTCATTCTTCCTCAACAAATGGGTTCAGATCCAGTCCTCTGATCTAATGTGGCCACTTTCTAAAGATTTGTCTCTCGAGATCCTCCCTTACCCATAATCCCTCTTAACACTACAAAACCTCAGATCCAGTTTGCTGCTATTACATGCATTATAATCATAAAATACAATAACAACGCTATGACAAAAAAGTGATAGCTAAAAGATCAGGAGTTTAAACAGGAATTATGGTTTGTACCAATAATTCTGCTATGTCTCTCCCAAAGTCATGGACAGGGGGAAGGAAGGAGGGAAGAAGTTTAAGAAGACTGAAAATGGACAACACAGATGGAACATTATGGTGAGTACATAACTTCTTTATCTGATGTGTCATTTTCATTTGTTCCTCAACGAATGGGACAGATTCCCCAGCTATGGTAACTGTGGGTAGTCCTCATGAAAGGATGCTCTGGAGAACTGTGGAACCAAAGGCAACTCTATTTCTGGAGATGATGTCCAATTTGTAATGAGCAATATAGTATTAGACCAAGTGGCAGCTGCACAAATATCATTAATAGAGGTTCCAGCCCAAAAGACAGCCAATGTAGATATTGACCTGGTTGAATGTGCTTTTGGTTGTCTTAGTACGGTTAAACCTCTCAAGAATAGGAAATGCAATCTGTTGCCTTTTAGCCAGTGGAGTTCTTGAAACTGGTCTTCCCAAATTTTTTACTAGTAAAGGAGACAAATAATTGATCAGTTTTTCTAAATTCCTTGCTCCTGTGAAGGTAAAAACGAAGTTGCCTATGTACATCAAGAAGGTGAATGGTGTATTCTCCTTTGTTTTCAAATTTGGGGAAGAAAAACTGGCAAATTGATGACTTGACTGACATTGGTTTCAGAGGCAACTTTTGGTAAGAAGGAAGAATTTGTGAGTAAAGTAACACTGTCTTTGTGAAATATAAAATACGGTGGTTTGGAAGATAGTATTTGGGAGTTCAGATACTCGTCTAGCAGAAGTTATAACCACCAGAAAGGCAGTTTTCCAAGAAAGAAACTTGAGATCGTTCAAAGGGAGAAACTACTAAGGTTTGCAAAATCATAGTGAGGTCCCAAGGTGGAGTAGAGTCCTTTACTGGAGGTCTAAGTAAAAAGGTACCTTTAATAAAGGCCTTACATAATCCAGATGATGCTAAAGGAGCAGCATTATCTTTAATGTGAAAGTTCAAGATGGTTGCTAACTAAACCTTACTAGTGCAAAAACTTGCTCCACCTTCAAAATTCGAGGCAAGGAAATCAAGAACAGTTGGAAGCAGGCCAGTTAAAGAATCTAACTCTCTTTGACTATCCCAAAAGGAAAACCTTTTCCATTTACTTTTGCAAATTTTCCTAGTTGAAGGTTTATGAGAAGAGACTTGGATTTTTCGAACTGTGGAGGAAAGTCAGGAATGTCTAGCCATCATCGGAATTGCAGAAACCATGTGGTCAACTTGAAGGCTGCAATGTCTGGGTGAATCTGCCCTGATGGGTAAGATAGGAGGTCTGGACTGGAATCCAGCATCTAAGGAGGACATACTGGGTGAGACCAAAGGAAGGGGAACCACACCTGTCAAGGTCAGAAGAGAGCAATGAGGATTACTGGGCTCTTCAACCAAAGTGTTTTCTGTAGAAACTTTGGGATGGGAGGCCGGGAAGGATAAACATAAATGAGACAGGAGGGCCAAACATGGACTAGATCTCTCGATGACTGTCCCTGAAGTGGGTTAAGGGGAAAGAACATGCTGCATTTGTTATTTACGGGAGATGTAAATAGGTTGCATCAAGGTTGCCCTAATTTGTGGAAGATCTTGTTAACCATTAATTGGTTACTCATGAGGCATGAGGATGGTCCTGCTGAGTTTGTCTGTTAGAATGTTGGATTTCCCCAGAAGGTGCATAGTCACAAGAAAGCAGTTGGATGAGATCTCCCATTGCCGCACTCTTATTGCTTCCTGACAAAGGGGGTAGGATTTGGTTCCCCCTTGTTTGTTGATGTACCAGACTACTGACATGTTATCTGTCTGTACTGCAATAGTCTCTAGAGGGAGAAAGCTCTGAAAGGCCTGCAACTCTAGAAGTACTGCTCTCATCTCTAGGACACTGATATGCAAATTGGTCTCTTGTGGGTACCATGTGCCTTGAGGATTTGGTCCCAAGTAATGGCCCCCACCCCAACTGGGAGTCATCCATAGTCAATGTGGCATTGGGGGAAGGAAGGATAATGGATGACCATGACCGATCTCCTTAGGGTAAATCCACCATAAAAGAGACTTTGTGCAAGCCTGAGACAATTTTCCCAGATGTTTTAAGGGATGATGATGAAATGACTGTTGCACTGTTACGGTCCACTGAAGAATTCTAATGTGGAGACGAGCAGTGGGAATTAAAGTTATTGCCACAGCCATTGACCCTAGGTTTTGAAGACCAGTTTTGCTGGGGGAGAAGGAAGAGAAGGAATCTGTTTGATACGCGTCTTCAATGTAAGAACTCTGCTTTGAGGCAGAAGAGCTAGAGAATTTACTGTCTCCAAGTGAACCCCTATAACTCCAAGACTTGATCTGGCTGAAGTTGTGATTTGTGCATACTGATTGTGATTCCCAGTGAGACAGATAGCTGGAGTAAATAGTCTTTGGCCCTTACAAGTGGATGCTTGGTTGGTATGGTAAACAGCCAGTTGTCTAAACAGGGAAACACTGTGAGTCCAAGCAGTCACAGGTGATTTGCTACCACTGCCAAGCATTTGAACACCCTGGGGGCTGTGGGCTGACCATAGGGCAGGCTCTGATCTGATAATGGCTGGCTTTCAGCCATAAGTGTAGTTACCTTCGAGAGCACCTGTTTATTTTGATGTGATAGTACACATCTTGAAGATCGAATGAGCACATCCAGCTGCCCTTCTAAAGAAGAGGCAGAAAGAACTGAAATGTGACTATCCGGAATTTGGAATTCTTTACAAACTGGTTCAGATAACTGAGATCCAAGATAGGTCTCGGGTCCACTGTCTTTTTTGGCACTGAAAAGAATCTTGAGTAAATTTCAGATTCTGTTTGGTCTGGAGGGACCTTTTGCGTAACGCCTTTTGTCTAGCAACTTTAAATTCTTTTGAGCTGCTAGCTCCCTCTGATTGGGAGGAACATCAGGGAGAGTTTTTCTTGTTTTTACAGGAATTTGTAAAAAGGGAATGAAATATCCCCTGGACATGATCCTTTCCATCCAAGAGTCATTTATGATGGCTATCCAGGCTTTTTGGTGCAAGGATAAGTGCCCCCTGACTGCCTCCAGAGAGGCAGTCAAGTTAACCTTTCAGAAATGCTGGAAGGATCTGTCCGAGAAGGAATCTTAAGATCCTTGGTTTTGTGAACCACTCTGCCTTATGGGTGACATCTGTCACTGAAGTTATCCCTCCCTCTGCCTCTGGGGAAAAATTCCCACATAATTCCTGGAAAGGACCTTGAGATTTTCAGAACCACATCTTCTTACTGCCACGCTGATTCCTTGAGAAAGGTCTCTGCAGGGTAGAAAAGTGGATTCCAACAGCAGACAAGGCTCCTTTACCATGTCCCTCTGTAATCTGGTGAAATGTGCCAGGTAGTTCAGCGATCACAGGGCAAATGCTGCTAATGCATACACTCTCTTCCCAAACCTGTCAAATGCCCTAGACTCTCTGTTAGGGGGATGGACAGAGGAGCTTTGTTTAGCCAGCTGCTTTTTGGTGGCTGCCACAACAACCATGGCTACTACATGAATCCTTTCAGTCCAGTACTGTCTATCAGCAGGGGCACATAAAATATTGTTGGAACATTTGGGGATAGGTTCCACAGAATACAATTTCACACAGGCCAGACCCAAAGGTTTCCAAGAACACCGATTCTTCCTTTGAATGGGGTTTGGGAAGACCAACCACCTTTCTGGTGAAGGATCTCTAAGACGTCTCCAAATGAGACATCTTCAGTTGGAGAGCTAGGAGACCTTTCCTCATCACCAAAATCAGTGTCTTCTGTGAGGGATTCCTGTGGGGAATTCAAATACCTCCCTCTTGCATGCACTCTTCTGAAGGACCTCCTCAGTGGTATGTTCTGGGAAGGTATCGAAAGAGACAGGGAGTTCCTTGTGGGAACTGCTTGGAGGCGCATCTGGGCTGGCTGCTCTGAGGTGTAGGATGCACGGACTCAGACACAGGATCCAAAGAGGGAAGAGAGAAGAAGGGAGAGTCAAAACTACTCTGGGAAAAGAGAATGCCCTATCCACCCTCCTTAAATGAAGAGAGAACAGGAGAAGCAGAGGACAATCCCACCTAAGCCGAGTCTTCCAGAGAGGACAATCCCCAACCCCCATCAACCCTCCACTCTGAGGGAAGAGCTGAAGCCAAGCTATCTAGCTCTGAAGCTCCATGAGGAAGTGGCGGCTCTGAAAACTTCAGACTCAAAGTCAATCCCTCGGATCCAATACTGATGCTTCGGCTCTGGGAGTTGTCGTGCTCCAGCAGTGTCAGAGCCAATTGAGTCAGGGAAGTAGCCAAAGTTAAAGAAATAACCTTTGGATCTGATGGTTTGACTCTCAGGACTCTTGGATCCAAGAACTCTGAAACAGCTTGTCGGATCAGTGAAGGAGCAAGAACAGGCTGGATAGAAGGTTGATGGCTCACAGATCTGATGGGAGACAGAGCTGGCAAGACCACTGTGTTCTTAGGAATTTTCCTCATCAACCTATCCACTTCTGACTCGGACAGACTATGGGAAGAACTAAACAAAGAGGATGTGGAAGGTGGGCTTGACAATTTCTTGGGAGTCTCTTGTAAAAAAGGAGACCTTAATCTTGGGGATACCACCTCCAGAGAAAATCTATGAGCACTGGGCTGAGGAGATGTGACAGTATATGGTGCTGGATCTGAAAGCTTTGGATCAGAGGTCTTAGAAACCTTCTTTAGTGACTCTAAAGAAGGTGTAGACTGAGGAGACCAAACAGGTTAGAGTTTATGGTGCTTCCTGGGCTCCTTCGATTATTGAGAGAGGGTTTCAGCCTCTGAAGAAGTGCCTGTAGAAGAAGTTGAAGCCAGAAGGACACCTTTCAAAATTAGTTTATTCCTCCTGTTGCTTATTACTCTCACATTAAAGGCTGCACAGATGGAAAAAGAGGTGTCCAAATGTAGTGGGCCGAAACAATAAATACAGTCTATGTGGGCATCAGAACTGGGGATCTCATGCCCACAGGAAGTGCATTTCTTAAATTCGATCAGCTTATCAGCCATGCTGGAAAACAAAAAACAAACAAGTAGAGAGAAAAGGAGTTTTTTTTTTTTTTTTGGAAGGAAAAGTATCAACAATAGAGCAAAATCCTTAAAAGGTAAGACACCTTTGATCACTACAAGTAAAAAACTAAGAGCTCTCATAAAATCATCCAAAGCAAACTTTGAAAGAAAAAAAGCTAAAGACTCAAAAGACAATCATAAGGCCTTCTTTAGCTATGTTAGAAACCTGGGAGGAAACTCCCAGATATGCTCAGAACTAGTTCAAAATGATGTGAAGATTACTGATCCTACAGACATTGCCAACATACTGGCTGACAGGTTCAGTGCAAACTTCTCCCCTCCCCAAAAGGAGAGATATCTATACCAGACGATTGCAGCCGCCCAAACATCTCTAATGCGCAAGTGAGAACTGCTCTCTCCAAAGCAAAAAACACAGCATCCATGGGACCTGATGGTGTCCCCAGCTGTGTGCTCCACGAACTCAATGAGGAATTAAACCCACAGCTAGGACAGCTGTTTAATCATAGTCTCACCTCTGGATATGTACCCAGGGAGTGGCGCACTGTGACAGTGGTCCCACTTCATAAAGGCGGTGCCTCCACCGACCCTGGAAATTACCGGCCCTTTAGCTTGACAAGCCTTATCTGCAAAGCCATGGAGAGGATCATAATGGATCTCATAAATAAAGACATAGGGAATTTGCAGACTTTGGATCCAACCCAGTTTGGCTTTGTCAAAGGCAGATCATGCCTTTTAAACTTGGTTGACTTTTTTCAAACAGTCACCAAAGCCATTGATGAGGAAAGGCAGTCCATACAGCCTACCTCGATCTGGCGAAAGCCTTCGATACAATACCCCACTCGGGTATCATTGAAAAACTCATCAGCTTAAATGTTAACCCATACATCACAAGATGGGTTGCAAACTGGCTGAGTGACAGAACCCACAGGGTCAGAGTTGCTGGCGCCATGTCAGACTCAAAGCCTGTCACAAGTGGTGTCCCACAGGGCTCAGTCCTGGGCCCACTCTTGTTTGGCATCTACTTTTCCAAAGTACAAGCAAACACAGGAGGGTTATGGCTGACAAAGTTTGCAGATGACTGCAAACTGGGCGCCGTAGTCGAAAACACATCTGACACAGATATCCTTCAGAAGGGTCTCACAGAAACGGATAACTGGTGCCAGAGCCATGGCCTAAAGTTAAATGCCAAAATGCATAGTCATACCCTTCGGGAAAAACAAGGTTACCCCTAGCTACCATATAGGTGGCAATCCACTGAGCACAGAAGAAGTTATCAGGGACCTGGGGACCCAGGTTGACAGTAGCCTGTCATTCGACACCCATGTAGCTAAAGTAGTTAGGAAGACCTTCTACATTGCCCACCTTATCATGAAGGGATTCACATCTAGATCAAGGGAGGTCATAGTTTCCCTATACTCATCACTCAGACCAATGATTGAGTACAATGCCCCATTCAGAATGTATCTGACCCGACACTTGCAGCAGCTGGAGAGGCCACAAAAGTTCCTCACCAAAAGGATAAAGGGTCTCAAAAATCTGTCCTATGCTGCCCGACTGAAAGAACTTCAGCTCTATTCAGTCGCTTACCGCTTGCTCAGAGGTGACCTGTGCCTGACATACAAGGCCATGTCAAACCCAGATTTGATAAATATGCTTCACCTCAAAAAATCTAGATCCGTCAGAGCCACAAGGGTGGGAGACTTAAACCTCGACACGGCTATTAATAGGACATGCTGGAGGGATAGATTCATCACCCAAAGACTCCCTATGCTGTGGAACAAAATCCCGGTATATGTGAGGCAGAGCACCTCGCTGGCCTTGTTCAAGAGAAATCTTGACCAATGGATGGGAGATCGCAGATATACCCCAGGGATTACCTCAGTGTCACTGCTCGACAGAGGCACAGCAAAATAATGGGTATAGTTCCCCATACTAAAGGGGTGGCGTAAGCCACAAAACTATGGGCTAGGCTTGTAAATGCCCTCGGGCAGATAGCCTAGTATAAACCTATGAACCTATGAACTACCAACAATGGTCGAGAAAGTTTAGGATAAGGTAGCTTAGTTAAATAAGAAAAAGAAGAAAAACTACATAAAGATAACAAAAGCAGTTAGCTGTTAACTTACAATACCCCACAAGGAGGTCGAGCAATCACAATCCTGACCATTGTGAAGAATGACAAATGAGATCCGAGGTATTGTCAGGAGCATTATAGGTAAGGGAGAAGCTCGAGAGTCGAATCTTTAGAAAGTGGACAAGTCAGATCTGAGGCTCGGATCCAAACCCATTCATTGAGGAACAAATGAAAATGACAACATCAGATCAAGTGATCAGATTTCCTAAAGTGTTACATTCTATGGAGATAAAATTTGTGTTGACTATGAACATCCAACATATGCAGAGTATATTCCCATTTGCTGAACAATCTGGGAAAAAAAAACACTGGTAGGTTGATGGACTGGTTTAAATTTGCTTTGGATGCCACCTTAGGAAAGAAAGAAAGATCTCCTGGGACCAATGGGTCTTGGCTCTGAAGCCAATCTTGGATCAGAGATATCAAGGTAGAGGCACCAAGGGGGACAGATGGCTCAGGCAATTAAGGTGTCAACCAATCCCTCCATCCTCAGCACCGATACTTCAGCTCTGAATCTCCTCCTGATCCCACTGCATCAGAATCAAAAGAGAAAGGATACGGTTGGAAGTGAAGTAGGTCAGACTATCAAGCTCTGACAAAGGCACCCCGAGACAGGTCATATACAGGGTAGTTGGGTCAAAAGGGCAGAACGGGACCAGAGAAAGAGGAAGAGAGGTTGTTGGACCAGTACTTGGTGTGTTCAAAGGGGACAACACCAAGAAAACCCAAATCTGGATCTGTGTTCTCAGAAACTTCCTCATCATTCTGTTGACATCTTGCTCAGTTAGATTCCTGGATGACCGAACAGAAGAAGAAATTGAAGACGATCTCAATTATCTTTTTTCTTGTAAGATTGGAGAATTAAGCCTTGGGCTCACTGGCTCTGGGGAGTTACTAGGTCAAGGAGAAGAAAGTCAGATCCGAGGAACTGATGGATCCATCTTTCTAGGTGTCTTCAGATCCAGACTGACCAAAACCATGGGATCTGGAGACAGCTTCCTATTCTCTTCTGACTTGTCCTTGTCTACTTTCTCTTTTCCTAGTCTTTGTTTGTCAGATTTATCTTTCTGTCTGTAAATGTCCTTGGCTTTTTGTTTATCCTGCTTTTTGGCTGGAAAGGCAGCACTGGATGAAGAACCACCAGCTGGAAAGGATGACTCTGTCTATGGAGGGAGAAGACCCTAAACTATAAACTTTTCCCTCCAAAACATGCAAGACCTCACAATTAGTTTCAAGATGGGTAATGCCCAAATAGTATACACACAGTGAATGCAGGTCTTGAGTGGTGATTTTGTGCCCATACTTAATACTTTTTTTAAATCCTTAATTCTCCATCATAGTAGCGAAGAAAAAAGAACGCAACCAAAAGCACTGTAGTTCATTACATAGGAAAAGTACCCCACACAAAACTAAGTAAAGTGCCTAACTATACCCTATTTTTAGATCACAAACAATAAACAAGCACACACACACACACACACACACACACACACACACACACACACACACACACACACACACACACACACACACACACACTCTGTACTGCAGAAAACTAGTAACCCCTAATAAATAAACAATGCCTACAAAGAACAAAGAACTTATATATATATATATATATATACGGGTCCTCTATATAATTTTGAAATACTGATATCTCGAATGTCAGTATTTCGAAATTATAATAGCGAAGCCTTTAAATTCCAAAATATTAGAAACACGAAATTCAAAATCCCGAAGAACGGAGATTTTAAATTAGCATTTCTGTTGTTGTGGTGTGTGAATGGTAAGGTGTTAGTTGGGTATGTATGTGTGTGTATGTGTGTTGGTTAGGGGCTTTAGTGTCTGTTGTGATTGTGATGTGTGTGTGTGAGTTAGTTTTGTGCGTCTGATCGTGCAATCTTGGAGTTAACGCTTCTGGTGTTGTGATCTGTAAATGGTAAGGTGTTAGTTTGGGTATGTATGTATGTGTATGTGTGGTGGTTAGGGGCTTTGATGTATGTCAGTGTGTGTTGTGAATGTGATGTGTGTGCGCGAGGGAGTATAAAATGTGTGGGTGTGAGTTACCTTTGTGTGTGTGACTGTGCGATCTCGGAGTTAGTATATATAAGTAGGGGGGTGTGGGGGGCACAGTAGTGTAGGATTTTATATTTGAGTTGGGGGGAAGTTGTGTGTATGTGCTTGTGTGTGCTGTATGTGTAGTGTATTGTTGGGATTTTGAATTTCGCTTTTGTGGGGTGTTTGGGATTTGCATGTTTCGGCTATGTAATTTTGAAATACTGAAATTCGGGATTTCAGTATTTCAGGATTACATAGTGAATTCATATATATATATATATATATATATATATATATATATATATATATATATATATATATATGGGTCTACTTCAGAATGTCGACCGTTCAGAATGCTGACTTTCATATGGCCGACACCATATGATTGACATTCCGAAAGACTGACATCCTGAAATAGCACCATTTACCTACCTGTAAACACAGTAAAACTGTGTTATGCAGGGGGGCAAGCCCCTCTGCACCCCCCACCCTCTGCTACCTAAATATTCTCACTTCGAGATTGCACTACAGTGCAGGAAAGGGAAATCTACCAGTCCCGCACTGTAGCATGATCTCCGCTATCATCTGTTGGCCTTTCAAACGTTCGCTCATATGGTGTCGGCCATATGAGTTTCAAAGATTTGAAAGTTCGAACATATGAAGGGCTCACATAATACATACATATATATATATATATATATATATATATATATATATATATTTAAAAAGTATAAAAGGAAGTTAAATAGTTAATACTGAATAGACAAGTTGAGCTGGAGCCATGAAGATTAAGAGATGGTGCTGAGGTAGGATCCAACTGGATCCAACAACCCATCTCTTGGATCGGACTAAAATAGACATCAGATCAGGATGTTATACCTCTTGGTTTAGTGTATATAAAAATAGGGAACTTATTTTTGCAATTAGAAAACCAGAAAAAAAGACAGCAGGTTGTGATGTTTTATGTTTCATACAAACAATTTAAAACACTGATCTGTTAGCATACTGTAACAATGTTTCCATGTTAGTGTTTTTCCTTTAACTTGTACTGTTGTGTGGTACATGATAAATTATGAATTCTCAAGTTTTGATGGATGCAAGAACTATGTGTTTACTGCCTTTAAACTGGTTACCAAAGATTAAACAAGTAGGATAACTATGCATGCAAGAGGACTCTGGGAACAGACTAGCACCAATAAGCGCAAAACTAGCTTACTACATGATTTGACTGGGTGGAATCAGTTTTTACCTACACACATGCATGTTCTTGAGCACACATATACACAGAATATGTGGCATAAGAACAAGAATGACAGGTGTCACCTCCTTTATAGAAAGAATATGGGCAAATGTTTTTAAATAACATTCTCTCATCCAGTGATATGTTTTTCACTGCAGAAGTGCACTGCATTTCTATAGATACAGAAATCTTAAAAGTGGTTAAACAAAACTAATATATACTGGAATTCTAGCACTGATACATACCTGTGTGAATTTTTTCTTCACATTTCCAAGACTGTAATCAACCTGTTTTGACTCCATAAAAAGATCATCCCATACTTGTCTGATGTTACTAGCCAGTTCTTTTTCAGAATCAGTTACCTTTACAGAGAAATAAAATAAGCACATAAATAATAAATAAATAAATAAAATCATATTAAATTGCATCATGCTTTGCAGAAAGTAGATTGCACAATCAAGGTAACTTACTCTGTGCAGCTCAGTCTGGACACGCACCCTGAAACTGAGACATAACGGATAAAATAAAAATATGACCCACTGTCTTCTGCTGGTGAATTTACATAAGAAAACTTATGAGCAGACACCATATTTTCAAAAAGATGTAACAACCAGTGCAGCAAGTGTTAAACCACAGTGCTAAGTAATTTTATTTTCTCTGAAGCACTTACTGAAAGAGCATCAAGTTTTAGAAGTTCAGACAGCTGCAAAAATAGTCTTATTTTAAAACACACAGTTATCTAAAATAGTGACTGTGATAGGCTATCAATTTTGCATTTTTGGCCAGATCCTGTCTTTTTAAACAGTAGCTGTTATACGGTGTCACTTATTGTTTAGACAGTTAATCTAATTTCAAGGATACTCTGGGTGCTCAGGGAAAACTGTAACATTTTTAACTTTCCCTCCAGTATTAATCTGATTCCCATAAATACAATTTAATATTGAAAAAATCAATTAAAAAGTATAATTCCCCTGTATTATCTGGTATTTTTCAGACTGCAATCTACCAGCTTTATGAGATTTTGCAAATTATTGAATGTATAATATATATACATATATCAAATAATATATGTATATTATTTGATTCACCCAAATCCTGGACCCTATACTGACTCCACCACTGATCCTACCAAGTTAACAGCGCCCATAGTTTCTACGATTAAAAAAACATCTAACTCCCTCCTTATAGCTCACCTTAACATTAGAAGTATTAATAATAAACTTACCCATCCGCACGCACTCCTTGATATATACTCATTCGACATTCTTTGTCTTACTGAAACCTGGCTAAAACCAACTACTCTAGACCAAGAAATCACCCCTCCTGGCTATAACATACTCAGAAATGACCGTAAAATAAAAAAGGTGGGGGTATAGCCATTCTCTATAAATCAAGCCTCAAAATCTCCACAGTTAATGTGCTTCCATCACTAGACACCAAATCTGAAACCCTATCCATCAAACTTGAAATAAATAACTCCAAATCCATCTATATAATCTGTATTTATTTACCTCCAGGTAATAACACAAATTCTCTAGAGAACCTACTGAGCCACCTCTCTATCCAACTACCACAGGAGACTATCATACTTGGTGATGTTAACATAGACTGGTCTACTTGCAATTCCCTAAACCCTACCAACCATATAAACCTCTTTGGGTTCTCACAACTAATATCATCTACTACAAGAATCCATAAATCCAGTAAAAAGGAAAGTACTTTGGACTGGATCCTCATTAATAGCCACCCTAATTCTTATACTCCAGGAACACTCCCAGATGACATCAGTGACCACACACTTACCTACATTATTAGAGATAAAGTCCATACTGCAACTACCCATCAACTTAAAACCTCACGCTTAAAAAATTATTTAATCCAGATAGCTTTATATCTGAATTAAAAGCATGTGACTGGTCACCACTAACATATCTAAAATTAGACAAAGCTGTTACCTACTTTAATACTAACTTTCTTCAAATCCTAGACTCCCACGCACCCTATCGCTCCACTAGAATAAAATCAAAATCTGCTCCCTGGCTCACACCACAAACCAGACAAAAGATACTACTCAGAAATAAAGTCTGGGCCAAATGGAGATCTACCAAATGTCCTTCAACCCATCTCCAATTTAAACAGTTAAGAAATGCTACAAAGAAAGATATTCTTAGAGACAAAAAAGACTACTACCTACATCTTCAAAAACAATCAACAAACTCCACAAAAATTCTGGTCTGCCATAAACAAACTCCTTCAGCCAGGTCACACTACTACTCCAGACCCAATCGGTTTCAACAAAAGTAACTCCAACCTGATCCCTGACGCCTTTAATAACTACTTCACAGAAGCCATTAAAACCCTGGCTAATTCTTTACCACCCATTGCTGCATCCCAAACACATACCTGCAATCCTACATCACCTACCTTTCAGATACAACCAGTATCTACAGCTGTCATCTGTAAGCTTCTTCAAAAATTAAAACCTTGCACCCCTTCTGCTGACCGACTCCCTTCTGAATACCTACAAATAGCTGCAAAGTCATAGACTATCCCATTTCTATCCTTATTAACAGAACTATCTCTGAAGCTAGAATCCCTACTTTATGGAAGGTATCTCATATCATCCCCTTACATAAAGGAGGACCATCTACAGAACTTTCTAACTTTAAGCCCTATTGCTTTACTCTCCCCCTTAGCTAAGATAATGGAAAAATGTATTCACAAGCAGCTACTTAACCACTTACTACAAAATAACCTATTGGCTAACTGCCAACATGGCTTTAGGCCATTTCACAGTATATCTACTGCCCTTCTATCCTTTACCGACTCTATATACAAGAATCGCAACAACAACTCTTTCTCTTCTGCTCTATTTATCGACCTGTCAAAAGCCTTTGACATGGTAAACCATAACCTGCTGCTTGACAAACTAAAGGCTCATTCTCTTAATCCCCAAGCCATACAATGGCTCAGATCCTATCTGGAAAATAGACAGCAAGCAGTACTTTGGCAGAACAGTCTATCTTCACTACTTCCTGGAAACATTGGAGTCCCACAGGGCTCCATCCTAGGTCCCCTACTCTTCTCCTTATTTATTAACAACTTACACATCAACATACCCCAAGCCACCTGCATTCAATATGCAGATGACTCCACATTAATATGTACAGCCAATGATATACGCTCTCTCCATTCCCTCACACAAACTGTTTTTCAGAATGTTGAAAACTGGTTTATGCAACACTGCCTCCTCTTAAACCCCAAAAAACAAAGCTATTGCTTTTTACTCCTACTCACAAATCAGCCACTCCTTTCTTCTCTATAACCTCTAACAATGGTACCAACATCTTCCCAGACACTACAACCCGTCTACTAGGGGTAACTATCGATAATCATCTCAATTTTGATGAACACATAAACGCCACCATTAAGTCTGTTAACAGAAAACTTGGCTCACTCTACAGAATAAAAACCTTCCTTACCCCCTCTGCAAGGAAAACAATTGCTCAGACCAACCTCATTTCCACCCTCTTTTATGCCTCTGTCATATATACCAATCTATCCAAAAGCAACCTCACTAAGCTCTCCATATGTTATAATAGCATAACTAGATTTATCACAAGTTCCCTTTAAAACTCACCACTGTCTTAACATCAAACAACTAGGGTGGCTAGAACTGCAAAACCATATACTCTTTCAACAATTGCTTATAACACAAAAGATTCTACACCTCCCTAACAACACTCCTATCTTGTCTAATCTTATTACTCCTTACAATAATCTACCTACATTACGCTCTGCTAACAAGCTCCTAGTTTTATCCAGCAAAGCTAATAACAAAGCTGGTGATTCTCTTTTCGCTAACACCGTAGGTAAAGTCTGGAATCAACTTCCTGCTGCATTATCTACCATTAATTCTACTTTTCTTTTCAAGAAACATCTTAAAAAACATCTGAAAGCACACTGGCTTTGTCCATGTACTAACCCCCATTGAGGTCTGAAGAAGCGTCTATATGACGTGAAAGCGCTTACCTTTGTTCGTTGTACTCCTGAAATCAAATAAAAGACTGGATTTTTATTGGATTATTATTGGATTTGTTCACAGTTCGTGGTGCACCATTGGGATTTTGTATCTGGCTCTAACCCCCATTGATATCTTTTCTCTTCCATTCTTTAATCTTAACTCTATTCCTACACCTGTATCCACTGCCTTCAACTCTACTCTTACTCTCCTATAATGAGAATAAGATACATTTATTATTCCCTTTATCTAATAATTGCTCATAACTTTCTAATGTGATTTTGTAAAAAAAAAAAATTAATTTTGCTTATTTTACATTTTCTGTATAGAAATGCTTAGTTCAATTTATTTAGTATTGCCTAGTTTTAATTCTGTAGAATTGCTTAGTTTAACTTTGTCAATTTCCTGTTTGGAGCTTTTCTCCCCGGGCCTCTACTGAAAATGGACATATATCCAGCTAGACTAGCCCGGTCAACAAATGTAAAATAATAAATAAATAAATAATATAACTGCGATGGTGCTGCGGTAGCGTTGTTGCCTCACAGTAAGACGTTGTCCCGTTCGATTCTCAGCTAGAGCGTCTTCTGTGTGGAGACATGCGTGAATGGGCGTACCTTCGTTGAAGGTTGTGCATCAGGGCTGGCAATCCGGCACGTAAAAATCTACTGCCAATCATTAGCGGACCGGAGTTTCGCTGTGGCGACCCCTAACTGGGAAAAGCCGAAAGACACAACAACTGAGTGTAGTCCTGATTGTTTCAGGAACACCATCCTCAACTGCTCAGATTGAAGGTGCTGTGTTTCTCCACCTCTTCTTTGATGTAAGCACTACCCCCCCCCCCCCCCACAGACACACACACACACTCACTCTCAAGATTATAGGTTTATAAGTAGGTACTAAGCTAACTGCCTTAGTGGACAATTTTAAACTTCTTCACTTTTCTTCAAAGGTGAGAATCAAACCCTGCACTTTGCATTTGTGAGGTAAACACTTTAGCCAATATGAAAACCACCAACCCCAGATGGCGAACAAAACTCCAAAGTGCCATCTTTAAATATAAAAATACACCAGTAAGGTAACAGCAGCGCTTAATGCCCAACCCATATTACATACTTATATTCAGTGATTCAATTACTTAGTTTTTTGCTGTATTATTGCTTTCCTTGGGCCACTATGTAAAGGACTGCAAGCCAAATACAAACATTTATTTCTCTGACTACTTTTTTGCTTACAAGTTTGCTGAGTTAAACCATACAGTTATTAAAAAAAAAAGAAAAAGATTGCTGTCTTACAGAGTGTCAATTTCTATGCCAACGGTTTTAGGTACTGTATGGTTGTAAGAGTAACTGGGATGACAGTCCTCCATATGCCCTTACAGTTCCAGGTAAAGTCGTCATAAATATGACCTCTTCACCTGTAGTCATGTGAGGCAGAAAAAAAGAGCATATAAGAGCTGCAAGCTATTTAATATTGTGGTTAAAAAGCAGCTTGCATCTTTTTGATTTAAACATTTACATATCTTACAGACTTTGCAAGTGTATAGCGCTATGGAAATCAGTAGCTGGTATATATTTTTTTTCTTTTTAATTGTAGTTATAAAGCTGAGGGCATCCCTTTGGCTTTAAACATTCACACAATTCATAGGCTTCCCTAGTGCTTAACACTATAGAAAATAGAAGCCTGCTGAACTTAGTCTTGTACCCATTATATGTAAGTATTATTGTGCTAGATGCTAGTCTCATATCTCTTCACTGGCGCTAATACACAGTTTACTCTGACTGCTGGAATGACTGTTGAAAATACTGGTAAAACAGGAGACTGCAGTTTTTTAAATGTTTGTGTTTTGGTTGCAGCCCTCAGAAGATGTTGACTTTGTTTTAAGCCTTAATGTTGTAATGCTTGGTATCTGTTATAAGTTACCTCAGCTGTAGTTTGCAGTTAAGCTTTTATGTTGCATACTGCAGGGAAACATAAACTGTTATATTTTTAGGGGTGAGTTACACTGCTAATATATGCAGCAACCCTGTGTTCTTTCCTTTTGTGCTCAGCTTCCACCATGTGGTGTGCTTTACTTAAGTACAGTCGGCCTGGGCATAGAGGGTAGGTAAACTGCCTTTAATGTTTTGATCCACACATTTTCATCACCTTCTTGATGCTTTTTTATTTTCCTCTCCTTATCCTGCAAAGTATCCTGGCTGGCCTATATAGCAGTTAAACTGAAACTTTCCCTAATTTTAGGAAACTATTGCACAGCTTTTTTCTCAGCCTGTTTCCAACCCCTGTCATTTTTACAGTGTAATAAGAATAATTTCTTTGTCCCATATCTTTATTCTAGTGCACTCTGACAGCTGCACACCTATTGCATCTACCATAGAATCCTTACTACAAACAGTACAAGCACCTGAAAGCTTGGTTGAGCATCTGGCCACCCTTTGTATTTTACTGTCCATGAGTTTTATATATATATATATATATATATATATATATATATATATATATATATTTATATATAGGTTCATAGGTTCATACTAGGCTATCTGCCCTAGGGCATTTATAAGCCTAGCCAGAATGTGTTTGGCTTTCGCCACCCATTTTAAATTTATTTTGCTATGCCCTTTTTCGAGGTTAGTGTATATATATATATATATATATATATATATATCACATAAGGAGTATCCCCACCCACTATATGCAGTGTATGCTTCTACCTTATTTAAAACAGTAGCTGATATAGTGTGTCACTTGCATTTTTTGGCCAGTTGATCTAATTTTCTGGATATTCTGGATGTTCAATGAAAACTGTTTCCTGATTCTCATCTTCCCCACCAGTATTAATGTGACACTCATAAATGCAATTTACTTTTGTAAATCAATTTAAAAAAATAAGTATTATCTGGTAATTTTCAAACTGGGGTATTTAACCTCTGACAGATTTTACAACTTACCGGGTATATTCCTATTCCGCTATTTCTGGAAAGTCATGCTCAGGTGTCTGTAAATAAGAATAGTTGACTCTGGCTACCATGGCCAATATATCAGTCTGTCTTTGCAGGACTAGTGTGTATTTGTGTAAAGCAAGTTGGAATACATTACTATGATAATTTTTTTAAATCACAGTCAGACATTTGAGGTGAATGGACATTTGGTGGATTATGATGACAGTAGTTCAAATTGATTATTTATTTTTATTTATTTAACATTTGTTTACCAGGAAGTCCAACTTGGAACAAAGCCATTTTTCAGTGGAGGCCTGGGGAGGAAATGCTCCAGATGCACGTCTTTGTAACATGGGAAGAAACCAGAGTACCAGGAGGAAACCCACACAAACACAGGGAGGACATGCAGACTCTACACAGAAGACATCCCAGCTGGGAATCGAACTGGAGAACCTCTTGCTGTGAAGCGACAATGCTACCACTGCGCCGTCCATAAATTAGAAAGATGAATCCAAAAGAAAATTAGCATCTGCACATGTTCCAAAAAAATGTGTGTAGGGAGCCTGTGATTTGAAAACCATCCATGGCCCAAGGTATATTACCTCTACCATATGAATACAGTCACTCTATGAATATAGTCATTCTATTGTAAAGAAAATGTTCCCCTTTCACCAAACATCATGTTATAAAATCATCAATTCAGATCTAAGAAGTAAGTAAACAGGTGCTGAATACCCATGCATAACAATGCTTGTATGAAGGCTCAGATGAGCTTAAGAGGGTTTTTAGCTTCAGATGAACAATAAACTTCCATCTTGATGACTCCACTGCTTATGCAGAATCCTTTACTGCCAAATTCTATGCTGATGGGAATAGCTGCACAGTTGCATCTGTTCCCCTAAGAAATAAATAAGCCAAATTCAAAAATAATTCCCTATGGTGGAACCCAAACATAAACAGGCTCTAAAAGAAAAAAAAAACTCATTGCATGGAAAAACTTCCAAGCTGTGAAAAATGCTCTTGTAAAATTAAACAATGAACTCCTGAAATCAAACAAAACCATATAGGAGGTAAAAATAGCCACTCAGGTGGAAAAATAACCACAAAGCCTTCTTTAATTTAGTTAAAAATCTCAGAAACAATGTCCAGCATTGTGCAGAGCTAATAGTAAATGATATTACATATCTGGACTCAAAGGACACAGGTGATCAACTAGCAGACAAATTTAGCTGAAACTTCACCTCCCTCTCACCACCAATATTCTCAGATCCTATACTCACACCAACACCCCCCAAAAGCTCCCAAGAACAAGTTCTCAAGGTGTTAAGACCAAGAACACTATGTCTATGGGGCCAGATAACATACCAAACTACCTGCTGCTCAGTGTGAAACATGGCTTGTCTTGATTCCATATAGAAGCTATTCAATATCAACCTCAACATAGGCTTTGTGCCAGATGAATGGAAGACAGTAACAGTCATTCCCGTGCAGAAACATGGGGCTTCAACAGATCCCAGTAATTATAGACCCATAAGCCTTAGTACTATCATCTGTAAAACTAAGGAAAGGATTGTTATGGAATTAATAAATAAAGGATATAGTTAACCTGCAGAATCTTGACCCAACACTGTTTGGACTCATCAAGGGCAGGTCTAGCCTACTTAACCTGGTTGACTTCTTCAAAAAGTTACTGAAGCAATGGATGGGGGCAAAACAGTCACACCACATATCTAGACCTTGCAAAGGCATTCAGCATTATCCCACACTCAGGTATCATAGATAAACTCATCCATCTAAGTGTCCGAATGGACAGACGAAATCAGCGAGAAAAGGAGAGTGGTATTTGCTGGAACTGATTTCAAGTCCTGGTGCTTCCTTACCAGTCTTCAAGTGCTAATTGAGGAATCTAACTTTCTGATCACTTTTCCTTTGTAACATTTTGTCAAAGCTTTTTCTTATTTAATGTATGTAATATGACATTACTGTTTGTGTGACTCCGCTAAACACTATAATGGGTTTTTCTCCTTCCCCGACTGTGCTGCAACTGTGATGTTCGCGCGCGCGTTTGTGTGTTTGTGTTTGTGTGTGTGTGTGTGTGTGTGTGTGTGTATATGTATATGTATATATATATGTATGTGTATATATATATATATATATATATATATATATATATATATATATATATATATTTATAGGGTCTATATCACATAGTCAAAGTTTAATAACTTTGAACACGGAATGTTCGAACCATCCTGTTCAAAGTTAAAAAACTTCGACTATGGATAAAAAACAAAAAAAAAAGAAAAAATAAACTGTTAAGCAGGGCAAGCCCCCTTCACCCGTTACTTAAATATACCAACTCCGAGATTGCACCACATTGAACAAAACGGAAACCTCCCCTTACGGAGATTTCCATAGAAACGCTCAAACTTCTGCAAATTCGAACTTATGGTCTCGACCATATGAGGTTCGAACTTGCAGAAGTTCGACTATCTGCTAGGAACCCTTATATATATATATATATATATATATATATATATATGTATATGTATATGTATATATATATATATATATATATATATATATATATATATATATAGGTTCATAGTTTCATAGATTAGTACTAACCTAACTGCCCTTGCAAGCCATTTTAAGCCTAGCCAATTATCACTTGTGAGACTCAAACCCTACACCTTGTGTTTGTAAGGCAAACACCTTAACCATTAGGCCACCCTCCCAACAACTCTCAAGTAATAGGGTATGGGAAGCCCTCATATGGGGATACAAAATGCTTGCCCCTATAAGAAAATACATAGTTTGAATGTGTGGATAGAGTAAAAGCTGTGTTCTTAATTAGTTGTTAATGAAGGACTGTTTCTCGACTGCTCTTGATTCAATAAATAAGACTGGAAGTACACTTTCAACACTTTCAATACTTAAATGCTGTGTCCCTACTGTTAAACTCATGGCTGTCAAATAAAACTATTCTATACCATTTTAAGGACAGTAAAACAGACCCTTTTATCAGAAAGCTTATTTTTCATACTGTCATGGTTGTCTGTCATTGAAACTCCCCAAAACACATAAAATAGACATCAAATTTCTGATTCATTCCTTGAAGTTTAAAACCACTTCAAAACCTTTTTACAAAAAGAGAGAAAGGAATAATTCAGAAATTCGATTTACACATGAATTGCAAAAGTGTTAGTGAAATAGACCCTCTATTATCAAAAACTAATAAGCAATATAATGCACTATGCACAGGAATTAAGTTAAGTATACTTACCAAGGTAGGTGGAGGTCACTGTGACAATAAATCATATTACATGGGTTATACCAACTTATTCATATCTTCATCCAGCAAGAAACTGGAAAGCAGTGGCTTCTTCCCTGCAAGGTACACATTTTGGTCTCTTGTCGGTCAGGTATTGAAACTAGTATGTACAACAACCAATTAAATACTACATGTTGCTCCAGGTTCTCTTTAGTTCTATAAGCCAACATTCCCTGCTGGGAAGAATGGCTGTAGCAGGCAAACAGCCTTTCCTAGGTTTGACTTAATAAGAGTCAGTAGAGTGACAATAAATATGGTTATATGTTAGAATATTTCCAAATAAGCAGTTACTGACTTATGGAAAAAAGAGAGAGAAATAAAACAACATCTAACACGGGTTCAGGTACCTAGGCAGCGAAACATTTCCTTGTGGTAAATTTGGTTGGGGACACATGACTGAACTGACATTCAGCTGCAGAGAAATACTGCTGTTGCGAATTCCCTGTGGGCAAAGAGAAAATGTGGTGCACTGCCAGAATTTCAGTAGCCAAATGTACAGAGGGAAAATAATGTCCATGGCCCCCAAGGCAACGTAAGACAGCAGGCAATACAGCAGGAAACAGCAGCAGGCTGGTCAGTGGGCATGTCAGTGCCAGTAAAAATGCAGTGCACAATGGGTGCTGCCTTTATAATTGGTGTGTGTGTGTGTGTGTGTGTGTGTGTGTGTGTGTGTGTGTGTGTGTGTGTGTGTGTGTGTGTGTGTGTGTGTGTGTACCCAACCCCCTTCAGAATCTATTTCAAAATTACCTAAAATGCATACTAGACCATAAATGCGACTACAATACCATGCAGGATTTCCTCCATGCTGTAGCACATGTCTATATGCTGTAGTTACATAAGCATGTTGTATACTGAGCACAACACTCATTACTTCTTCTGCCCCCATGTACTTGGTTAGTAAAGCTGTGGTGCATGGCAATGTGTGCTTATGTTTGCCAACAGGTAATCTGCAACAGCCACATTGTTCTGCAGCTGAATGTCACTTCAGCCATATATCCCCAAACAAATGCACCACAGGAAAATGTCTCGCTGCCTAGGTGCCTGAACCCATCCAAAACACTTTATACTTGTACCACTGAATACTTCAGCTTTAAATATAACTATCAAAAGTATGAAAAAATGGTCACAGTAAGCAAGTTAACCCCAAGGAACTAAAATGTTAATGCAAAGACATAACTATAACATAAATGAAAAAACTCTTTAAAAAGGAGCAAAGCTAGTTAACAACATTTCCTAAATAATGTTGCTGCAACAGTTAGTGATGTAATGTTATGTACTCACCATAACTATGCATCTGTGTTGTCCATTTTCATTTTTCCTCAACTGGTAGGTTTAGGAGACAAACTCAGATCTGGCTCAGCCGCATTTACTAGACTTTTGGATGCAACTCTCAAGCTCCTCCCTTTACCCATAATGTCCCTAAATGAGAAAGAGATATTGCTGCCAATTGCACTTTAATAGTAGAGAAACTAGCCCATTCTTGAAAAGAAAAAAAAAAAAGTTACCTACGTACCTTAACATTCCATTTGTGTTGTCCATTTTTATTCTTCCTCAACTATTGGGTTCAGATCCGATCCTTGGATCAGACTTGGACATTACCATAGCTCATGGTAACCTAAAAGATCTCGAGCTCCTACCTACCCACAATGCACCAACCCCTAATATACCTCAGATCTTGTTTGCTAGATGACATAAACTAAGAAACATTAATATACCTGACAGAAGAAGACATTATCTGGGCCTCAACCTACAGCACAGTGGTGCTGTTATGATCTTTTGTTCTTCCAGAAGTCCATCATGACAAAGGTTGGGGGTTGGTGGGCAGGGAGATGAGGAAGAATGAAAATGGAAAACACAGATGGAACATTATGGTAAGTACATAACTTTTTTATCTGATGTCAATTTTCATGCTTTCCTCAATTATTGGGACAGATTCCCCTGCTACCTGAAATACCATGTGGACTCTACAGAAGGATGCTCCTGAGCATGGTTGAACCAAAGGCTGCTCTTCCCCTGGAGGTCAGATCTAATTTGTAATGAACAATAAAGGTATCAGGATTAGCCCAATTTGCAGCTGCACCACGGAATGCCTAGATAAAAATGCTGATGAGTTTGCCATGGATCTAGCTGAGTGGGCTCTTAAATGTTTTGATAACGAGATACCCAGTTTATTGTAGACAAAAGATATACAATCAGTAAACCATCTTGCCAAAGTTACCTTTGTAACAGATTTACCTATTTTGTAGTCCACAAAGGAGGTAAATAGTTGATTAGATTTTCTAATGTCTTTTGTTCCGTGTAAGTAGAAATGTAATTGTCTATGAACATCTAACAAGTGTAACATGTATTTTCCCTTGTTTTCAAATTTTAGAAAGAAGACGGGTAGATTAATGGACTGGTTGATACTGGATTCTGATACTACCTTAGGAAGGAAGGAAAGATAAGTTCGTAATGTGACTCTATCTCTAAGAAAAATCAAGTAGGGAGGCTTGGAGACAATGCTTGAAGTTCTGATCTTCTGGCTGATGTAATGGCCACTAGAAAGACTGTTCTCCGGGTCAGGAATTTAAGATGACATTTAGCTGCTGGTTCAAAGGGGAAATGAATTAAGGCATGTAGTACTAAGTTTAAGTCCTATGGTGGACTGTACAAAGTAACCTTAAATTTTTAACAACAAGAATGTGAAAGCTGTGCCAAGGATTAAATGGTGGAAGTTAAAAGGGTGATTGTGAAGTGGAGTTTAGGAAGAGTTAAGACAGGCACTGGGAGGCAGTGGAGAGTTACCGAATAGCTGGGTAACTACAGCAGAACTAGTAAGGGTGACTGCTAGAAAGGTGCTTGGTGTGACATCTGGACAGAGGAAGGAGGACAAGGAGACCTGGTGGTGGAATGAGGAAGTACAGGAGAGTATACAGAGGAAGAGGCTGGCGAAGAAGAAGTGGGATTGTCAAAGAGATGAAGAAAGTAGACATGAGTATAAGGAGATGAGGCGCATGGCAAAGAGAGAGGTGGCAAAAGCTAAGGATAGGGCATATGGAGAGTTGTACGAGAGATTGGACACTAAGGAGGGAGAAAAGGACCTGTACCGATTAGCTAGACAGAGGGACAGAGCTGGGAAAGATGTGCAGCATGTAAGGGTGATAAAGGATAGTGAGGGAAAGGTACACACAAGAGAGGAGAGTGTGTTGAGTAGATGGAAAGAGTATTTTGAGAGGCTGATGAATGAAGAGAATGAGAGAGAGAGAAGGTTGGATGATGTGGGATAGTGAATCAGGAAGTGAAACAGATTAGCAAGGGGAAGTAAGGGCAGCTATGAAGAGGATGAAGAATGGAAAGGCTGTTGGCCCAGATGACATACCAATGGAAGCATGGAGGTGCTTAGGAGAAATGGCAGTGGAATTTCTAACTAGATTGTTTAATGAAATTTTGGAAAGTCAGAGGATGCCTGAGGAGTGGAGAAAAGTGTTTTGGTACCTATCTTTAAGAATAAGGGTGATGTGCAGAGCTGCAGTAACTACAGAGGATAAAACTGATTAGTCACAGCTTGAAGTTATGGGAAAGAGTAGTGGAAGCAAGGTTAAGAAGGAGGTGATGATTAGTGATCAGCAGTATGGTTTCATGCCAGGAAAGAGCACTACAGATGCAATGTTTGCTCTGAGAGTGTTGATGGAGAAATACAGAGAAGGTCAGAAGGAGTTGCATTGCGTCTTTGTAGACTTGGAGAAAGCATATGACAGGGTGCCTAGAGAAGAGTTGTGGTATTGTATGAGGAAGTCGGGAGTGGCAGAGGAGTACGTAAGAGTGGTACAGGATATGTACGAGGGTAGTGTGACAGTGGTGAGGACTGCAGTGGGAGTGACAGATCCGTTTAAGGTGGAGGTGGGATTACATCAAGGATCAGCTCTGAGTCCTTTCTTATTTGCAGTGGTGATGGACAGGTTGACAGATGAGATCAGACAGGAGGCCCCGTGCACTATGATGTTTGCAGATGACATTGTGATCTGTAGTGAGAGTAGGAATCAGGTTGAGGAGACTCTGGAGAGGTGGAGATATGCTCTAGAGAGCAGAGGAATGAGGGTCAGCAGGGCTAAGACAGAATATATGTGTGTAAATGAGAGGGAGGGTAGAGGAATGGTGAGGATGCAGGGAGTAGAGTTGGTAAAGGTGGACGAGTTTAAGTACTTGGGATCAACAGTTCAGAGTAATGGTGAATGTGGAAGAGAGGTGAAGAAGAGAGTACAGGCAGGGTGGAATGGGTGGAGAAGAGTGTCAGGAGTGATTTGGGACAGACGGGTATCCGTAAGAGTGAAAGGGAAGGTCTACAAGAGTGTAGTGAGACCAGCTATGTTATATGGGTTGGAGACAGTGGCATTGACAAAAGGCAGGAGTCAGAGCTGGATGTGGCAGAGTTAAAGATGTTAAGATTTGCAATCGGTGTGACTAGGATGGATAGGATTAGGAATCGGTATATTAGAGGGTCAGCTCATGTTGGACAGTTTGGAGACAAAGCAAGAGAGACGAGATTGCGTTGGTTTGGACATGTGCTGAGGAGGGATGATGGGTATATTGGGAAAAAAGATGCTAAGGATGGAGCTGCCAGGTAAGAGGAATAGAGGAAGGCCTAAGATAAGGTTTATGGACGTGGTGAGAGAGGACATGCAGGCGGTTGGTGTGACAGAGCAAGATGCAGAGGATAGGAAGAAATGGAAAGAGATGATCCGCTGTAGGCGACCCTAACGGGAAAAGCCGAAAGAGAATGATGATTTCAACGAAGGAACTAGTTCCTCGACCATTAAATTTCAGTTGGCAGCAATCTCTAACTTCAATTTTGGGTCTGATAATTCTTCCCTTGCTTCATCAAAGATTTGTAAGGCCTTCTTAAGAGGCAGTGTTTTATTGCAACCACCTTAAAAAGACCTAGTCCACCATGGGACTTAAACTTAGACACCATCCCCCACTCTGGAATCATAGATAAACTTACTAAGCTGGGCATAAATCCCTACATCACTCGATGGGTTGCCAACTGGCTTACTGACAGAACCCAGACCGTAAAAGTAGCAGACTCCAAATCTAGCTTCAGACAAGTGGAGTACCTCAGGGTTCAGTCCTGGGACCACTTTTGTTTGGCATCTACTTCTCTGAAGTACAGGCCAACACTAAGGGACTCTTGCTAACAAAGTTTGAAGATGACTGCAAACTGGGAGCCAATACTGAATCCCCAAATGATGTGGACATTCTACAAAAGGGCCTTACAGGAACAGATGCCTGGTGCCAGAGCCATGGGCTCAAGCTTAATGCCAAGAAATGTATAGTTATCCCCTTTGGAAAAAAACATGTACCCATGAACTACCACATAGGTGGCAGGACACTAAACATCGAAAGTGTGATGAGAGACTTAGGGACACAAGTGGACAGTGGTCTCACTTTCAATAACCACATCGCCACAAAAGTCAGTAAACCATCTTGCCAAAGTTACCTTTGTAACAGATTTACCTATTTTGTAGTCCACAAAGGAGGTAAATAGTTGATTAGATTTTCTAATGTCTTTTGTTCCGTGTAAGTAGAAATGTAATTGTCTATGAACATCTAACAAGTGCAACATGTATTTTCCCTTGTTTTCAAATTTTAGAAAGAAGACGGGTAGATTAATGGACTGGTTGATACTGGATTCTGATACTACCTTAGGAAGGAAGGAAAGATAAGTTCGTAATGTGACTCTATCTCTAAGAAAAATCAAGTAGGGAGGCTTGGAGACAATGCTTGAAGTTCTGATCTTCTGGCTGATGTAATGGCTACTAGAAAGACTGTTCTCCGGGTCAGGAATTTAAGATGACATTTAGCTGCTGGTTCAAAGGGGAAATGAATTAAGGCATGTAGTACTAAGTTTAAGTCCTATGGTGGACTGTACAAAGTAACCTTAAATTTTTAACAACAAGAATGTGAAAGCTGTGCCAAGGATTAAATGGTGGAAGTTAAAAAAGGGTGATTGTGAAGTGGAGTTTAGGGAAGAGTTAAGACAGGCACTGGGAGGCAGTGGAGAGTTACCGAATAGCTGGGTAACTACAGCAGAACTAGTAAGGGTGACTGCTAGAAAGGTGCTTGGTGTGACATCTGGACAGAGGAAGGAGGACAAGGAGACCTGGTGGTGGAATGAGGAAGTACAGGAGAGTATACAGAGGAAGAGGCTGGCGAAGAAGAAGTGGGATTGTCAAAGAGATGAAGAAAGTAGACATGAGTATAAGGAGATGAGGCGCATGGCAAAGAGAGAGGTGGCAAAAGCTAAGGATAGGGCATATGGAGAGTTGTACGAGAGATTGGACACTAAGGAGGGAGAAAAGGACCTGTACGATTAGCTAGACAGAGGGACAGAGCTGGGAAAGATGTGCAGCATGTAAGGGTGATAAAGGATAGTGAGGGAAAGGTACTCACAAGAGAGGAGAGTGTGTTGAGTAGATGGAAAGAGTATTTTGAGAGGCTGATGAATGAAGAGAATGAGAGAGAGAGAAGGTTGGATGATGTGGGGATAGTGAATCAGGAAGTGAAACAGATTAGCAAGGGGGAAGTAAGGGCAGCTATGAAGAGGATGAAGAATGGAAAGGCTGTTGGCCCAGATGACATACCAATGGAAGCATGGAGGTGCTTAGGAGAAATGGCAGTGGAATTTCTAACTAGATTGTTTAATGAAATTTTGGAAAGTCAGAGGATGCCTGAGGAGTGGAGAAAAAGTGTTTTGGTACCTATCTTTAAGAATAAGGGTGATGTGCAGAGCTGCAGTAACTACAGAGGGATAAAACTGATTAGTCACAGCTTGAAGTTATGGGAAAGAGTAGTGGAAGCAAGGTTAAGAAGGGAGGTGATGATTAGTGATCAGCAGTATGGTTTCATGCCAGGAAAGAGCACTACAGATGCAATGTTTGCTCTGAGAGTGTTGATGGAGAAATACAGAGAAGGTCAGAAGGAGTTGCATTGCGTCTTTGTAGACTTGGAGAAAGCATATGACAGGGTGCCTAGAGAAGAGTTGTGGTATTGTATGAGGAAGTCGGGAGTGGCAGAGAAGTGCGTAAGAGTGGTACAGGATATGTAATGAGGGTAGTGTGACAGTGGTGAGGACTGCAGTGGGAGTGACAGATCCGTTTAAGGTGGAGGTGGGATTACATCAAGGATCAGCTCTGAGTCCTTTCTTATTTGCAGTGGTGATGGACAGGTTGACAGATGAGATCAGACAGGAGGCCCGTGGACTATGATGTTTGCAGATGACATTGTGATCTGTAGTGAGAGTAGGAATCAGGTTGAGGAGACTCTGGAGAGGTGGAGATATGCTCTAGAGAGCAGAGGAATGAGGGTCAGCAGGGCTAAGACAGAATATATGTGTGTAAATGAGAGGGAGGGTAGAGGAATGGTGAGGATGCAGGAGTAGAGTTGGTAAAGGTGGACGAGTTTAAGTACTTGGGATCAACAGTTCAGAGTAATGGTGAATGTGGAAGAGAGGTGAAGAAGAGAGTACAGGCAGGGTGGAATGGGTGGAGAAGAGTGTCAGGAGTGATTTGGGACAGACGGGTATCCGTAAGAGTGAAAGGGAAGGTCTACAAGAGTGTAGTGAGACCAGCTATGTTATATGGGTTGGATACAGTGGCATTGACAAAAGGCAGGAGTCAGAGCTGGATGTGGCAGAGTTAAAGATGTTAAGATTTGCAATCGGTGTGACTAGGATGGATAGGATTAGGAATCGGTATATTAGAGGGTCAGCTCATGTTGGACAGTTTGGAGACAAAGCAAGAGAGACGAGATTGCGTTGGTTTGGACATGTGCTGAGGAGGGATGATGGGTATATTGGGAAAAAGATGCTAAGGATGGAGCTGCCAGGTAAGAGGAATAGAGGAAGGCCTAAGATAAGGTTTATGGACGTGGTGAGAGAGGACATGCAGGCGGTTGGTGTGACAGAGCAAGATGCAGAGGATAGGAAGAAATGGAAAGAGATGATCCGCTGTGGCGACCCCTAACGGGAAAAGCCGAAAGAGAATGATGATTTCAACGAAGGAACTAGTTCCTCGACCATTAAATTTCAGTTGGCAGCAATCTCTAACTTCCATTTTGGGTCTGATAATTCTTCCCTTGCTTCATCAAAGATTTGTAAGGCCTTCTTAAGAGGCAGTGTTTTGTTGCAACCACCTTAAAAAGACCTAGTCCACCATGGGACTTAAACTTAGACACCATCCCCCACTCTGGAATCATAGATAAACTTACTAAGCTGGGCATAAATCCCTACATCACTCGATGGGTTGCCAACTGGCTTACTGACAGAACCCAGACCGTAAAGTAGCAGACTCCAAATCTAGCTTCAGACAAGTGGAGTACCTCAGGGTTCAGTCCTGGGACCACTTTTGTTTGGCATCTACTTCTCTGAAGTACAGGCCAACACTAAGGGACTCTTGCTAACAAAGTTTGAAGATGACTGCAAACTGGGAGCCAATACTGAATCCCCAAATGATGTGGACATTCTACAAAAGGGCCTTACAGGAACAGATGCCTGGTGCCAGAGCCATGGGCTCAAGCTTAATGCCAAGAAATGTATAGTTATCCCCTTTGGAAAAAAACATGTACCCATGAACTACCACATAGGTGGCAGGACACTAAACATCGAAAGTGTGATGAGAGACTTAGGGACACAAGTGGACAATGGTCTCACTTTCAATAACCACATCGCCACAACAGTCAGGAAATCCTTCTATGTGGCACACCTCATCACTAAGGGCTTTTCATCCAGAAAAAAGGAGGTCATTGTCCCACTGTACTCATCCCTCATTAGACCCATTATAGAGTATAAAGCCCCATTTGGTATGTACCTCACAAGACATTTGCAATAGCTGGAAAGGCCACAGAAATACCTCACTAAAAGAATCACAGGCCTAAAGCAGATGCCATATGCTGACCGTTTAAAAAAACTCCAGCTATACTCTGTGGCATATCGTCTACTCAGAGGCGATCTCTGCTTAATATACAAGGCCATGTCAAACCCCGCACTGTTGGACATGCTCCACTTAAAGAAATCCCAATCCCTCAGAGCCACACGCTCCAGGGATCTAAACCTTATCATCACAATGAACAAAACATGCAGGAGGGATAGGTTCCTGACTTAGATACTCCACATATTCTGGAATAGACTGCCCATACATGTCAAGCAGAGCGCCTCATTGACCCTCTTCAAAAGGAACCTTGATGATTGGATGGGAGATTGGAAATTCACCCCGAGGATCATATCAGTCACCCTGCTAGACAGAGGCCCAGAGAAGTTAATATTGTGGGAAGAAATTTCCATGGAATTGTTATGGCTAGGCTTGCATAGGCCCTAGGGCCGATAGCCTAGTACCAACCTATGAACCTATAAACCTTAGCTGTCTTTGGATCAGATGCCGACATTCTTAGATCTGAAGGCCCTAAAATTGCCAGTCAGATTGGAAAAAAAGAAATCACAGTGTGGGAAACAGAAGGGAGGCTCATGAATCTGATGGGTGACAGAGCTGGGATAACCCCCATTTGAATCTGAGCTCTGAAGAATTTTCTCATTATCCTATCCACTTCGACTTCAGAAAGTCTCCTGGAGGACCTGATGGAGGAAGTAGTAAATTGTGGCCAAGACTTTCTCCTCGGGGTCTCTTGTAGCAAGGGAGAATGGAGTCGAGGAAAGGCAGACTCCAGAGAGAACCCTGGGTCCAGGTCCTTAGAGACTTAGACTGGGTAAGTGTTGGATCTGACTATTTTCATTTCGGACCCCATGGTGTCAGATCAGACTTCTAATCTTTGGCAAGAGGCTCTGAAGTAGAAGCTGAAGTTGGAGACCACTTCCTCGATTCTTTTGACTCTGAAAAGGCCTTAAACTGTTTTTGCGGGCAGTTGAGCCTCTGAAAAAGAAGAGGATGGTAAACCCTTTAAGAGCAGTTTTTCTGCATCGGTCACCAAGGGCCCTAAAATTGAATCCAGCACATATAGAACATTTGGTGTTTAAATGGGTCTAACACAGAGACTAAATGCACTTCCTGTTGGCATTAGAATTTGGGATCTTGTGCCCACAGGAAGTGCATTTCTTTAACCGAGTGGCTTTGTCAGCCACAGTCACAAAAATTGTAATACAGAAAAAAGAAAAAAAAAATTTTTAACAACACTACCAACAATGACAGGAGAAAGGAATTACCCTCTAAAAGGTAGAAAGAAGGGAAGTATCAACAATGGTACTGAGAACTACTGAAGGTAGAAACAGGAAAAAATATAAATTACAAACATAATGTGAGAGAAATCATAGAAAACTAAGGTAATGGAGGAAGAGGTGATCATAACAGATAAGGCTATAAGAAAGATTTAAAAGAAATTGCACTCACTGCAATTAAAATTACATCTCAAAGCTCTGTGAGAAGGATCTGCATCTGTAGTGATAAGGTGGCAAATGAGATCTGAGATGAGATATCGCAAGGTGACTGGGGTATTAGGGGTAAAGGGAAGAGCTCAAGAGATGGATTTGAGAGACTAGTAAATGTGGCCGAGTTGGATCCGAGACCCATCAGCTGAGTAACGAATGAAAAGGACAACATCAGATCTTGAACTAATACATCCTTAATGTAGATCCTTGGACATATAAAATATTAACTGTAAACACCTGTTCAAGGAAACTATACCTTAAATTAAACACAATTCCTTAAACCCAGTGGGTTTTCTATTATTATACAGTTATTATTATTATTATTATTATGCAGTTCTTTACCAGGTCAGAGTAACATAGCTACTTAAGAGCAATAAAACAGTTGTTATAGCTACAGCGAACTATATATCTTATGTGGATCTTACACTCAATTAATAAGAATGCATTTTAAAATTCTTTTTAATAGGTAGGCATCAACATTATGGAAGATATTCTAACTCTTCTGCCAAAATAAAATAGGATTATAAGACAAATATCACAACAAATACATGGTAAGTACCACAATGCAAGCATTTCAAGTTGAATTTTTCTCAACATTGCAGTGATGGGGAACAACTGCCAAAGAAACTTACTTGAATGGAAATAGTCACACGATGCTTTATTTTTTCCCCACATGTAATAAAAAAGGGAGGATGGGAGAATAGTTGCATTGTTACAGTGACCTCTCCTTGAACAGCTACTCTTATGATAAGTATACCATTATACAACTGTACTACCTTCTTTCAGGTTAGGCATAATAAAAACAAATCACGTTTCAGTAGCTTTCTAAGCAGCGTGATATGTTTATAAGGGAGTTGGTAATATGAAACAAGTATAATGTAGAAAAGACAGGTAAAAGTTACCAGAACTTCAGATTTAGCTGGTATCTGTCTGGACAATGAATCTTGTAGACTGGTCATCTTGGGGCCCTTTCTTCGTAGCAAAAACAATCCTTGCTCTTCCCATATCTATTAAGCCTTGCTCTCTTGTCAGTCTCCAGATCAAGCGATACTGACATGTATGCATCTATCTAATAAATTATGACATGAATTATGAGATAACCCACTAGCCTGAAGAAACCTGGAAGACAAAAGCCACGCCTCTGGTGTTCTTCTAAGTTCCTCAGGATATGACAATTTGGAGGGGGTAGGTGGGTGGGTTGTTCCAATGTCAAGACAGATACTAGCTAAATCTAATGTTTTGTTAAGTACCTAACTCACATATTTATGCTGGCCCTGTCTGGAATTTCCTGCAGGCCTTGGGAGACCTAAGACAGCAACCCTCTGAGAATAGAGGCTCTGAAGGAGGTCTGAGCTCTAGAAAAAAATATCCACACTATAGTGCTTGTTAGAAGTATATAAGGTAGTTCAAGTAGTAGCAGCACAGATGTCTACTAGGGGTACATTTCAGGGGAAGCCTATTTACATAGCTTGAGCCCTGACAGAGTTTCCATTTTGTCTAGATGGTGTGAATTTATTATTGCAAGAATAACAGAACATAATTCAGCCTGACATTGATATAGACACTGTGACCTTAGTTGCTTTGTGACATTTTTTAGCAGTTGAGAAGGAAATGAATAAATGGCCATCCTTCCTGAATTATTTTGTTCTGTAAAGGTAAACCTGAGTTGTTTGTGTACATCTAAACAATATAAATGATATTTGCCTCTGTTCAAGTAGTTTAGGAAGAACACAGGAAGATGGACAGACTGGATCAAATTTGACTGTTTGGAAACCATGGGCATAAATAATAGCTTAGCCCTTACTGTCACCATCTTTTTATGAAATCAAGAGGATAAGACTTAAAGTTCTGAAACTTGTTTAACAGAAGTAATGGCTACCAGAAGGAAGGTCTTCCTTGATAAGAATTTAATATCAGTAGTTCAAAGGGAGAAGAGTAAGTTTCTCCAGAATGTAATTTACATCCCATGGAGGAGCAGGGTGAGTTAAACATAGTCTGTAATAAAAAAAAAACATCTTAAAGAACACTTAGAGTGTTATCATGATATTAAAGATGAACATTAAATGCTTGGTGATAAGAAAATATGGCAGCTAGATTAACTTCATTAGAGGAGTAACTAGCCCCGTTTTTTAAATATATCTGCTAGGAAGGTTAGCACTTGGGATATAGGAACTTTAAAGGGATCCACATGTGAATGGGCAGCCCAACTAGAGAATTTTGTCTACTTTCCTGTATATATCTTTCTAGTAGAGGATCATTGAGAGACTGTAATCACACTGACAACTTCATATGGAAACATAGGTTCCCCTGGCTAACAGTGGAAGTGGAGAAATCATGTGGTTAAGTGATGTGTGTATGTTCAAGGTAAGAAAGCCCAGACAGGTGAAACTACAGAAGATGGTGCTGAGAAAAAAGGGACCTTCTTCTCAGAAGTCACATTACAGGGAACCAAATCTGACAAGGCCAGAATGGGGCTATAAGAATGACTTTGGCTCTGCATATCTTGACCTTCTGTAGAAACCTGGGTATGATCACAAATGGAGGAAATGCATATAGAAGCCCTGGGGGGGGGGGGGGAACACAGCTCTTTCGGAGAAGTTACTCTTTAGGGATGACAGAGAAAAAAAACATCACATTTAGTGTTTAATGGTGAAGCAAAGAGACTGCAATAGGGTTCCCCCACTTTTGAAGAATATTTAGTGCTACCGAATCATTGACAGACCATTTATGTTGGAGCAAGATTTTTCTGATCAATCTGTCTGCAGGATATGCACTGCTAAGGGAAAGTGAAGTGATGTTACGGCCTTTTCCCAAACTCTCAAGCCTTCTCTGCATAGAAGGTAAGAATGGGTTCCTCCTTGCTTATGTACCATACCACTGTCATGTTATCTGAGTGACCGGACACTGCATCTTGGGGAAGCAAGTTCTGAAATGCCTGCAAAGCTAAAAGGACTACCCTCATCTCCAAGATGTTGATGTGCAATTTGGCCTCTTGTAAAGTCCACGTCCTTTGAACCATCCTGTTGAGATAATGCCCCCCATCCCAGTAAGGATGCATAAGGATGCATTAGCAGTTATTGTATCTGTGAGTAGAATCTGTGTGAAGGGTTTCCTATAGTGAGGTTCTCTTAATTTGACCACCAAACCAGGCGCTTTATACAAACTTGTGTTGCTTGATTCCACTGAGTCCTGAGAATTCACTGCAAGACTCTCATGTTGAGCCTGGGCAAGTAGCATTATCTGAATAGAAATGGCCATACATCCTTGCACCTTAAGAAGTGCAGCTGCATTAGATGGCCAGTTGTATGATGGATCTATAATTGCTTGAACTATGGTGGATATTCTTTCTGGGAATAATCTGGCCATCCTGCTCACTGCGACCAACTGGCAGCAGATGAAAATTAGGGTCTGGGTGGGATCCAGCTGTGATTTGCTAGACTGACCTTAACCCTAGTGACAGTAACAGGTGGAGCAAATATTGCCTTGCTATAACAAGTCTTTCCAGAGAAGGGTACAGCAATGAGCCAGTCGTCCAGGTAGGGGAAGATTCTTACCCCTAACAAATGCTCATGAGCTGTGACTTGAGTCATACATATGATGAACACCAAGGGGATTGTAGCAAGACTGAATGACAGAGCTCCAGATTGATAATGACTGGCTCCCACCTGACAGCATAGAAATCTCCTGGATGACTTTGCTATTTTGATATGTAGGTAAACATCCTGGAGATCCACACAATACATCTAGTCTCCTACCTGCAAGCAAGGTAGAATATACACTGCACTATGACTATACAGAAGGACTCTCTTCACTTACTGATTCAAACACCTGAGGTCCAGAAATAGTCTGATGTCCTTGAGTCTTTTGGGACACCAATTACAGACAGAGAGAGAGAGATGGACTGTTTTTGGTCTGGTGGGACCTCTTGGTTGCAAGATATTATGCACATTTTGTTGAGCCACCCTCCTCTGACAGTGTAGTACTAAAACTGGATGGGAGGACAGGGGATTGGTCAGTTTTAAAAATGGTATGGAGTAGCCTCTGTATATGATTTCCCTGAGCCTTCTATCCCATATAACGACCAACCATACAGATAGATGCAAGGGAAAATACTCCTCAATTGCCTCCATCGCAGAACAATTAGGCAGCCACTCAGGGTTAATACTGGCTGAATCCTTGAAATGATCCTCTGAACCCTTGCTGGTGAGGATCACCTCTGTCTCTTTGGTGGTGGTTAGATAAGAATCTTCCTCTATTAAAGGATCCTCTGTCATACAGCTGTTTATCCACGGACTATGAGGATTTATGAAACCATATGTTTTTAGGATCTCTCTGGTTCCTTTGAAAGGACTTGTAAGAAAATGAAAACATAATCATAACAGTTGTGAGCATTTTGTCATCTTGATCACATTGTAACAATTTATCCTTAACCTTTTTGCCAAAACAAGGAAGTTCTGTGAAAAGTACTAATGATGAAAAACCCCTTAAAGAATTCCTCCATAAGGCATATCCAGGATACTACTCAGCTCTCTGCACTGGGTAACAAACAGATTGGTAGTGAAGAAACAGAAAGTAGTTGTGAAAGCAAACTAATGATAAAAGTAGATGCCCAACTATCACAGTCACAAGGCCTTCTTCACATACATCCGCAATCTGAAAGGTAACACCCAAGTCTGCTCTGAACTGGTTGATCAATAACACCACATACACAAACGCTATAGATATAGACAACCTGTTGACAGAGAGGTTCAGTGAAAACATCACCCCTCTGTCCCCCCATCAGTAAAACAGGACATCCCCAGCAGCTGCCCCCCTCCCCTCATCACCAGGGAGCAGGTGTTTAATGCCCTCTCAAAGGCAACAAATACAGTCTTCATGGGACCCGACAACATCCCTGGCTGTATCCCACATGAACTCAGGGATGAGCTCTCAGCTCTATTCGGCACCCTAGTCAACCAAAACTTGAGCACCAGCTTCATCCCAGCTGAATGGAGGACAGCCACTGTCATCTCTCTACACAAAGGTGGAGCACCCTAGAACCCAGGCAGTTATAGGCCCATCAGCCTAACTAGCCTGATCTGCAAGGCCATGGAACACATTATCATGGACCTTAAAAAAAAGGACATTGGCAATCTCCAGATGCTTGACCCCACACAGTCTGGTTTTGTCAAAGGGAGATCATGCCTGTTAAACTTGGTAGACTTCTTCGAAACAGTCACCAAAGCCATGGAAGAGGAGAAGATGGTGCACACCACCTACCTTGACCTAGCCAAAGCCTTTGACACTATTCCCCACTCAGGTATAATAGATAAACTCTCCCAGCTAGACATCAACCTGTATGTTACTAGGTGGGTTGCTAACTGGCTCACTGATAGAACTCACTCAGTCAAATAGGGGAAGCCACCTCTAGTAGTAGACCCATAATGACCGGTGTACACCAAGATTGGTCTTGGGGCCTCTATTGTTTGGGCTATACTTTTCTGAGGTGCAAGCCAAAACCAGTGGTCTGTAATTGACAAAGTTTGCAAATGACTACAAGCTGGGTGCTGTCTTAAATTCCCTTAGTGATGTGAACATCCTCCAAGAGGGTGTTACTCAAACTAATATCTGGTGCCAGAAGAATGGCCTCAAACTGAATGCCAAGAAATGCATCATTATTCCCTTTGGGGAAAATGGAATCCCCACCAATTATAACATTAATAACAATGTACTAAGCATGCAATCACTCGAGAGGGACCTGGGCACCCAGGTTGATAGCAACCTGACTTTTGACCACCATGTTGTCTCCATTGTATGGAAGGCTTTCTACATGGCCCATCTCATAAGTAAGGGTAGTTCATCCAGGAACAAGGAGGTCATAACATCCCTGTACTCCTCCATTATCAGACCAATTATCGAGTAAATTGCCCCCTTCGGCATGTACCTTGCCAAGCACATGTAGCAGCTGGAGAGACCACAGAGGTTCCTGACCAGGAAAATCCAGAGTCTCAGACACCTATCTTATATACAGATAAGGCCAAAAACCACCACAGGCACACCACCACAGAAAGAATATATCCACAAAGTTGAAACAAATCCAATTATATTAAAATGAGTCGAACTTTATTAAAATGATAAAATCAAATGTGCACGTTCAGAAAAAACAAGTGTTCAAAAAGTAAACACATTCAGGATAAGCGCTTTTGACCACAGCCTTCTTCAGATCCTGTTTCCATCTTAATAGATTTTCCAATTAAAAGTGTAGTCTACCTATCACAGACTTCTCTATAAAACACCTTCATTTCTATCCAATCAAGAAAACAACCAATCAGATATACATAAGGTGCCCCAGCTTTCAATCTAACCAATTATCGGCGTTTGCAATTACTTCTTCCTTTAGGTACAGGTTTCAGTGGCACCATCCCATTTAAACCGGGACTACTGTCTGCCCTTAAGTTTATTATCCAGTAAACCTCTGTTATTTCAGTTTTATTGCAAATATCCCCATCTCTTTTGCTTTCAAATAATATTTGCAAAGCTTTACACTTGAAGAAATGTGAAGGGTATTGTATTATATGGTTAGCCAATGCATTTGTTTTAATCCGATCAAGAATATTGCGTAAATGCCATAAAATTCTTTCTATGAACATGCAGCCTGTTTTGCCTACATAGCAGGCTGTGCAAGTTTGACAGGTAGCTATATACACTACATGTTTCGTATTACACTTAGCTTGTTTTCTAAAATAATATTTATTGGTAGTAGGATAACAAAAGACATTTGAGACATCAATGCAAGGACATGCCTTATATCTTGCCACACTTAGTAGTGCCTTCTTTACTATTAGGTTTTTGTTGCTCTAATGGAAACCCATCTTTTCCACAAAGACGTCTTTTAATATTTTTTTTATTCTTAAAGATAATCTAGGATTTTCTCCCACTGTACCTCGTATTTTCTCATCTTCAATGAGCACTGGCCAAACTTTATGAATAACTTCACACACTTGCGAAGTGTCTGTGGAGAAGGCCAACATGCATCCTCATGTTTGAGGATGGTTAGGCGTATCATTTTTCGATCCTTTACAGTCTGTCTTATGGGAAAAAAAGGTCTACCTTTCCCTTTCCTAATGGCCTGTATGGATAAAAAACAAACAAACTGTTGGCTCCAATAAAGGCTGCCCCTCCAAAATGTTCCTCTTTTCAGGGGAAAAGGGCAATCACAAATGCATCATTTAACCAGAAGAACACACATAAAATGTCCAAATATTTAAGTTTATTTACACACAAAAATGAAATAAAATAATAAATAGACTGAGTCTCCCGAGTAGAGATGAAAGCACTCAATCTATTTATTTTATTTCATTTCTGTGTGTGAATAAACTTCAGTTTTTGGACATTTTACGTGTGTTTTATTGGTAAAATGATGTGCTTGTGATCGACCTGTTCCCCTGAAAAGAGAAACATTTTGGAGGGACAGCCTTTATTGGAGGCAACAGTTTGTTTTTTGTGCAACTTGGGCAAGTATGGATAATATATCCATCTGTGTATCTCTATTGAAGTAGCCGCTATTTTTCAGGTGAGTCTTTAAATTCTGCTGCTCTAACTGAAATTCATTCTCCTGGATACATAGTCTTGAGATACGGGTCACTTGATTCTCAGAGATGTTGTTGAAAACATGCCTGGGATGCATGCTATTTTTATGCAGGTAGTGGTTTCTCCAACTATCCTTACGAAACAGAGCTGTACCTATCCCTTCAAGGGGGTCCAGATATAACTTTACATCCATGTATTCAACTTCTTTTTAGAGTGACTCATCTCAAATTCTAGGAATGACGTAGAAAGATTCAGATACATGACAAATTCCATTATCTGTATGTCATCACCGGCTCAAACCAAAAAGATGTCATCCACAAATCGGGCATAAAATACAAGATTTTTGACCCATAGGTTAACATCGTTGAGAACATGTTCTTTTTCCCACTGTGCTAATACCAAGTTGGAGTAACTATTAGCACAGGGGGTCCCCATAGCGACTCCCCATCATTGCCAATAATACCCATTCCCATAGACAAAGATGTTATGTTACAAAATCAATTCAAGCAGTAAACAACTCTGTTCAATATTCAACATGTCTGCTTGTGCAAAGTGTTTAACTGCCTCAATACCATAGCAGTTGGGTATGACAGTGAATAAACTTCATACGTCTAAAGTCACCAAGATGAAGTTAGACTAATCATCAAAAGTCCTTCATTGTCTCATACAATTTTTCTAAGAAGCTACCTGTCTCTCTGAGTACTGCATCAGCTTTTGGTAGCAATTTCTTCAGTTGATCTTCTACATATACCGACAGGGGTTCTGTCACCCAAACTCTACCAACTACTATCGGCGCATAGGTGGATTCGCCATGTCTTTAAGTATTTTTGGTAACCCACTAATAGTCGGTATCTGCACATGAGCTACTTCACAAAAGTCCAACAATTCCTGTGAGATCAATCTGGAAGCTAACAAATCTAGCAGAGTGTTCTGTACATTTCTTATTACTTTCTCTGTCTCTTTCTTAGAAATAGATTTATATGTTTTGTCATCACTTAACATTTCTTCCATTTTACTTCGGTAACCAACAGAATTAATGACCACTGTGGCTCCACCTTTGTCAGCTGGTTTCACAACTATGTCATCACTCCTCACCATTTGGTGCAGAGCTCTCCTTTCTTGGTATCTAAAGTTATGAAAGCTTTGTTCCGTCTCTTCCTGTCTAAGAGCAGCCACCTCATTTTCACACAATTGTATGAATAGCTCTACAGCAGGGTGATTAACTGGTATGAATGTACTTGTTTTTTTATATTTATTGTGGATCCCAGCAGAATCATTCCAAAGAAATGTTTTTAGTGAGACATTCTTCCCAAAATATTTAATATCAATGATGAATTCACTCTACTCTGAGTGAAGTGCAGGGATAAATGTCAAGCCCTTTTCCAAAATATTCATTTCTTCATCACTTAGTTGGAAACATGATATGTTCACCACTAATTTCATAGGAACTCTTATTTGGTTACTTTCTTATGTTTCCTCTTGGCTCAGAGATCTTTGTGTTTTTTCTTGTGTTTGTCTTAAATAAAAAGGTAGTTTCTGAAAGATAGGAGCATAACCACTCCTTCCTTGGGCCTTGTTCCAATCCTTAAAGGGGAAGAGGAGTGGTTCTATCGCTGATTGAGATGTTCTGTATAGTTCTCCTTAGCATTTAATATTGATGATGTGTCATTAGCAGCAGCAGAAGTGGTGGGTGTGGCATTATCCATTAGTGTAATTTCACTAGTCACAATGGACCTTTTATCTTTTGTATTCACTTCTTTATTCATTACAGAAGGTACCTTTCTATTTATTTCTAATCTGGCCCCTTGATCTCTATTCCTCTTCATCCACTGTGAGTCATGGGCTTCAGTAGACACATTTAGTCTTGGCCACTCAAAAATATGTCCCAGTTTGAAATCCTTATAATCTCTAGCAAGTTTCCTACTTTTCTGTTCTCTCAACTTGTGATCATATGAATTCAAATTATGCTGTAGTGTCTCTAGTATATTAAAGCATGCTTCATTTAAATCCATTGATTCCATCTCAGCCTATTTCTTTTTAATTACTTTCGCTGTTTCATCTTCCTCTGGTCTGAAGAAGTCTATAAGTAATTTATCCTATATAGATAGGCTAAAAGCCAAGTTTCTCTACTCAGTCTCATACAGACTGCTCAGAGGTAACCTGTGTCTGGCATACAAGGCCATCTCAGACCCAGCTTTGTTGGAGTTGCTGCATATCCATAAGTCAAACTCCACTCATGCAATCTGCATGCAAGGCCTCAACCTGGTCTGTGACATTAATAGAACTTGTTTCTGGGCTAGATTTGTGTCCCAAAGACTCCCCCATCTATGGAACAGGCTCCCTCTCCATGTCAAGCAGAGTACCTCTCTAGCCCTCTTTAAGAAGAACCTGGATGACTGCATGGGAAACAGAAAATACACCCCTGGGATCCCACCTATGTCTGTACTGGACAGAGAAAACAGGTCTTGACTTTGTAGGAACAGGCTAGGTTTATAAGGGCCTCTGGGCCAACAGCCTAGCATCATCTTATGAACCTATGAACTGCTGCAGTAGCCTTAGCTATATGGGTTATACCCTGCCAAGGATATAACAGCCGGCCAACTTTCAAAGCTTTAGCACACCTTCCACATCCCGAACCGGTCAAGCAGCTCAAGCTGAGAAGATTAAAAGACTTTGAGTGCCACACCCCTCAGATATTTCCTACCAACAGAGATAGGAAGGGTGAGCCCTGAAAGAACAATGCTGGGAACAACAAAAAATAAATGTCCACACCTTGGTATAAAAAATCATACCAACAACAGGGGGGTGGAGGGAGTGGTTACTGCAGCAGTTTGCACTTGAATATCTACTGCTATGGTAAGTTTATACTTACACAGCTGTACTATGTTTATCATACTGATCACTGCTGCAATAGCCTTAGCTATATAGGTAGATTATCCTAGCTTACTACATTTGGGAGGTGGAAGAAGAAGAGTCCAGGATCCCAAAGAGAATGGTCCTAGCAAAGATAGACCTGGACCTAGAGAAGGAATCAAGCTTACAGTACTTTGTAAAAGTATGTAGAGATGACCAAGTAGCAGCTTCTAGAATCCAACCCTTTCCTACAGGTGAAGCCAAGACCCTAGAAGAGTGGGCTTTGACCCTGCCTGGAGTAATGTTGTTATGGTGAGTATAACAAAAGTTAATAGCCTTAGACAAACATTTGGAAATTAAGAAGTTATGTACTCACCATAACTTTCCAACTGAGTAGGTGACTTCATTTGTCTGCAACCTGTGGGTCTTGGATCCGATATTGGATCCGAGCCGGCAACTATTTATACAGCTATGGATCAGAGATCCTAGCTCCTTCCTCACCCATAATCCCCTGCCAACCCCAACTGACCTCAGATCAAGTTTGCCCTCCTATATACCTGAAAAGGTATCCCAACAGGAAAAGGCAGGAATAATACTATCATCTCACTCTTCTGAAGGCCAGGGGAAAGGAGGGGGGGATGGTTGCAGACAAATGAAGTCACCTACTCAGATGGAACGTTATGGTGAGTACATAACTTCTTAATCTGGAGTAGGGACTTCATTTGTCAGCAACCTGTGGGACAGAGTCCCCAGCTACCTGAATCTTGGGCGGCCATCATGGAAGGATGTTCCGGAGCACTGCGGAGCCAAAGGATGCTCTCCCTCTGGAAGTGACGTGCAGTTTGTAGTGGTTAATAAAGGTATGAGATGAGGCCCAAGTGGCTGCCGAGCAAATATCATCCAAGGGGACTCTAGATCTGAATGCAGTAGAGGTAGATATGGAGCGAGTGGAGTGAGCACGGACCCTTTGAGGTGCGGGCCTCCCAGAAGCCTCATAAGCTAGAAGGATACATTGGGAAATCCAGTGTGATAAGGTGACCTTTGAAACGGCTTTACCTAAATTGAATTTGGCAAAGGAAATGAACAGCTGATCCGATTGTCTGTGACCAGCAGTCCTATGAATATAGAAATGCAGCTGCCTACGTACATCTAACGAGTGCAGCTTGTATTCTCCTTTATTTTGATAATTAGGGAATAAAACAGGAAGATTGATGGACTGATTGATATTGGTTTCTGAGGCCACCTTAGGCAGAAAGGATGGATTGGTCCTGAGGTACACTCTATCCTGATGAAAAACCAAGTAAGGGGGTTTTACGGAAAGAGCTTGAAGTTCCAAAACTCTTTTCGCAGAGGTGATGGCTACCAGGAATGCTGTTTTCCAAGACAGGTATTTAAGATCAGCAGAGGCAGCTGGTTCAAAGGGGGAAGCAGTCAAGGCCTGAAGAACTAGCGATAGGTCCCAAGGGGGTATGGCTTCTTTGATAGGGGGCCTGAGTAGAAAAGTACCCTTGAGGAAGGTTTTACATAGTTTAGCTGACATCAAAGGACATGTCTCGTGTCCTACATGGTAATGGGAGATGGCTGCCAATTGTACCTTGACTGTCGAACAGCTAGCCCCTTGCTGAAAAAGCCTGGTAAGGAAGTCCAAAACGGACGTTAGCAGAGCAGTGAAGGGGTCAAAATTATGATGTTCCGCCCAGACGGAGAAGCGCTTCCATTTACTGCGGTAAATCTTCCTGGTGGAAGGTTTATGCGCTGCCACCAAGATGGCTTTCACTGGTGAGGAGATACCGGGAGTCCTAATTAAGAGTGGAACTGGAGCAGCCAAGCTGTCAGCTTCAGGTTGTCCAGATTCGGGGTCGGTAAGCCTGATGGATGGCAGATCAGATCCGGGCTGGGATCCAGAATCCAGGGAGGATTCACCAAGTGAGACCACAGGTAAGGAAACCAAGTTTGTCGAGGCCAGAATGGAGCAATGAGGATCATCTTGCTCCCCAACCGAGAGGCTTTCTGTAACATCTTTAGCATCAAGGGTAGAGGAGGATAGGCATAAAGTAAACCGGGCGGCCAAGCATGCACTAGAGCGTCTCTCAGGGCTTCCCCTGGTGGGGGAATCAGAGCGAAGAAGTTGTCGCATTTTGTATTTGAGGGAGAGGCAAAAAGATCACAGCAGGGTTACCCCCATTTTCAAAAATCTGCTTCGCTACTCAGGAGTTGAGAGACCACTCGTAAGGGAAAAGAATAGTGCGGCTGAGTTTGTCCGCCAGAATGTTGGACCATCCCGGAATGTGCATTGCGATCAGAAAGCGGTTGGTGGAGATCACCCATTCCAACACTCTCATGGCCTCTCAGCAGAGAGGATAAGACCTGGTTCCCCCCTGTTTGTTGATATACCAGACAACTGACATGTTGTCCGTCTGTATCGCAATAGTTCCGACGGGAAGAAGGTTGTGAAGTGCTTGCAACGCCAACAGCACTACCCTCATCTCCAGAATATTGATATGCAGGGAGGTCTCTGAATCGTTCCATGTGCCTTGGACCATTCTTCCTGAGCAATGCCCCCCCCACCCAAGGCGAGAAGTGTCCATGGTCACCGTGACGAGGGGAGGTGGAGCGTAGAAGGGACGACCTGTATGGAGGTCTGGGGAATGCAGCCACCATAACAGGGCCCTCCTGCAAGACTTGCTGATAGAGACAAGGTGATTGAGAGGGAGAAGCTGGAAGGACCATTGTAATTGAAGGGTCCACTGTAATACCCTCATGTTTAGGCGAGCGCACGGAAGGAGTGTAATTGCCGCTGCCATAGAGCCCATTGCCCTCAGGACCAATTCCACGGGTGGAGCTTCTGATTGGAGGAAGGCCCGCACATGTAGACTGAGGTTCTGTAGTCGTTCCGAAGTGAAGTAGGCTCGTAGGCTTCTCGTATCTAACCTGGCCCCTATGAAGTCTATCACTTGTGTCGGAACAAGGGAGGACTTGTCCATATTGATCGTGATGCCTAACTGGGGGGCTAGGCGAAGAAAAAAATCTCTGGCTGAGCAGAGTAGATGCCTTGTTGGGGGGGGTCAGGAGTCAGTCGTCCAGGTACGGGAAGACCTGCATTCCCTGAAGTCTCAGGTGGGCCGCTATCACTGCTAAAACTTTGGTGAACACCCTGGGGGCTGTGGTGAGGCCAAAGGGAAGGACCCTGAACTGATAGTGGCTGGCTCCCAGCTGGAAGCGGAGAAACCTCCTGGATCATCTGTCCGTTAAGATGTGGTAGTACGCATCCTTGAGGTCTATTGAGCACATCCAGTCATTCTCCCGCAACAGGGGGAGAATGGATTGAAGAGTGACCATTCGGAATTTCTCCTTAGTTACCGACAGGTTCAAGAGGGAGAGGTCTAGAATTGGTCTTAGGTCCCCCGTCTTTTTTGGCACCAGAAAGAACCTGGAGTAAAACCCTAATCCGAGCTGGTCTGGGGGGACGGTTTGGATGGCCCTTTTTTCTAGCAGCTGCTGGATTTCTGCAGCTGCAGCCTCCCTCTGATTGGGTGGTATATCGGGGAGGTTCTTGAGTCTGGGAACATGAAGCATGTGGATTTTGTAACCTCTGGATATAATCTGAAGCACCCAGCGGTCTGACGTAATGGACTCCCATGCCGCCAGATGCCTCGAGAAGCGCCCCCGACTGCCTCCAGAGTGGAGCAGTCGGGCAACCCTTCAGGGCTGTTGCGTGGGCCGATCAGAGAAGGATTCTCTGGACCCAAAATTTCTTGGTGCCCCTCTGCCTCTAGGGTGGCGTCCTCCCTGTCCTCCTCTGTCACGGAAGGACTGGTTGTCCAGAGCAGGTTGGGAATGTTGCGATTTCCGGAACCACATCTTCTTCTGTCCCTTTTGGTTCTTGGAAAAGGACCTCTGGGGAGCAGAGAAGCAGACTCTGACGGCAGACAATGTCCTCCCGTCCTTCTCGCTCTGGACAAGTGTCTCGCGAACGGTTTTGCCAAACAAAGCAGAACCATCAAAGGGGGCATTCGCAAAGGACACCTTAAAGGGCTCCATGAAGTCACAATGTCAGAGCCAGGCCTGGCGTCTCATAACTAGGCCCGCTCCGCTAGCTATAGCGGCTCCCTCAGTTGCGTGAGACAAAAGCCGCATAGAGGTATTAGAAACAGATCTCAGAGTGGCCATACGAGTGGAGTACAACTGCTTGTCCTCCGCCGACATGGACTTCGGGGGGGAAGCAGCGTATTCTTTAATAAGATCGTGCTGCATCCTGATGACATGTGCCATGTAGTTCAGAGACCTTACCGCGAAGGTCGCTGAACTGAATACCTGCTTCCCAAGGCGATCCATCAAGCAAGACTCCTTGCTCGGAGGATGGACCGAGGGGCTCTCCTGAGCTAGTTCCCTCTTAGTGGCTGCCGCCATCAACATGGCATCTACAGGGGGACCCTTGCTCCAGTGGGGTCGGTCTGTGGGGGGGGGCTCAAAATCCTATCCGGGCGCTTGGGAATCGGCTCCACAGTGTCCGGCTCCTTCCACACCCTGGTATTCACAAGGTCCACCAGGGGGTCGGCTGGAGGGGACACCCAAAAGGTAGACGGGCCTGCTTCGAATGCCTCCAGGAACACGGACTCGTTGGAAGCCTTGGGGGCAGACCACCCACCCTGAGCCTAAGCATTTCCATGATGTCTCCAAAGGAGACATCCTCAGAGAGTGATCTTGGGGAGCTTTCCCATTCATCCAAGTCCGTGTCCTCTGTTAAGGACTCGGGGGAGTCCACGTGCCTCCTCTTACACTTATGCTTGCGAGGCACTTCCTCGGGGGGGGCTGTCCAAAGAGGTCTCGCCAGCAATGTCCTGTTCCAAAGGAACAACCTGGGACATCGAAGCAGGCTGTCCCTGTGGCCAGGTGATGGAAGCCTGGCCCAGCAGAGAGGGAGTGCAGGGCGGAGCCGAGACAAGGGCCGGGGGTCTGGATGCTCTCTCGAGAGCCCTCTCCACTACATCGAAGGTCGAGGGGGAGCTGCTCTCCCTGGGCTCCGAGAGCCGACCCCCACTCGGATCCGATGAAGGGATCAGAACCGGCGCCGAGACCGTCGTATCCGAGGGTCCAGTGTGCTCCAACCTGGACGGAGCCGAAGGCACACTGAATCCCTCAGATCCGAAGCTCGGCCCACGGCTCTGAGAGGTCAGATCCGACAATGGAACTGACAGACTCGAGGGTAGGGTCAGATCCGAAGTACCCAGTACTGTCGGCTCCGACCCACCCCCGGCTCCAACGCTGCCCGGCTCCAAGCGTTCCGAACCCGGGAAGCGGGTCGGAGAAGGAGCTATCGGAGCAAAAAAGGGTGTAGAGCTCCCCCCCCGAAGGGGGGGGGGGAGGCAGGAGCACTTCCATCTGCAGCTGGGCCTGGATGAACCTTCTCATCATCTGGTCCAAGTCTGCATCAGACAGGCTGTAGGTGGATCTCGACGAGGCCACCAAGGCAGGCCTGGAGTGCCACCTCGATGACCTCGACGGAGATCGGGTTTTCCTCCGGTCCCGGGGAGAAGCAAGGTGATCGGAGCCAAGGAGAAGGAGACCTGGAAGCCGTGGAGGGAGAAGCCTGCTTAGCTGGGGGGCCGAAGCGGAGGCCTCGGCCCGCAGCTTGTGGTGCTTCTCCCTCTGTTTCCTCCCTCCTGGCCTCCCTATCCTCTGGCGTTTTAGTGGGAGTTTGAATCCTGGCCGGAGGAAGGGGGGCAGGAGTGGCCACCACCACAGGCTGGGGAGGTGCCACAGGAGTAGCGAAGGCCAAAGCCGACTCCGGGGGCAAAAGTCCCGCCAGGACCAGCTTCGACCTCCGCTCTTTCAGTGCCCTGGAGTTGAACCCTGCACAAATCGTGCATCCTGAGGACAGGTGTTCAACCCCAAGGCACCGAACACACAGAGTGCGGCCATCCGCCGGTGAAAGCTTATGGCCACACTCAGTGCACTTAGAAAAAATGGGCTTTGGGGCCTCTGACATTACTCAAGAAAGAAAAAACTACACAAGCACACCAGGCCCCAAAACACAAAACACACACACACACACACACACACACACACACACACACACACACACACACACACACACACACACACATACTACAACCAGCGAGGGGAGGAAATACACTAAAAAGAGAATAAAATTAACCAAAAGGGATCCTAAACACACACACGAGTTAAGAAAGGAAAGATTTTCTGATTTAACAAGTTTTTTGAAAACTTATCTGACAGTCACCAGGAGCTCTGCAATCCAGCTGTCTCTTCTAAGAGCGGCAAACTAGATCTGAGGTCAATTGGGGTTGGCAGGGGATTATGGGTGAGGGGAGGAGCTAGGAGCTCGGATCCATAGCTGTATAAATAGTTGCCGGCTCGGATCCGATATCGGATCCAATACCCACAGGTTGCTGACAAATGAAGTCCCTACTCCAGATAGTCTGTTTTGACAGAGGTTGTCCTCTCTTCTTACTTTCACAAGAAATGACCAACTGATCCAAAGACATGAAAGATTCAGGGCTATCTACTTGGGTGGTGTAAACCATGGCTCTAAATGATTGCCACTGTTGAAGTGACATCCCAACCCCATGTGCAAAAAACGAGAAAAGGGGTTGTGGATGGATGGATGGATTTATATAATAGATTTAATTTTGTTAAGACAGTACCCGAGTCATCCATTTGCTAATATGGGATTTTCTTGTAGCAGGCTTTCTTGCTTCCATCAACATCTGCTGCACGTCTTCAGCAAACAGGTACCTAAAAGAAATTAACACCAATATCATTCAATCAGTCAACTGAAGTTGACTGATGTAAGGGTATATCAAACACCCCTGTTCTTGTCTAAGTAGATCCAGTCTTTGAGGAAGCCTGTTGTAATTTCCCCTGGCCAGTTCCAAAAGACGGGAGGACCAGGACCATGGTTGCCTGGGTCAGAAGGGAGTCACCATGATTGGGGGATTCCTTCTGAATCTTCAGAATTACTCTGGATATAAGGGGAAAAAGTGGAAAGCACGCAGGAACATTTCCGACCAAGGAAAAGAAAAGCTTCCAGGCCTTCTTGTATGGAGTCCTGGAACAGAGACTTGGCAGTTGATTGTTCAGAGAGGAGGCAGAGAGGTCTACTTGGTGAACTACCTATAGATGGATCAAATCCCGGAAGCCTCCCTGATGTAGTTTCCATTCTTGAGGGTCTGCCCAAATCCTACTAATCTGGTCTGCCACACAGTTTTACTCTGATGGAATGTAAGATGCCTCTACAGTGAGAATGGACTCTAATGCTATATCTCAAGCTAACACAGCTAGTCTGTAAAGTGGATATGACCTTGTTCCTCCCTGCTTGCTGATGTAACACATAACCATATCATTGTCTGTAACAACTTGAAGAGATCCTAGGGACCAAAGAGGATTCAGAGAGTTGAGACAAACATCTCTTTTATATTTATCTGCTTGGGTATGTCCTTGGTGTCACACACACCCTGTACTTTTATCCCAACTGAAACTGCCCTCCAAAGTCCAAGGTTTCTGTAGCGACTGACTGCTTTGGAATAAGGAGGAAGAAGGGAAGATCTGAATTTAAGGATATCTGTCTTCACCAAATGATTTATCTTCTTTCTAACAAACCCCAGCACTGGGATTTGAAGACAAAAGGTGTTACTGCTGGGAAAAAGAGAGACTTCAGATACTGCTGTAAGTTTCTCATCTGGAGTCTTGGTAAGGGTATTATGGGAATCATGGAAGCCATGAAATTCACAATCCTGAGGTACTCTCTCACAGTGACCAAAGTTTGAGTGGAAAACCTTAGAAATAGATCTACATATATATCTATTTCTTCCTCTAGAAGAAAAGTTCTTTGAACTGAGGTGTTGTATAGCTGACATACTAGGAACACAATCCTGTTTGAAGGAGTCAAAAAATACTTTTGAATGTTCTTTGGAATCCCAGCTAATGTAAGAGATCTCTCACCCAAGAAAGAGAGATTCTCCAACACTTTGAAAAAGACTCTTCAAATATAAGTAAATCATCAAAATATGGAAAAATGTGGATACCTTGTACCCTGCAATGAGCTACAACTGGAACTAGACACTCTGTGAACACTCTAGGTGCAGTTGATAGTCAAAACAGCAAAGCGGAGAACTGATAATGCGATTCAGTCACACAAAACTTTAATAAATATATGAAGTCAGAATGAATAGAGATGTGAAGATAAGCATCTTTTAAGTCTAGTATCATCAGGAAAAAGAAACTTGACAGAGGAAGAAGAGGTAACAGGTTGTGAAGTAACATAATTATGAATCTGGGCAATATCACAAACAGGTTTAGAAAAGAATGATCCACAAATGGTTGCCAAGCATTTTCTTTCCTTGGAAAAACATGTGATAAAGAACCAGTGGAAATAAAAACTCTGATCTGGAAGACGAGGAATGCCTTCCTGAAAAGGAAGAATTTCGTCCCATTGCCATCTGTAACCTTTATGAAAGATTTTCATAACCCATTTGTCTGAAACTATCTGTTGTCAAAGAGAAAAATGGAGATTCAGACTTTCTGTAAGAAAAAAGGGAAAGGATGGGAGGGGATCACAAGGTCTCTTGAACAATCATTTAGATTTGTTGGAGTGTCCCTCTTTTTGGGATGTTCAAGGTTTCTTTTTGGAACTGCATTGCCGTTTCTTCTTAAATATCTGCTTACCTATATTATATTATTTTTTAAACAAGAAACATCTTTATTAAATTATCACTTATGACATAAGCAATCATACAGTTATATAAATGAAAACAAACCACAATGACATAAGCATTTCACATCACAAACCATACTGGCATAGTTTTAGTTGCAAACATTATACATCACTTATAATCTACCCAGTCATTGTCAGTCAAACATTGTATAGCTCATTTAAGGCCTGCCTTGTTTTAAGCCTCATTCCGCTCCTGTATGTATTGTTCTCACAATTCTCATTTTTCCTAATTAATTTGTTTCTACTCTTTTTTAAAGATCCCAATTCGAGTTGTTTTATTTCTGTTACTATAGTCACTACTTCTTGTACAGTTGGTTTAGACTTTGCTTTCCATTTTACAGAAACTGCTTTTCTAACAGCCACCATAATTAGACTCAGCAAGGCCTTACTATGTCTAGGCAATTCCGATTCTGTATCATAGCTTAGAAAAATCATTTCCATAGTTACACCAATTTGCTCACCCAGCATCTCTGACAGAGCAGTCTGTAGGGAATCTTTAAAGTCTGACAACTCATCACACTCTCAGAAAATATGTTCCCAAGTACCTCTTTCTTTCCCATCAAGCCTCCAACATTTGTAGTCTTCTTGAGGAAAAACTCTCCAAAGTCCACTTGGGGAATAAAACTATCTCTGTAAACATTTACAAGCAAAAGTTCTAAATCGTCTAGATTTTGTAGCATATTTGGGAGCCATACATATATACTCCCATTGTGTCTTTGTGGGTTGCTTATCCAATCTCTCTTTCCAGTTCTTTCTAACCTCCTCTGATTGATTCTTATAGTTATCATGCAATATTTTATATGCTGTACTAATTCTTCCATTTTTAACCTCTTGCTTCTGTTCTAAATTCTACTAAAAACTCTACCAGTAATCGTCTTTCTTTTAGGATCACCCCCATTTTGTTTCTCCTTGCCTATATTCTTATATCAATCTTTGATACCTGGTTCCTTTACCATTTTTCTCAAAAAAAAATTCTACTACGTATCTATTGTTTATCATTTTCTGCTTGTGCTATGTACAGCAGTTTTAACTGTATTGCTCTGAAATACCCCTTCAGACTAGGCATATCCATATCCATATAAGAGAGCATCATTTTCAGTTTTTTGTATTATCTTTTTGTTAAGTCTCTTCCCACATATCTTTTGCAACACAACACCAGATTTTTTTTTACTCTAACTACTTCATTCATTGCCCCTACATAAAAGTCAAGCTTACTCTGTAAAATTTCAGTGATATTTTCTTACATTCTGCTTCCCTCTGAATCATCAATTTTCTGTTAATGTCATCAAATGTTTGTCTCCCTTCCACAAAATCACACTGATCCATATCTATGAATTTTGGCATCACCTTTGCCATTCTTTTAGCCATTGCTGACATAAACACACTATAATCATGGTTTAGTATTGAAATGGGCCTGTATGAAGCCAGATCTGATGGATCTTTACCCTCTTTAGGTATTATAGCTACCACCACTTTTTTCTAAGATGTTGGTACTTCTCCACTTAAAATACTGTTAAACAAAAACCTTCCATAGCTTTATCATTTTTTCCCTCCTAGCTTTCAAAGATCCACAGGAATATCGTCTATTCTTGGGGACTTTCCTGTAGATTGGTTATACATCACCATTTTTATCTCTCCTCCTATCCTATTAGTAATTGAGCCTCATCTACCTGTATCATTGACATAATTAATTCTTCCATAAACAATTCCATTTGTACTTTTTCTTGATTTCCATATTTGCCTGCTTCATACAGACTTTCATAGAATTTCCGAAATATGTCTAATACCTCTACACTACAGGATCTCTTGTTACAGGTTCCCTGAGCTTTGTGACAGCCCTTTCTACTTTCTGCTGCCTGAACCATTGTGCTAAAAGTTTTAGTGCTTTACAGTTATCAAAAAACAGTTGCTTAACAGCAATCTTTCTGAACTCATGCATATTATCGAGGTAATCCCTTATTTTCTGTTTAGCATTCTGTAGTTGCTCTTCTTCTTGTAATGTGAGAGTCCCCCTACTCTGCAATACTTTAACATTTGTCAGTCCCTCTAAATAATTATCGTTACTTATAAACATATCTACCTTGCTTTTATTTCCATCCTATTTTTCAACTCCACTTTAATTTTATCCAGTTTCTAGCTGTAGTTTCAGAAGTAATTTCTGACTTCTCTAATAGCTCCTGAATAACTTCTACTACCCATTCCTTAAATTCCTTTTTTTTCAGCAGATATATGGGAAAGTGCAAGTGTCTAATTTTTATATCATTACACTGTGTTTTTATTTTAGTTATTATTGGCGGATGATCTGAAACAGTTATTGGGTGGATGTCAACACCTTCAATTAAATGCACATGTTCCTATAAAATGTAAATTCTGTTTAACCTAGCCCAGTTTTTGTATCTTGGGGAATAATATGAAAATTCACTCCAAATTCGTATTACTGAGTTCACATCTCCCATGCCAAATATTGTCAGAAGTTTCTTCAAAAGTCTACCCTTCTTTGTTATATTTTCCATTCTTCCCCCAACACATCTTCACTGCTGCAAATCAAATTCCAGTCTCCACCTATAAGTAATATTCCTTGCTGAAAGCTGATTATTTCTCACAAAATTTTGATAAGCTCCACTACAGCAGTTTTAGGTGGAATATAAATACATGCCGGCGTAATCCTCTTTCCTTGCCGGTAGCCCCTTAGTACTACAAATCTACCACGGATATCTTTTTAATCCTCTTCTATCACTATTGGAGCTCCTCTTGCAATTAATATAACTACTCCTCTTTTCTTTATCAAATAAACATGTCCATTTCTTTCCAAGTGTGTCTCCTGTAGTATAGCTATTTGCACTCTACATTTTTAGTATTATTCACTACTCTTTCCATCTGTGAGACCACTGACATTTAAAGACATTACAGAAAGCATCACTGCATTAAAAATGCATTATACCCATGTTTTATGTATAACAGCTTTTTTGTTAAATGTCTGGATCCAGCTTTTGTGTTACATGCACACACTGTGTGTGGCAGGTTGAACTTTCACACAGTTGTTTCTTGTCATATCCATTTGAGCCTATGTCACATCTTACAGAAAGTTTTGTTTAATTGAAAGCCCTCAAACAAACAATAACATACCCCTAATACCCCATAAAACCTATTAACTTAATCCTAACGCAAAAACTATGTACATCTTCCAATAATTAGGTTTTACCCTCCTAATAGGAAACAAATGTCCCAAACTGTCAGCCACACTCACAAATTTGAGTTAACCTAAAATAAAGGTTATCCATGCTAAGATTTATTTATTTATTTTATTTCCAGTTTGTTTACCGGGGAGGTCCACTGGGCTCAAGAGCCCATTTTCAGTGGAGGTCCGGGGAGAAAAGCTCCTCAAAACACAAGTTACATAGCATATAGAAATACAAACATTAAAAGTTACCTAAAGATATTGGCAACTATAGCAACAATTTCCATTTCATTACAGTATGGGGAAATGGGGATCCCTGGGGGGAAAAGGATCCTTGAAGCAAGTTACATTACAAGACAAAAAGCAATAATTACAAAGTTACATAGCATAATTAAGAGAAACATGAGTAATTGCAGTCATTATGGAGTTTTACAGTAGAACAGCACATAGAGTTGTTGAATGAAAAGGTGTTTATTACTTATTTGGTAAGATATTAAAGTGAGAGTTTGTAAGAGAGGATGAGAGGCATAGAATATGAGGTGGGAGGGGGGATAGGTTACTGCTAAATAGAAGGACTATAAGAAAGGTTAGAAAGGGAAAGGAAAGGATTAGCCTGGAGAATAGGAAGAGGGGAGGCTAGGAGGTAAGGGGTGAAGAGTGCAGTTACATTTTCAATGAAGAAGTAGGTAAGAGTGAAAAAGTCTTTTGAAGTTGCTTAGGTTTTCACAGGCTCTCAAGGAAGAGGGCAGGGCATTCCATTTTTTGGCTAGAGTGAAGGAGAGTAAGAGCTGACCAGCAGGATGTTTAGGTTGGGAGGGCTATATGGTAGGAGGATATTGGACAGAGCTGGGCAGTTGGTGGTTTGAAATAGTAGTTTGTGGGCTGTGACAATTTGGATGTAGTCTAGCTGATTGGGGAGTTCAAGCCAGTTTAAAGTTTGTAGGGAGGAGCAGTGATGAGAGAGGGCATTTGTATCTGTGGCAAATCTGCAGATTTTATTGTAGCATACTTCTAGTTTGGAGATGAGGGTGGTAGATAGATTAGTAAGCAGTGGAGCGCTGTATAGAAGAGATGGGAGAAGGTATGCTGTGGCCAGGGTGTGTCTAGTAGAGGGGCAGAGGAATTGATTATTCCTGTACAGTAGGCCGAGTTTAGTGTGGGTTTTCTTGATGTTAAGTTGGATATGAGTATTAAATTTTAAGTGGTCGTCGATGGTGACCCCCAACAGTTTGGCAGAGGGTACAATGTCAATGATAGAGTTGTTGAGGCTGGTAATTTGAAATGAGTTTTTATCTAAAGGATTGCATTTGGAGGGAGTGAATAGGAGGATTTTAGTTTTGTTTGCGTTAAGTGAGAGGTGGTTCTGGTGCATCCATTTTTCAGTGGTTGAGAAGGCGGTTTGAGTTAGAGAGTTGAGTTCAGTTTGGTTAGAGGCGTAGCAGATCAGAGTGGAATTGTCTGCGTACTGGAGAATTTTGGTGTTGGGAATGGCTTTGTGGAAGTCATTTATGAAGATGTTAAATAGAAGAGGGCCTAGAATGGAACCCTGGGGAACTCCAGTGGGGGTTGGAAGGAAGGGGGAGCAAGACTGTCCCCATTTCACTGCTTGTGACCTGTCTGAAAGATAGCTGGAGAACCAGGAAAGAGCTTCTGTGGAAATGTTAAGGTTAGATAGATGGTTTAGTAGATGGGAGTGAGAGATGGTATTGTAAGCTTTAGATAAATCTAATAGAACAGATGAAACAAAGTTACCCGAGTCTCGGGCTGAGTTGATGGAATGTAGAAAGGAGAGAAGGGCTGTGTTGGTATTATGTTCAGGGCGGAAGCCATGTTGGGTAGGAGAGAGCAGTTGATGTTTGGTTAGGAATGGCATAAGCTGCATATGTATGCATTTTTCGAGAAGTTTAGAGATGGAAGAGAGGATGGCTATAGGGCGGTAGTTGGTAAAGCTGTAGTTTTTGCCACCCTTGTGGAGTGGAAGAATGAAAGCAGAGCGATAGAGTTTGGGTACATATGACTCGAGTAGTGATCTATTTATTAGGATGCTGACAGGGAGAGAAATACTGTCAGAGGCAATTTTTAAGAAGGAGGAGGGAATGTTGTCAGGAGCATTGGTGCAAGGTTTAAGTTTTGTAACAAGTTTCTTTATAAGGTAGGTGGATACTGGTTTAAATTCAAAGATAGGGGGAGTGGGAGGAGGAGGAGTAGATGCTATGAAAGAGGGGGCTGCAGGGGTGTTACTGGGGAAGGTTTTAGTTAGCTCAGCAATAGAAGAGGTGAAGAAAATGTTAAACCGTTTGGCAATGTCTAGGTCGGATTTGCTAGTGTCTGGACAAGGGTTATTTGTGGTTCCAGGCTTGAGAAGGGAGTGGACAGATTTCCAGAATTGTTTGGGGTTTTTAATATGATTTGTTTGTAGGTGGTTATAGCAGGATTTTTTGTCTATAATGACATGTTTTTTGGCTAGGTTTCATAGCTGTTTGTATTTTAGTAAGAGTTCAGGTTGTTTATTATGGAGGTAGGTTTTCCAAGATTTGTCTCTTTGTTGCATAATTTTCTTGGTTGCTTTTGTAAGCCAAGGGGCTGTTTTGGCTTTAACTCTTTTGGTTCATGTTGGAGCAATGGAGTTTAGGATAGAAAGGAATGTAGAGTTGAAGAAATCAACTGCTTCATCTAGAGGTAGGGTTTTTAGTGGGTTCCAGTTAGTGAGTTTAAGGGAGTCAAAGAAGGAAGAGGGGTTGAAGTTAGATAAGTTTTGAGTGTGTAGGAGTTGATGTGAATAGGGGAGGAGGATATGGCTCTGTGGGTGAAGGCAGGGAGGTGGTCTCCTAATGGGTCGGGAGTGACACCAGATGTTGTGGTTTTGTTTGGGTGAGATATAAGGATCCAGTCTAGGATGGAGCCTGAGTGGTTGGTCTTGTTGGGCCTAGTAATGGAGTGGTTAAGTTGAGTAAAATTGAAAAGGTTGATTGATATGGTGGGATTGGGGTCAATGATTTTTTGCCAGTCAATATTTATGTCTCCCATTATGTAAGTTTCATGTTTAATGTTAGAGTAGGTCCAGGAGAGAAGATTGTCCAAGGTATTGGTGTTATTACCAGGGGGAATATAAAGGGAGATGATGCAGATACTTTTTTGGTCATTTAATTTTAGCATGCCAATTACTAATTCAGTGTTATTGAAGGTTGGAATAGGGTTAAAGAAGGGGGTAAGGGATAACTGATTGGAGTAAACTAGAGTGACTCCACCACCTCTTTTATTTAGGCGATCAGTTCGGAGGCATTGATATCCGGGGGGAAGGAATTCTGAGTCAGTTATATGTGGTTTTAACCAGGTTTCAGAGATGGCAACTATGTCTGGGGAGTTATGGTTGAGCCAGGCGTGAAAGAGGGTTGTTTTGTTGGTTAAGCTTCGGGTATTAATGGTGAGGAATTTGAGGTCTTTATGGATAGGTTTGTTATTAGAGCTGAAGTTTTTTGTTTGAGAAGTGTTTGGTCCACGGTTTGGATGAATGTCGCCAGCTAGGAAGAGGTATAGGAGGTGATGAATGATTTTGTTCGGATTGTGTTTGGTTATGGAAGGAAGGTAGGGTGTAAGTTTAGGTTTGTAGAAATTTGAGGGGATTTGAAAAAGTTTTAAAGTTAATAGAGAGATGGGGTGAATGGGGGTTAGAGAGGCAGAAATGTTGTTGAAGTGGTTGGAATGGTTGTGGTCTGGAGGTGGAGGTTTAGGGTGTAGATGGAGGTTTGTATAAGAGGAGGCATGGTAAAGAGGAATTAGAATGAGGAGTAGGAGACATGCAGGGGTAGGGATTGTGGAAATAAAAGGGGGCATTATTAGAAAGAAGTATGGTTTGAGGAGATGGGAGTAAGGAGATTTAGAGAGAGATAGGAAAGGTAGGTGATTGAAGGGAGGAGTAATGAGCTGGATGTGATTGGTGGAGGGAGAGGAGTTATGTGGTAATGGGATTGGCTGTTGTAAGAGGGGTGTGATTTGGGATGGCAATAAAGGTAGGAACACTGGGGGTGGGTGAGAATTGGGGGCAGGGTAGGGGAGCGGAGTGAGCCCGTAGGGCGAAAGGAGCGGGAAAGAGCAACAGGGCAGAAAAGTGCAGCTGAAAAAGTATCAGCCTCTGCAGGTAAGAGCTGGGGTAAGTAAGCAGAAGTGTAGAATGGCCGGGCGGAATTTGCTGGAGAAATAGAGCAACACAGGGGAAGAGAGATAAATTTAATGTTGGGAGAGAGGAGTGGAAAGGTTGTGATGAGTAAATGAGGGGAGATAGTAGTAAAAAGTGTTGGTATGGCAGGCTGTGGGAGTAGAATTAGAGGTGAAGGTGGATAAGGGAACGAGATAGGAAAGTTTTAAAGAAAGATAGAACAGGCAGAAATGTGGGAAGGTGCTGCCACCTAGTGGAGAGAGGAGAAAAGGCAAGGCAGAGCAGGGGAATGAAAAAATAACAAAGGGCAGAATGGGCAAATGACTAAGGTAAGGAGGAGGTATGGCGAAAAGTAATGAGAGGGTAAGACACCTGTGGGAAGCAAGGCTGGAGGTAAGTGAGTTAGAGGGGGACTTTTATGGTCTGCGGTAGGCTGTTGGGTCATGCACATAGATGGACAGATTAGCAAAAATAGACAATATGTATAATTTAGATTTGTTGCGGGCTACATACATTTACAGAGAACAAAATAGGTAGGGGGTCCACACTGGGGTTCTTTTCAGGAAGGCCCTGATTGCTGAGCAGTTTGAGTCCAGGTGGGCCGACTTGGCGTTTTGCAATATTGAAGACCGTGTAGTTCAGGGGGTAGAGACGAACCTTCAGGAGAGGAGTGCTGTAGGAGAGAGGGGAAGAACAAAACAGAGGTGAGTATAGGGAGAAAAAGGGAAGGAGGAAATGTAAAAACTAGACAGTACAGGAGTAAGGAGTAGATTACAGGAAAAGGAGAAAGGAACAAAATAAGGAGGGGGTCTGGAAGAAGGATAGAAATGAGAGATAATAGGGTAGTGAACAGCTGTTGAGGAGAAAAGCAGGAGAGAGAGAGAGAGAGAAAGCTACATGGACAAGCCTTATTAATACATCTACTATTACAGTATAAAGACAAAATGCAGTTATACAATTTAGCTGTTTGGTGTGAGGAAACGGAGAAATACAGTATCATAATGTCAAGATCAGGCAAAACCCATACATTACAAACATAATTAAGTATGCATGTAACCTCTATTCAATATATAAAGGATGGTTAGAAATAGCGACCTTAGGAGTTAGTTCCTACAGAGCTATAGAAGGCTGTTACTGTAGGCTAGGGAAAGTAAATGAAGGTAGTAGTATGGAGACCCATGGAGCTCATGGGCTCAATAGGTACACTCTACATCTAGTGAAATTGGCCGCTGAATACACTCTTCTTTGGGGTACTAACTCAGTAGAAAAAGTAAAATATGGACACTACTAATCGCCAGGGGGTAGAAAAGATGCATGGTGCACTCTATACTTCTACTAATTGCTGTCTGGTTTTGTCTTAACTTTATAGCTCTTTTAGCTCTGAAAACACCTTAATGCTTTCAGAGAACATTATCTCCTGGACAATTTCTCATTATCAGATTGAAACCAGTTTCATCTATCAGACTTCAGACAATTTCTCTTTATCAGACTGTCTCCATGGATACATGAGACCAGATGCAGAACTGCTACTAAGCATACATTATCTGCTAGAAAAAAAGCCTTGTAATATTCAATATTCTTTTTCATTTATTTTCTTTCTCTTAAAACTAGATCAAGCTGAGGGCCTTAATCCAGTTATTCCCCATGGAAGAATAAGAAAAAAGCATATTCATTTTTCTTTTGTCATGTTCTTTTCACCACACATTCTTCTTTTTTCCCATTGCAGTGTCTACATTTCTTAAAACTGAACAAGGAGAAAGAGAGATTAAAAAGGAGCACCGGTTTGCAATAGTATCCCTATTACATTAAAAAAAAAAAAAAGAATGGAGAAAACTTTACTATATAGCATGCAAAGAAAATCATACACTATAAAACTGTACTATTAAGAAAAAATGTTTTACTTACATTTAACTTTCTCCCTCCTCTTCCCTTCCCCCATGATTTTTTTCAAACATTAATGACATGAACAACGGCATGTGCTTTAGACTCCCCCACAAGTCCAACAAAGTCCAAAAAAGTCCACTATTTCCAGATTTTTGTTCTGTCATATTTCACAAATATAATTATTATTTTGTAATTCCACATTTGTCAGTTTCCAGTTTATTCATTTTATTCCTGTTTATATCCATCACCCAAATCCAGTCTCTGCTTCATTTCCAACGTACTCTCAATTCTTCTAGTAAACTCACATGCTCCCTTCCTTCTCTCCAGCATTTTCCACTAAAACATTGGAAAATATATCACTAGCACAGCCTGTCTTTGGTTTTTATTAAGAGGAGAGTAAGAAACAGAATCTCATTCTGTTTTATGTCTCACTTCTTGTTGTACAAACTTTTGGATTTCCTCCTTAGCGTGTACTTCATCAAAAAATGATTTTGTCCCTCAAGGGAAGAATATTTTGAAGATAGCTGGTTACAGCAGTTTGAATCTCACACCTGCTTCTTGACATCCCCTGAATAGTGGAATAAATGTACTCCTCGTTTGCCTGTTGTACAATCAGTAATCATTCTCTACAAACATTCAGCTGTCTCTCACTTTTAGTACTTTGTCCTTCTGCCACAGTTTTATTAGAATCAACTCCTTCTGGTAGGACTGCATTTTTACTATTAAAGTTCTAGGTTGCTTTCTCATAGCCAGGTTTGGAGCATACACACTCTGTGCCCTTTCAACTAACAACTCCTGCTGTGGAATACTAGTCCAGTTGCTTATTTGTACTTTCATAAAATTAATACAATTTGTTCCTTTCAGCTTCTCTGTTACAGCTGAAAATCTCAGGTTTTCCCTATATGCTCTGTCCTCTAATTCTATTTTTTTTTACACATCATATTCAGTCAGCCTTTTCTTCATTTCATCTGAATGTCTCGTTAAAGCTTCTTCTATTTTTGCCAGCCTTTTATTGTTTGAGTTGATATACTCCATCCTTGTTTTATTTATTTTAACCAGGTCTTGTGTGCAGTTGCCTTATACTTTCCTCTAGGTTACTGGAAGTCAAGTCTGGAGCATGCACTGCTTTTTTGCTTAACAGCTGCAGAATGATTCCTAGTTAGTGTTTTATTTCCTCACCTTTTGTAGCTGATTTTCTTTCAGGTCCACTGTATTTCTTTTTCCCTGGCATCCAAGAAGTGCACTTACTAGCTAGTTAATGAAATTTACCCAGAAACACAAAAGTCTATGGGCCTTCTCTGCTGAGATTCTATTTTCACACTGGGAGAGCTAGAATTAGGCTGCTACTCAATGTGCAGCCACCTTAGAAGTCCTCAGCACTACTTCAACCTTAATACTAAAGTCAAACGTCTCATAAGGGAGGAAGAATTTCTCTTATCATGGAAAGTAATAGAGCTCCTATTCCACATCTGTTTTAGGCAGGTGAGAAACAAAATCTGGGGTAACTCAGGCAGGAGAGGGGAATTATGGGTAGGGGAGGAGTGTGAGCTCTCGGATTCAAAGCTGTAGTATAAGGTGCTGAAGTCAGACAACAACACAAGGTTGAATCATACAAAAAAAGACAACGCTGGAGCATAAAATTCCTAGCTATAAGCGCCTTTAATTTCTTGCCATCCTTTTCAAGCACTTAATAGTGCTTACCTCCCAAATGTGGCAGGGCTATATGACAACCCTGATGTAAGTTTATGTCTAAATATCCAATGATTAAGACTAGCCTTAAAGGTAGCTAAGGCAGTACTTTGTTTAACCATTAGTTGTTATGTATCCCATAGAAAAGGGGTTCCCTATTACGTCGTCGCAGACGCAGGCTGTCGAATGCGTCTTTGCAAACAATAAAGCGTGAAAAGGCAAAATAGCGAAGCGGCTTTTCAGAGAATTCTTTCCCTGGGAAAGAATTTGTTTGGCCGCTTTTGCTAATTTGCCTTTTCAGCACTGTAGTGCGATCTCAGAGTTGGTATATTTAAGTGGGGGGGGGCATGCATGTTGGGGGGGGTGAAGCCCCCACATTAAGTAATGTTTTACTGTTTTTTTTATTTTTATTTTTTTGTTTCGGAACAGCGATTGTTTTCCATTGGAAAATAATCGTTCTGAAGTTTCGACGTTGTAAGCTTTCGCTTACATGGGGTCAATTATCTGTCATTCGCTCTTCTGAGCATGTGATATGATAATATAGACCCTAGAAAAGGAATATGTTGAGTCAGGAAAAGGATAGTTGTATAAGTCCTACTCACCCATAACAGCAGATGTTTGAATTTCTTCATTGTTGAGGTAGCCTATGGGTAGTATCCTGCCAAGGACACAGTATGTAGATGGATTGCCAATGTTCTAACTTCCCTCCCTCTCACTCACTCTGGCTGCTGATAGGCAGTGTGAGGTAAATGTTCAGGATTTTACTCCCCAGTGCAAGGAAGATAAAGTCATCCCGAGCTAACAATCAATGATCACCACAAAAATCATCCAAACAACAATAACAATCTTAAATGATTTGGCCACCATGACAGCTTACAATTCAGATACTCCTCTTGCAGATATCAAAGCAACACATAAAACAGTTTTACAAATAATGAATTTCAAGTCAGCCTGAAAGGCCCTTCTTATTTTCACAAGAAATGAACAATTGATCCAAAGAGCTTAAATATTTAGTTCTGTTAAGATAGCATCTGAGTTGTCTGTGGACATCCAAGGTATGCAGTATCCTTTCTTCCTCATTTTTAGGCTCAGGAAAGGAAACAGGCAGATGGATAGGTGGCTTAAAGTAAGCTCAGATACCACTTTAGGCATAAAGAAGGATTTGTTCTCAAAGGAACTCTTTTTCTGTGGAAAATTAGATAGGGTTGACTCACCATAAGAGCTTGCAACTCAGAATTTCTTACCCTTCTTACAGAGGGCAGAGCAATCAGGAAAACTGTCTTCCACGTTAAGAACCTCAAGTCAACCAGTTTAGCTGGTTTTAAGATCCTAAGGTGGGGCCAGGGCCTCCGTTTTTGTTGGAGGCTTCTTATGCAAAAAAGAACCCTTTCAAAAACATATTGACATGAGAATGCATTGAAAGAGGAGGATCCATGGGCAGACATGCTGAAATGGATGATAAATACACCTTGATGGAGGAGTAAGAAAGGCCATAGGATAGTAACTCACACAAATATTATAAAAACGAAAGTTATGTACTTACCTTAGTGATGGATCCACATTGTCTATTTTTCATCCAGTTTAACACATAGGTTGTTGGATCTGACTGGATCTGACTTTGGCTCTGACCCTGAAGCTTCTTTCAGTTCCAAAGCTCTAAACCCTCTCCTACCCATTATTCCCTGTACTCCACCCTAATACCTCAGAATTGAGGTTGCCCCCATTTAGCACAAATACTCTACATCTATGTACATATGACGATACTAGCACAAATAAAGGGGAGAAAAGACAACAGTTGGAGCAGGACTGTTCAAGGATAGAGAATTAAGTAGTAAATACCTGGTCACCTCAAAATTGTGTGTGTCAATATATTAAGGAGAAAGAAAGGAGGGAAGTTGAACCAGGCAAAAATCAAACAGTATGGATCTATAGTTATGGTACGTAACTTTCGTATCCAGTGTTGTCCATTTTCGTCTGAGTCAACACATGGGGCATATTCTCAAGCTGTCTATCTGAGCTGTAGCAAGAAAGACATTCCTGAGGATGGCAGAGCCAAAGCAGAACATGATCTGGCTTGAACACCCAGTTTATAATGAGACACAAAGGTATGGATTGCGGACCATGTTGCTGTGACACAAATATCCTCAATGGGATGTCTTCTGGAGAATGTTGTTTAAGTAGAAATTGCTCTAGTGGAATAAGCTTTAAGTTTAGATAGTAGAGTCAATTGTTTTTTATTACAGACATATGAAATGCAGTCTGACAGCCATCTAGAAAGGGTAACGTTAGTGACAGCTTTTCTCAAGTTCTGTTTTGAAAGGGCATTAAACCAATGAATGATCTGATTTTCTGAACTGCTTCATCCTATGAAGATAAAAACCGAGTTAGTGATGAACATCTAACAAATGCAACAGGTATTCGCCCTTGTTGAAATATCTGGGAAAAAATACCAGTAGATGTATGAACTGATTTAAGTTTATTTCAGATGACGCCTTGGGAAGGACGGACACATTAGTTCTAAGAGAGAGATGCTGTCCTTGTGAAAAACTCAATAGGGAGGTTCACAGGAAAGTGCTTGTAATTCCAAAATTCATCTAGCTGATGTAACTGCTACCAGAAAGATTGTTCTCCATGTCAGAAACTTTAGGTCTGCCATGGCAATGGTGGTTGTGTTAGAGCCTGTAGCATGATGGCAATATTTCCTGAAGGAACTGAATCCCTGATGGAAGGACATAAAAGAAAGGTTCCTTTCAAAATGGCTTTAGTGATCTTAAGGGAAACATTTGAAGAATCATTCTGGCCTATGTGGATATTGAAGATGTCAGCCCTTTGAACTTTGATGGAGGAATAACTGGAACCATTGTCAAAGGGTTCAGACAAAAATTCAAAGATGATTGAAAGGGAACTGAGAAAGGGTCCAAACCTCTGGACACTGCCCAAATAGAATATCTCTTCCATTTGCTATAGTATACCTTTTTTGTGGCTGGTTTCTGAGAAGTGGATATGATCTTGACTACTGTTTTAGGAAGCCTGGTGTCTCTGGCTATGATCAAAACTGAATAAACCATGTAGTTAGTTTCATGGATGTTGTCTGGTCCAGAGAAGGCAGTCTGAAGGGGTGAGAAAGAAGGTCTGGATAGTGATCCAACATCCATGGGGGATGTACTAGCACAGGTCAAATGAAGAGGAAGCATGTTTGTTAGGGCCAGAAAGGAGCAATGAGGATCATCCTGGCCTTGCACTGTCTGATTTTTTTGGTTTTCCGGATGAATTTGTTTATTACAGGAAAGGAAGGAAAAGCATACATGAGATACAGGGACCAGCTATGGACCACAGCGTCCCTTGTTGATAGACCTTGTGGCTGGATCAGGGGGAAGTAACTACTTCATTTGGCGTTGATGATTAAGGCAAAAGGTCACAGCAAGGTTGACCCCAATGATGAAAGATCACTGTTGCCACTGTTGGGTTGACGCACCACTCGTGAGGTATCAGGATAATCCTGCTCAGTCTGTCCACTAATACACCTGGATGAACCCATGATATGCATTTCTATCAGAAATTGGTGTGAAGACATTGCTCATTGCCAGACCCTCATGGCCTTTTGACAAAGCAGATAGGAGTCTCTTTATTTATGTACCACACCACTGTCATATTATCTGTGTGTACAGATATCACACCCTTGGGAGGAGATCCTGAAAGGCCAGGAGCACTAGGAGGACCACTCTCATTTCCAAGATGTTGATGTGTAGATTGTCCTCTACAGGAAACAATGCACCTTGGACCATCCTACCTTCAAATAGCTGCCCCACGTCCACCCCAGCAGGGAGGTGTCTGTGATTACTACCGCTATCGGTGAGTCGATATGAAAGGAGCGACCTTTTATCACGGAAGACGACTTACTCCACCAGGTAATGTGTTGTTTACAGATTAGAGTGAGTTGAAACTTGGCATGTAACGATGTCTGTTCTGAGACCATTGTACTGCTATGGTTCACTGGTATACTCTCACATGGTACCTGGCTAGAGAAACCATCAGTATTGTAGAAGCCATTAGACCCAACAGCCATAGGACCAGTTTTGCTGGGGATGAAGCATCTGCGCCGCTACAAGGTGCAATGATAAAACTTTCTAAGGGGAGGCTGGCAATTTCTAAGTTGGTATCAAGGTGGCATTCAAATTTGTTGTGTTGGTATATAGTGGCATTTTGGAAAATTCACTGTTATCCCTAATTTCTGAAACCACTGGAGCACAAGGTTTAGATGGTGCAACAGTAGATGTTCTGAGGCAGCAGTTAGAGAACAGTCATTGAGACAGAAAAAACTTAGATCCTTAGCAAACACAAGCATTTTGTCAACACTGCCATGATCTTGGTGAACACCCTGAGGGCTCTGGTAAAACTGAAAGCTAGGGCTCAGAATTGTTAGTGACTGGCTCCTAGCTGGAAATGGAAAATCTCCTGGAGTACTTCTCTGTCTTTACATGGTAGTAAGTGTCCTGGAGACCTGTTGAGCACATCCAATCGTCCTTCCTCAGCAGAAGCAATATGGACTGAAGAGTGACCATCCAGAATTTTTTCTGTTTCACAAACTGATTCAGGTGACTGAGATCCAAAATTAGTCTGAGGTTTCCCAGTATTTTTCTTGGTACTAAAAGGAACCTTGAGTTGACTTCAGATTCTAACTGGTCTTGGAAGACTGGTTGGATGGGACTTTTTTTTTCTAGCAGCTTTTTATAATTCCCACTGCTGCTGCTGGTTCCCACTGACTGGGTGAAAAATTGGGAACATTCCTCTTTTTTTGAGGAAGAAGGAAAAGGGACTTGAGCAGCCTCTGGTAATTATCTTTACCAACCATGAATCTTTGGTTATATCTTGTCATGCTTGTGGGTGTAAAGGCAAGCACTCCCCCGACTGCCCCGAGAGTACAGCAGTCACACAAGTATTCAGAGGTGCTTGTACGGCTTCTCTGAGAAAGATCAACAGAAGCCCTGATTCAGCAACCTGCCAATGCCCCAAGGCAACGTCCATTAGAGTTACCTCCACCTCTGCTAGGAGGAGGACTATCTCCAGGAGAGTCTTGGTAACAGCTCTGAGATTTTCGGAAGCACATTTTCTTTCCCATCCTCTGACTCCTACAAAAGGATCTTTGAGGAGTGAAGAAATGGATTCCCACAGCAGTGAGAGTCTTACCATCCTGCAAATGTCTGGTAAGTAAGCTTTTGACTATGTGTCTAAAAGAGTGGATCCATCAAAGGGGACATTGGCAAAGAATGTCTTAAAGCTTTCCATGAAGTCACAAAGAAGCATTCAGGCATGATGGCATATGGTGATGCCTGTGCCTGCTTCCCTGGCTGTGCCATCAGCTGCACTGAACAGCAGACACATGACTATGTTGATGACCGACTGCAAGGTAGAGAACTGGCAGTCCACCATCTTCTGGACATCTACAGGTTAAATATCCAAAAGGGAAATAGAAGTTTTCTCAGTCAAAATTTTTCTGAAATCTGGACACCTGAGCCAAATAATTCAGTGATCTGACAGCAAATGTCTCTGAAGCATAAGTCCATTTCATGAACATGTTCCTCATCCTGGAATGTTTGTTACGGGGATGGACAGAGGAACTTTCTTCTGATAATTCCTTTTTGTGTCCATTGTTACACCACAGCATCTGCTGGAGGACCTTTGCTCTAATGCTTTCTATCTTCTGGAACTGCCAAAATTCTATATGCTTTCTTGGGGGGGGGCTCCACAGCATCAGGGTCCTTTCAGGCCCATTGCACCATAAGATCAATTAGGAGATCAACAGGAGGTACCGCCCAATAAAATGATGGGTCAGAACCAAAAGCTTCCAAGAACAATGACTTGTCTGGTGAGGGGGTCTTGGGTAGACCATCCCCCTCACTGCTTCATCAATTTAAGGATTTTGTTGAAAGTGAGGTGTTCTGAGGGGGCTCCTTCATCTTCATTCATATCAGTGCCTTCTGTAAAACACTTTGAAGTAGAGTATATGTGGTTCTGTTTGTACATCTGCTTCTGATTCACCATTTCTGGTGGATGATTAGAAGGGTCACAGTCAGACTAGGAGCTAATACAGCACAGAATCTCAGGAGCTTGTGGTTCTGATTATCCTTGTGCATCAGAACGATAGAGGAAAAAGAGACAGAGTCCTGTTGCGGTTTGGAAGGCAGTGAACTGGTTGAGGAAGCTTTCTTCTTAGGCATAGCTAAGACCCTGTGGATAGCCTCAAAGTCTGAGGATGCAATCGTCTCAAAAGACCTGCCCCTATCCAAGGACAATGGAGATTCTTCAAGGGCGATGCACCTTAACCTTGAAGCTGATCTCAGATCTGAGCTGCACCTTAACCTTGAAGCTGATCTCAGATCTGAGCTGCAGGTAACAATGCTCTGAGAGGTAGGGACGGCTCAGAGAATCTCTGTGTTGATCCTTCCCCTCGAACCACACTGCTGATACTTCAGCTTTGAGTCTCTCCCTGATCCAACTGTTTCAGAGTCAAGAGAAAGACAGAGAAAGGAATGCTGTTCGGAGGTCAAAATAACTAACTACTGTTGACCCCGACAAAGGTGCCTTGGTGCAGGATGGAACCTGAGTGAAGACTTCCAGTGTAGGGTAAACCAGAACCAGAGAAAAAAAGTGGGTGGTAGACAGGACCAATACTCAGCACGGTTCCAGGGGAAGGTATCAAGAGAACCCCAAGCTGGATCTGAGGCTTGAGAAATTTCATCATTTTGCCAACATCCTGCTTAGTGAGACTTTGGGATGACTGGGAGGAAGAAGCCACAGAGGGTGGTCTAGAAAATCTTCTTTCTTGGAGGACTGGAAAATGCAGTCTCAAGCTTACTGATTCCTGCGAGAACCAGGGCAGAGGGAAAGATGTACAGAGCTAAGGAGCTGATGGTTCAGACTTCCTAGCTGACTTAGGATCTGGTCCAGCTGGTACTTTCAGATCCAGAGAACATTTCCTGGCTAAACCTGATTCACTTTTCTTACACGACATGACCTTTTCTTTCTCTTTTTCCTTTTCCATGTTTCTTTTTTTCCTTGGACATAGACTTTTCCATTCTTTTTGATGCAGAAGAACAGCCTGTAGAAGATGAAGAACCTGTCTGTGGGGGGAGCAATACTTTCATTATCAGTTTCTTATGTCTGGTTTGAAGGGCCCTGGCACTCAAGGATGCATGGGACTGGCAATCCGAATCTAGGTGGGAAGGACTGAGAAAGTAAACAAAAAGTGAATATGAGTCCTGTGGAGGTAGTCTGTGCCCACACTGAGTACACTTTTGAATCCCTGAGAATGCAACATGTCAAAAAAGGCAGCACATTTGGATAATTGAAACATATAAAGGAATACACCACCACCATCACAATGTAGTGCTATAAAACCAGCAAAAGCCTTGTTCACTACTTATGTAAGGTCACTATGAAATCAATATACACTACATGCTATATAACTACAGAAACTAACCTATAGCTGTCTAACTCTACTCAGTATAAAAACTGATATCTAAAATCCTAAAGACACTAAATCACAAGATACATCGAGAAAAGAACTAGATAGTTCAAAGAACACTAGGTAAGGAAGGTGCAATGCTTCAGATTAAAAAAATATGCTTTTTAGTAAGAAGCCATTGAGAATGCATCCAAAGTCTTCAGTGGCAAATGAGATCTGCGGTATTAGGGTAGAATACAGTGAATTTTGGGTAGGTGAGTAGTCAAGAGACCTGGAACCGAAAGATGCTTCAGAGTTGGTGCTGAGGTCAGATCTGACAATTCACGTGTAGAACTGGATGAAAATAGGCAACAATGAATCCTGAGAACAACTAGCCCTGAATGGTTACTAGTTATGTCATTGGCACCACCTAGAAAACTTTTTCCATTTACTAATATATGATTTTCTAGTAGCAGGCTTTCTTGTCTCCATTAGTACCTGCTCCATGTTCTCAGTACTCAGGTGCCTACAAGGAAGGTTTGCTATTAAAATTTCGAATGGCACTCCGTCGACTGTACTATAGTCGAACACGGAAGTTCGAAAATGATAATTTCGAACTCAAAAAAACAATCTAGGAATGGGTTTTAACATGGGACGAGGTAGGGGAGATGTTTGTAGTTCAGAATAATACTGAACACCTACCTCGACCCATGTTAAAACCATTCCTAGATTGATTTTTTGACTTCGACATTCGACGTTTTCGAACTTCTGTTGCTGACTATAGCACAGTCGACGGAGTGCCATTCGAAATTTTAATAGTAAACCTACAGGGAATACCCTATCATCCAGGCAGTCAACTACAGTTGATTGGGGTCAGGGTGTATCAAACACTTCTCTTCTTGTGTAAGAAGATCCAGTCTGTGAGAAAACTTGTGGTAACTGGCCCTGGCCATTTCCAAAAGAAGGAAGAACCTCAGTTGCCTGTGCCAGAAGGGAATCATCACAATGATCTTGGGGGATTCCTTCTGAATCTTTAGAAGTACCCTGGATATTAGTGGAAATGGCAGAAAAGCATACAAGAACACGCTTGTCTAAGATAATGAAAAGCCATTTGTATTCCAGGCCTTCTTGCATGGAGTCCTGGAGCAGAATCTTGCAGTTGATTGTTCAGAAGCGAGGAAAATAGGTCTACTTGAGGAACACCACATAGATGGATCAAATATTGTAAGACTTCCTCCCCAATCTATTTTTCATTTGTGAAGGTCTGCCTTTGGCCTGTCCAGCTTGCTTGCCACACAATTTTGCTCTGATGGAATGTAGGATATCTGTAGAGTGAGATTGTGTTGTGTCATTATATCCCAAACTAACGTGTCTAGTCTACAAAGAGGTATGACCTGGTTCCAACTTGCTTGCTGATTTACCACATGAATGTGGTATTTTCTGTAACAACTTAAAGAGGTCCCAAGGATCAACAATGATTAAGAGAGATGAGTGCCTTGATCTGGGCAAGCCTCTCTTTTATATTTATGTGCCTGCATAGTCCTTGGTGTCCTATACAGCTTGCACTTTTGTCCCTCCTGAAACTGTTCCCCAAGCAAAGCCCAGGCATCTGTGGTGGCTGACTACCTTGGAACAGGGAAGGAGAAGGGGGGACCTAGATTTAATGGTATTTGCTGTCTCCACCAAGTGATTTCTCTTCTTACAAACCCCAGCACTGGGATTTGAAAAACAAAAGTTGCATACTTACCACAACAATAGATCCATCTTGTCTGATTTTCATCCGATTCAGCATATAGGACATTGGATCCAAATGGATCTGACCTCCACACAGAATGTGCAGCATCCAAGATTCCAGGACTCTGACTCCTTCTCTACTCATAATTTCCTGTACTGCAATCCAATACCTCAGACTGTTTACCCTAGAAAAGTGCCTACCTACTACTGGGAAAAACTGGAAACCCTAAATGCAGAAACTGAAGAGGGACCCAGGGAAAATAGTTAACATCATGAGGCAGTATTGGTCACAGACAACATTGGTCACAGCCAGGGTGTAGAGGGGAGGTCACCTGAACATCTCAAAGCTATCCATACAAGATAATTTGGATTAAAGTTGGGAGGTTGAACCAGACAAAAATCAGACAATATGGATATATCATTATGGTAAGTACATAATTCTTGTATCCAATGTTGTTTTTGTCCAGCAGAACATATGGGACAGATTCCTAACTGTCTTACAAAGTGGTATCAAGGAAGGACATTCCTGAGGATGGTGGGGCCAAAAGAAGAGCAAGACCTGGATTGTACATCCAATTTATGAGTAACAAGGTATGCACAGTGAACTACGTCATTCCTGAACAGATTATATCAATTGGTAGTCTCTAAGAAAAAGCTGTTGAGGTAGCCACTGCTCTGGTTGAATGGGCCTTTGGTTTGGACTATAACTGTAAAGTCAACGAGTCATAGACAAAAGAGATGCAATTTGATAACCATTAGGACAGTGTAACTTTTGTAACAGCTCTACCAAGCCTAGTATTACAGTAAGCAATAAACATTTGATCAGATTGTAGTTTTTTGTTTAATGCAGATAGAATCTGAGATGGTGATGCACATCTAGCATGTGTAGAATGTATTCCTCTTTGTTTGAAAACGTAGGAAGAAACACTGGTAACTCTAAGGATTGATTTAAATTAGTTACAGGTGCCACCTTTGGGAAGTAGGATGAATTAGCTCAGACAGAAACCCAATCCTTACGGAAAAGCAAGTATTGAGGCTTACATGAGAGTGTCTGTAATTCCAAAATCTGTCTTGTGGAGACAATAGTAACTAAGAAAATCATTTTCTAACTCAAATATTTAATATCTACAGCAGTCACAGGTTCAAAGGGAGGTTGAGTTAGAGCCTGGAGCAAAATAGTAATATCTCAGGGAGGTATGGGATCTCTAACTGAGGGATGTAGCAGAAAGGTTCCTCTATGAAAAGCTTTTAAAAATTTTAAGGAGGCCACAGAAGATTCATTGTGTCTGGTATGAAAGTTGGAAATTGCTACCATCTGAACTTTGATGGTAGAACAGGCAGAACCCCATTTAAAATGTTCAGCTAAAAATTCCAGAACCCATGGAAAGGGGGCAGAGAAGGGATCCAAGCCCTTGGCTATCACACAGATTTTTTTTCCATTTACTGTTGTAAATATTTTCTGTAGTAGGTTTCTGAGAGGCTGTTATATCAATAACAGTATTGGAAAGCCTGGCATCTCTGCCTATAGTCAAAATTGAAAGAACCAAAACAATTAATTTCATGGTAGTCTGGTATGGGGGAGACAGTCCAGAGGGATGAGATACAAGGTCTGGATATCATTCCAGCATCCATGGCAGATGTACTAGTAGAGGCACAGAAAGGGAAATCATATTTATCGAGGCCAAAAGGGGGCAATGAGGATCACTTTGGATTTGCATTGTCTGGCTTTCAGAATGAATTTGTTCATGGGCTAATGAGGGAAAAGAAAAGCATACAGGAGGGGCCATTTGTGGACTTGAGTGTCCCTTGGTGATTGACCATGTGGAGGGATCAGGTCTATGTCATTGCTGCACTTGCTCAGGTAGAAGGCAGATAGATTGCAGAAAGGTTGGCCCCAGTGGCTAAAAATCAGAGTTGCCACTGTTAAGATTAAGAGACCACTCATGAGGAGTTAGAATAGTCCTGCTCAACTTGTCAGCTAGAACACTAGAACACCTCAGAATGTGCATTGCTATCAGAAAACAGTGTGAAGACATTGTCCACTGCCAAATGCTCATGGTCTCTTGACACAGTGGGTAAGAACAGGTTCCTCCTTGTTTGTTGATGTACCATACTACAGCCATATTGTCTGATTGTATGGAGTTCACAATCATGGGGAGGACATCCTAGAAAGCCTGCAATGGTAGGAGGACCACTCTCATTTCCAAGACACTGATGTGAAGATTGATCTCTAAGTTCGACCATGCACCTTGGATCATTCTCCCTTCGAAATATCCCCCCATCCTAGAAAGGCGGTGTCCATGGTCACTACTGCTATTGGTGTATCTGATTGAAAGGGTCGCCCTTGAGTTACTGAAAGAGAGGTAATCCACCAAACAATGTGCTGTCTGCAAATTCTTGTGAGTCGAATCCTGGCAAGCAAAGGGTAAAATTTCTGAGAACAGTGAACTGCAAGTGTCCATTGAAGAATTCACACGTGGTAATGAGCTAAGGGAACCATTAATATGGAGGAAGCCATGAAAACTAGCAGACTTAGTATTGATCATGCTGGAGCATGGAGATAATGTAATACCTGCAAGGCTATTTGATGTAGGGAACAAACTCTGTATTAGGGAAGACTGACAATTTGTAGAGTTGTATCGAGGTGACATCCAATAAATTCTATATGTTGTACTGGAAATAACTGAACTGACACTTGCGAATATTTATGGATATGTCTACATCTAGTAAGCACTGGAGCAGAAGGTCCAGATGACGTACCAGAGGATGCCTGGATGTAGCAATTAGGAGCCAATTATCTAGGTAGGGGAAGGCTTGGATCTTCAGCATGTACAAGTGAACTGCCACCACTACCATTATCTTGATGAACACCCTGAAGGCTGTAGTGAGACCAAATAGTAGGGCTCTGAACTGGAAATGATTAACTCCCAGCTGGAAACAGAAAAGCCTCCCGGACTGCTTCTCTATTTTCCACGTGATAGTAAGCATCCTGTAGATCTAGCAAGCACATCCAATCATTCTTCTCCAGAAGAGACAATATGGACTGAATTGTGACCACCTAGAATTTTGTCTGTTTTACAAACTGGTTGAGATGATACAGATCCAAAACTGGTCTTAGGCCCCCAGTTTTCTTTGGAACTAAAAAGAACCTTGAGTAGACTCTAGATCCTAATTAGTCTTTGGAGACCAGTTGGGTGACACTTTTTCTAGCAGATTGGAAATCTATAGTGCTGCTGGTTCCCACTGACTGGTTGGAATGCTGGGAATCACCTTCTTCTTTACTAGAGGAAAAGAAAAGGGAATAGAATAGCCTCTGAAAAATATATTTTGCACCCACTTGTCTTTTGTTAATTCTAGCCAGGCTTGGGGGTGCAGAGATAAGTATCCCTCAACTGACTCCAGAGTGCAGCAGTTGAGCAACCCTTGAGGGAAGCTGAGAGGGCCTCTTGGTAAACAAACTATAGAAGCCCTGATTATGCAGTCTGCCTCTGCCTCTTGGGTGACATCCATTAAGATTCCTTCCACCTCTGCCACATGCAGGTCTATCACCAGGATAGCGACTTGTGAAACCACATATTTTTTCCCCACTGTCTGACTCCTGGCATAGGATCATTGAGGCTGGGAAAAACAAATGCCTACTGCAGATACAGTATTACCATCTTGTTGACTCCTAGTCAAATTGTCAAACTTAGGGCCAAGAAAGCATAGAGCCATTATAAGCAGCACTGATGAAAGACATCTTAAAGCCTTCAGCAAAATCATAAAGATGCATCCAGACGTGTCACTTGACAGTAAGACCTGTGCCTGCCACTCAAGCCAAGCCATTGGCTGCAGTAGAGATGAGATTCATGGCTACATTAGAGGATGACTACGAAAGCTGGGAGTCCACAGTATTTTGGATATCTGCAGGTAAAACTCCAGAAACAAACTTGGACATTTCTTTAGTCAAGTCCCTCTGAAATATGATGACACTGCGTATGCTCCTTTCCCAAATCTGTCCAATGCCCTAGACTCCCTGTTAGGGGGATAGACAGAAGAACACTCCTCATACAATTCCTTCTTTGTGGCTGCAACTACAACCATGACATCCACCAGAGGACCTTTACTTCAATTCTTTCTGTCCTTGAGAGCTGCTAAACCTCTGTCTGTTTTCTTGGAGATGGGCTCTGCCATGCCAGAGTCTTTACAAGCCTGTTCCTCAGAAGATCAACCAGTGGATGGTACCCCCCAAGACAAAGCTGAGCTGGAACCAAAGGCTTTCAGAAATACAGCTTTGTCTGGAGAGGGATCTTCAGTAGACCATCCCCCTCTCTGTTTCATAAGTTCAAGCATTTCACCAAAGGTGATATCCCCTGAGGTAGACCTTGGTGAATCCTCACCTTCATTCAAATCTGTATCCTCTGTGACAGACTGGGGAGGATTCTATGTGCTTTTCCTTACGCGTCTGTTTCTTGTGAACTAATTCTGTTGAGGAAACAGATGGTTCAGATTTAGACTGGCAGCTGATCTAGGAAGTAGTTCCAGAAGCTTGTGGTGCCAACTATTCCTGTCTGGCAGGATGAAAGGAAGATGTTACATGATCCACTTAGGGCCTGGGCAGAAACAAACTCCAACAATGTGTCCTCTGTATGGATAAAACAAAAACCCCTTCAACTACCTCAAGGGTCTAAAGTTGCCTATGGAACCAAGGATCTGAAGAGGAGAGATAAACCATGATCCCTAGCATCACCAGCCCCAAAGACGGCCTCGGACACAAACGTCTATTGCTGAGGTCCATAAGGGAAAAGATAGTTCCAAGAATCCCAGGGTTAAACTTTCTACCTGGAGTTCAGCACTGACTCTGTGACTCCAAGTCCCTTACTGATCTGAGGGCATTTGAGCTGAGAGAGATAAGGAAACTGCTGGCACTGAAGATGAAGGAAATACCGGTGCTGAAGGAGGCACTTTGGAATGGTTGGATCCAGAACTGCTGGAGCCAATGGACTGGCCACAAGTGAAAGATGTGTAGGGGCAGGATGGCCAATGGAAATGGCACTGACAAAACCACGGGCTGGATCTGTGTCCTCAAGAATTTTCTCATCATCCTGTCAACATTGTACGCCATCAAGCTCTGACATGATTGGGTAGACAAAGACACTGAAGAAGACCTGGAATATCTTTTCTCCTGCAAGACTGGAGAATGTAACCTGGGGCTCACTGGTTCCAATGAAAATCAGGGCCAAGGAGAGGATTGTCTGGACCGAGATGTTGTTGGTTCCGATCTCCTAGCTGATTTTGTTATGGGTCCAACTGGAACTGACTGATCCAAAGATTGTTTAGATAAAGAAGGAGACTGGTCTTATTCCTTCTCTTTATGTTTACTTTTTTCTTTCTCTTTCCCTTATGCTTGTCTGAGGCCTTATTTGATGACTGAGCCCTGTCGTACTTCTTAGCAGGGGAGGAAGAAGAGGTAGGCACAGTAGTAGTAGTCCCTGTTTGTGGAGGGAGAAGTCCCTTCACCATCAATTTGTCACAGTGAGCTTGTAAGTTTCTATCACTAAAAGATGCACACAAAGAGCACTGCATATCCGAATAGGCAGTGCCCAGCAGTAAAAACAAAGTGTGAGGATCTTGAGGGGGCAAATGATGCCCATATTCTGAACATTTCTTAAAGGCTTGAGATTCACCCATAATGATAAGGAGAAGTTGAACAGGAGGAACACTAGCAAAAATATTGTAAAGTATTATGAAATATTACAGCCAAAAAGTTTGACAATAATCTAAAACTCTACGAACAGTAATAAGCAGTAACTTAGAAGTCTCTCTAATAAACATGTTAACTGTTACTGATACACTACTAATACTATTTTAATCTATATCTACAAAAGAAGCTAAATTCTATACTAAAACTAGAGGGAAACAAGTCTCATGGTAGAGGAGGAGTAAGATATAAAGGGTTTTAACTATCTCAAAAATAAGAAAACTGACTTAAGCACAAAGGATACAAGAGCCTTCAAGAATACGTCTGAAGTCTTCAGCTGACAAACAAGATCTGAGGTACTGGATTGTAGTACAGCAAATTATGTGTAGGGGAAGAGTCAGAGCCCTGGAAGCACGGAAGCTTCAAATTTGGTGCTGAGGTTGAATCTGTTTGGATCTGATGTCCCATATGCTGAACTGGACAAAAACAGACAACATTGGATGACAAATGATATTGGTGCTAGGACTAAAAAGACTTCAAATACTACTTTATCTTTCTCATGAGGAGTCTTGCCAAGGGTATCGTGAGAATCATGGATGCCATGGGACCCAAAATCCAGAGGTATTCCCTCACAGGGACTGAAGTCTGAGTGGAAAACTGTTAGAAAAATATGTATTAATGTGTGTATGCTTAATGCCAAATTAATAATCAAGTGTTTTTAATATGCTTTTCATTCTATTTTTCATGCACTGTGATTTATACAATTTGAGTTTCATATGAGACTGAAAAGATGCTTTTCTAAAACTGCAGCATGCTTACTGAAACTTGCAAGTTGCCCTCTGACCTAGTAACTGCTAGCACAGCAATATTCTTGTTTATGCCTTGTGGAAATGTACTTGAGAAGCAGGTGTTAATCTGCTAGGTCAGAAGCATATGAATGAACAATACGCTATATTATAAATGTAATGATTCTAGACAAACAGCCTTGTCCAGATAGCTGCAGTAATTTAGAGATAAGGTAGACAAAAGATTATTAGAGAAATGAACTGCTAGCATTGTGCTTGATTTAGCCGTAGTATCTTGAATGTAACATAACAAGTATCTAACTGAAAGTAACCAAGGCCATGTTGTTTTCCTCAGGAAGTTTCACACAAAAATTGTTTAAATCAGCAGAAATTCATGGGAAAGATGGTCAGCAGATGATGATGAAAAGGTGGTAATCTGTTACTTCAGCATGGTAGGACAGGATTAATTTGATAAGCTATAAAAATGAATGCATTTCCTGTTTCTGGTTAGACAAACTCTGTATTAGCACGTTTTGTCTCCTTGCTGCAAGATTAAAGTGCCTTAACCTGAACCTACAGTGTTTTGATCATTTTTAAAGTATATTTTTCCTATGACAGATTGGTCCTTCGGACCGGAAACGTATCTCTCGCTCTAGTCCTAGGTCAGAATTGGACCCGGTGGCATGCATCTATACGGAGAAGAGGCCAAATCGGCTCTTCTGTTTTGAAAGACCTCCGACTGAATTGTCGTTCGAAAGAGGCCAGCCACTGTTTCTGATCTGGGATCGGAGGACGAGTCAACGATCCAGTGGATCAACTCACGGAGGGTCAGGTAAGGAGGAATTACCTTATTTCTGTTTTAAAATCAGGGGCTAGTTATAGAACTGTTTTTTGTCAGGTAAATTTGCGTATGCAAATTAGGGACAGAAAAAGGGATTACTGTTTTTTGTCATAGATCAGGGAAACAGAATAGGTAGACAGTTATTCTAGATAAACTGTGAAAAGGTGTAGACTTGTGGTACCACGTGATAGAAAGGGTTATGTAACAATTTACAGCTTAGCTAAGACACCAATGGGAAATCAGTGCACAAAAAGTTCCCGGGACACGCCCCTAACTGAAGACACGAAGTATATGCAATTACAGCGTGCCGATAATGTTAAATATTACACCAAATGGGTTGATAAGTATAAATTTGAGGGTAATTTAGATAAACTTGCACTTCTGAAACTTGTAAAACAGTTAAAAATAGACGCAAAAGGTCAATTAAAAAAGCAGAGACAATTAGGAGTCCCTCAGGCGCATAGGTGGCTTGAGGAAGCAAATTGTAGGGAGCAGAGAATTAAAAATTCAAAGACAATGTTCTTAGACAAAGAAGACAATAACTTAGTAATAGCAACGGCCCCTCCTTCGCTCCCTCCACTTCCATTACCAGAATATGAAGCGAGTGGACGAGCTGATCCACCTCCGCTATACCCAGCTGTCCATGCAAAAGCACAACCGTTTGTCAGGGATCCTATCGAGATCAGGTCTCGAACACGCGACTTGAGGAGGGAAATTGAATTAAATGAATTAAATAGAGCATCACAGGCTATGAGTGAAGAAGAGATGTGTCCGCTCATAGAAGTACCGAATCCTCAGGCAGGACAGGCAGGACAAGATCCGACTCTTTTAGTTTATAGACCGTGGACACAGGAAGATATCTGGAAAGCCATGGAAGGTATTCCCCACCCAAAAGTGAATTTTAGAAAATTTTAGAAGACTTACAGGGTATGAGATTAAGTTACCATTTAAATGGAGAGGAAGTAGAAAAAGTAGTTAGACAAATTGTGGGTCCAGATTGGCACATGATTAGTGGCGACTGGAATCCTCGTGACGCACAACTTAGACCTCTCCCACATACTAATGCAGAACTGGATGGCATAGTGAAAGGTCTGACAGACCGAATCTCTGAAAAGTGGAAGCCTAGGGCTGATTGGACTTGCATTAATCAATGCATTCAACAGGAAGGTGAAACAGTTGATAGATATTATGCTAGACTGTTAGAGTGTTTTAATAATCACTGCGGAATGCAGATACCAGAAAACCAGACACATGATTCCTCATATGAACAACAGTTAAAGAACGCATTCTTGAAGGGTAGTATAACTCCCATTAGTAGCTTTATTACGAAGTATATGGTAGATCATCGAACAAGTAGATTACAGCCATTACTTGAATATGCTAGACATGCAGAAAGACATTTTAATAGTAAAAAGAAAAAGAAAACTCAAGTATTTTCAGCAGAAGATGGGTCAGAAGTATTTGTAGTGCAAACTGGGAAAAAGGGTAAGAAAAATACCCAGGGAAATAAACAATCTGACAAACGATCAGAAGATTTCGAGGAAAGAAAGAAAAAGGGTGAGTGTTTTAAGTGTGGGAAAAAAGGACATTTAGCGAGGGATTGCAGGCTAAACAAGAAGGCGACTACAGAAAATAAGGAGGATGAGGAATGACTATAATGATAGTCAGGAATCATCAGAAGAGAGTGAGCAGGGAAAGGTAAGTGTAAATGTGATAGCAGGAGAAGCGGATGTGACACAAGGGGTAGAGGATGTATATGAATACACAGACGTAGAAGAAAATGAAATTTTAGACCTAGCTCTTTTGAGCTTAGAGCTTTACTTAGCAGACACAAAACTGGAAGTGACGCTTCTGGTAGAGGGGAGGGAAGTTAAATTTTTGTGTGACTCAGGGGCTTCACAAACCCTGATACACCCTTCCAAACTACCGGAAGATACAGAATCACCAGATTATATATTCGCGAAAGCAGCTAATGGACAGCTGTACCGGGAGCCACTCTCCCATGACATAACAATAACAGACCCGTATCGGGGATGACTCAGAAAAGTAAAATTGTAGTTTCTGCAAAATGCCCAGTAAATCTTTTGGGTAGAGATTTGATGCAGATATTTGGCATAGCCGTAGTTCCAACCATGCAGGGTATGGAAGCACAGCGACAAATGGACACTTTTGTAGTGCGACCGGAGGGTGAAATGTATTATTGGTACAGCCAGGACTTGGTTATGACTGGTCCAGGGGCAGTAACCGAAGAACTGATGAACGTAGCCATCAGCAAGTTCCCCTCCCTCGACATTGACAAACAGCATTTGTTGCATTGTACTCTATATTACTGTAATAGACCAGGACCTGATAAAGATTATGAACAAGAATTGTTTCAAAACCATGCAAACAGGCTAGTATTGCGAAACTTGTATTGGGATGCAGAAGGAAACAGTGTAGCAAGCTGTTCATTGCCCCAGGAATTTTTAGCACTTTACAAATCTAATCGACTGCCACATGTTAGTTTGACTAAGAACAAAACTTTAAAATGGGCAGACTTAGGTGAGAAAGTCACAAGGTGGGAAAAGCAGACAGAATTAGAGCTCTCCGAACAAGGAGTACAGAAACAGAAATTGAACTGGATCACACAAACACACCCAGCTGTACACTCACAGGCTAGTGAGAATAGCTGAGTATTACTCTTATTGGAAGAAGAGGAAAAAGCCTTGCGGGACATACCAAGCATTCTTTGGTCAGCAGGGAAATCAGATGTAGGACTAATACGAACAGCAGGACCAGTTACCATAACGCCAAAGTCAGCATTTAGGCCCCAGAAAAGACAGTATCCCTTGAGAAAGGATGCTGAGGTAGGAATCAAGCCTATCATAGCAGCCTTACTTAAGGAAGGAGTTTTAATAGAATCCCCTGATTCACCATGTAATACACCTTTATTTCCTGTCAAGAAAGCAAACGGGGAATGGCGTATGGTCCAAGACTTACAAGCTGTGAATAATGCAGTTATACCCAGGGCACCAACGGTGCCAGATCCACACACCTTACTGAATGATTTAAAGCCAGAACAAAAATATTTTTCAGTGGTAGACATTAGTAATGCATTTTTCTCGATACCGATACACCCTGACAGCCAATATTGGTTTGCATTTACATTTCAGGGAAAGCGGTACACATATACCAGATTACCACAGGGATATTGTGAAAGTCCAACAATATTTGCACAGGAAATGGCAAGCAACCTGGCGGGATTTATCCCACCGAAAGGTAGTCAGATTCTACTTTATGTAGACGACATTCTGCTGGCAGCCCCCACCCAGCAGGAATGCAAAGAGGACACGATAGCTTTATTACAATTTTTAGCTACTCAAGGTCACAAAGTAAACAAAGACAAGCTGCAGCTTTGGAGAAAACAAGTTAAGTACTTGGGATATGTAATATCCAAAGAAGGTAGAATATTAGATGAAGACAGAAAAACAGCAGTTTTACAAGCACCTAGACCAACTACCAAGAAGGAAATGATGTCCTTCCTGGGAACTACTATTTTTTGTCGGAGTTGGATACCAAACTATGCTTTGGAATCTGCTCCACTGGCTGATTTAATATTTAAAAAGCCGATGGCAGCACAAGATTTATTACAATGGATACCTGAAGCAGAAGCAGCTTTCTGTAAGCTGAAACAATTGATAGCATCATCCTTAGTTTTAGGATTACCAAACTATAACAAGCAGTTTATCCAAACTGTAGATTGTAAGCAAGGTTATATGACATCAGTATTGACACAGCAACATGGGGACAAACAACGCCCCATAGCTTATTATTCATCACAGTTAGATCCAGTGGCGCGGTCCTTGCCCCACTGTGTACAAGCAGTAGTTGCAGCTGCAATGGCAGTGCAGGCTTCAGCCTCAGTAGTATTATTCCACCCTCTCATATTGAGGGTGCCTTATGCAGTCGCAATTATTTTACTGCAAGAAAAAGTAGCATATCTTTCTCCAGCTAGGCATCTTTCCTGTATGACCATACTGTTGAGCCAACCTCATATGACAATTGAACGATGCACAACTTTGAATCAGTCAGCTTTGCTTCCAACCCCTGCAGATGGCAAACCACACTGCTGCCTGCAGGAGATTGAACAAAATACATTACCTAGACAAGACCACACGGATGTTCCCTTGGATGATGCCGAGGTGACATGCTATGTGGACAGCTCGTGCAGGAGGGGTCCTACAGGACAGAACCTGGTGGGGTATGCAGTCGTTTCTGATACTGAAACTTTAGAAGCAAGATCTTTACCACACAACTTATCTGCACAAGCAGCAGAATTGATTGCCTTAACAAGGGCATGTACCTTAGCAAAAGGTAAGAAAGTGAACATTTATACTGACAGTCAGTATGCTTTTTCTACTGTACATGTTTTTGCGCAACAGTGGAAAAATAGAGGAATGATAACATCTACTGGTAAACTGATTAATCATGCAACTTATTTTAGACTTGTTAGATTCAATTCAGTTACCTAAAAAAGTAGCTATTTGCAAATGCGTAGCTCATACAAAACAACAGGATAGAATTTCAAAAGGTAATGCATGGGCTGATACAGCTGCAAAGCAGGCAGCCTCAGCCACAGAAACTTTTCTTTTGAGTGAGGAATTACAACCCTCAGAGACTTTAGATTTAGAAATGTTAAAAACAATGCAGACACTTACTACAAATATTGAGAAACAAAAGTGGATAAAACGAGGCGCAATCCTCGAAAAGGGACTGTACATCTCCAAGGAAAAGAAACCGATTTTACCATCTAATTTGTTTAGATATGCAGCGTTGTTGAGCCATGGGCAGAGCCATGTCTCAACAAGGGGAATGGTACAGTTAGTGAATACAGTGTTTACAACCTACGGGTTTACAAACTATACAAAAAATTTTTTTGCAGCATGCCATGTTTGTAACAAGCATCATGCACAAGGGGCATTGAAGCCTAAGCGAGGGAATTTTCCTACACCACCATATCCGTTCCATACTATCTGTATGGATTTCATAGAATTGAATAAATGTGAGAATAAGAAGTATTGCCTTGTTATTATAGACACGTTTTCCAAATGGGTAGAAGCGTTTCCAACTAAAAATCCAGATGCAGCTACTGTTGCAAAGGTCCTCGTTAAAGAAATTACACCCAGATTTGGTATACCGGAAAAGATTTATAGTGATAACGGGACACATTTTGTGAACCAAACAATCCAACAACTCAGTCGTTATTTTGGAATATTGTTAAAGAACCACTGTGTGTACCACCCTCAATCTGCAGGGCTAGTAGAGAGGCACAATGGGGTATTGAAGAATAAGCTTAGGAAACTGATAGAAGAGACACAGAAAAATTGGGTGTACTGTTTGCCTTTAGCACTGTTGAGCATGAGAACTGTTCCAAATGTAAAGGGATTAACTCCTTTTGAAACTTTGTTTGGGAGGGCATATTATACACCTCAGTGGAAACCTCTCATGTCTACAGAGCAGGAGGCTGACAGTTCACTTGCAGGATATATGAGACGATTTTTGAATAACAAACTTTTGCAGTTAAATTCTGTTTCAGATAAAGAGCAATTGAAATCGGAAGCACCAGTAGCCTCAGGCACTTGGGTCTGGGTGAAGATTGTGAAACGGAAGAATTGGAGTTCTCCGAAGTGGGAAGGTCCGTACCAGGTACTACTGTCGACACCCACTGCAGTCAAGATCGCAGAGTGAGCTTCTTGGATTCATTTGACGCACTGTAAACTGGTTAAGAACTTTGAACTGGACAAAAACTTTGTTACTGTTGCACAACAAGAACAAAATGGTCAGATAGAGAGCGAGTAGAGACATTGAGCAACCTCAGAAAACTTGCATTATTGTTTTTATTGCAATATTGATCACACTGTTCTTTTTGCTGTGGCCGTTCTTTTTTCCTGCCACAAAGGTTGAACTGATTAGACGTAATGAACCAAACATAGACTGGCATCAGAACTTTAACACTTATCAGGCAATTACACGTGTGTACGCAGGGACTTTTAATGTTTCGAACTGCTGGCTCTGTACAGCCATACCAACAGCATACGGGGGTTTATTAATGACTGCTATCCCCTAGGGGTCAATGAGACCTGGGAAAATCTGTTTTTTGACACAGTCGCTATTAAAGCACAAGATAAGGTAGCACTGTATTTGCCTGTGACACAAAAAGGAATTGTATGTTTTTATAAAAATGACTCCATCCAAGTTGGATGGAGTAAATGTAATGTTACAGTGCAGTATAAATGTTATAGAAAACCAAATGATTTAAGTGCATCTTGTAGTATAGATTATGACTCATTTTTGAAATCTATGCATAAAACTCTTGATCAGGTACAGCATAATCCTGTACTTTTCAAACAGTTGTCAGTGATAGATAGGAAAATGTTTCATGCAGGGCAGTCATTTCGTAACAAAGTAATAACTAAGGTAGAAGACTGTTATTTTGTATGTGGTAAAAAAGCATATAAATGGTTACCTGAGAATTGGTCTGGCAGTTGTTTTTTGGGGTACCTGGTTCCGGCCATCCGACACACTGCAGTTTTACCTCAGGGGAGTATTCGAAATACTCGAGACATAACCAAAAAGACTGTTAAGAAACCTGAGAATCCAGTGGGACGAATCGAAGCAGGGTGGAAAGACCATCATAATGTGGGAACCAAACTTGTGCACATGGACTTGAGTGATGCTGTTATATCCTGGGCAGGTATATCACCCATGTATGGCGGAGTCAAATCAATATGGGAGCTGCGAAAACTGTCCAAACTTCTCGAAATAATGAGTAATGCACCTTTTTCTGCCCTTGAACTGATAACTGATGAACTGAATGCCATGAGAACTGTAGTGCTTCAAAACCGAATGGCTCTTGACTTCACCCTAGCGGCAAGAGGCGGAACTTGCGCTTTAATCAAAGAAGAGTGCTGTGCGTTCATTCCTGACCATCAGCATGAGATCAACGACCACCTTGAGGTGATTCAGCAAGTGTCGTCCATAACCAAACCAGGCCCAAACCCTCTGACAGAGTTTTTTCAGAATGCCTTCGGGGGGGTGGGGCTCCATTTTTATGAACATATTGATTGCTATTGGGGTAGGATTACTCTTAATAGGAGTTTGTATTTGTTGCGGAATCCCCTGCATGTAGAAATTAATTAAAGAATTCATAGCTATATCCATATCTGAGACTATGTATCAAAGTACTGAATTTGAAGAGCTGCTAGAATGCGAGACATTTTCATAAAAGTTTAAACTAAATGACTTTTTTAACTGCAAATCCTGAATGGAAGAGGTTAGGAAAAGAAGCAAGCTGTTTATCCTTTTTCTTGAAAATAGAATAAAAAGTATGAACAGGAGGGAGATGTTAGAAAAATATGTATTAATGTGTGTATGCTTAATGCCAAATTAATAATCAAGTGTTTTAATATGCTTTTCATTCTATTTTTCATGCACTGTGATTTATACAAATTGAGTTTCATATGAGACTGAAAAGATGCTTTTCTAAACCTGCAGCATGCTTACTGAAACTTGCAAGTTGCCCTCTGACCTAGTAACTGCTAGCACAGCAATATTCTTGTTTATGCCTTGTGGAAATGTACTTGAGAAGCAGGTGTTAATCTGCTAGGTCAGAAGCAAATGAATGAACAATACGCTATATTATAAATGTAATGATTCTAGACAAACAGCCTTGTCCAGAGGATGGGAACCTCTGCAGCTGCAGTAATTTAGAGATAAGGTAGACAAAGGATTATTAGAGAAATGAACTGCTGGCATTGTGCTTGATTTAGCCGTAGTATCTTGAATGTAACATAACAAGTATCTAACTGAAAGTAACCAAGGCCATGTTGTTTTTCCCAGGAAGTTTCACACAAAAATTGTTTAAATCAGCAGAAATTCATGGGAAAGATGGTCAGCAGATGATGATGAAAAGGTGGTAATCTGTTACGTCAGCATGGTAGGACAGGATTAATTTGATAAGCTATAAAAATGAATGCATTTCCTGTTTCTGGTTAGACAAACTCTGTATTAGCATGTTTTTGTCTCCTTGCTGCAAGATTAAAGTGCCTTAACCTGAACCTACCGTGTTTTGATCATTTTTAAAGTATATTTTTCCTTTGACAAAAACCTAAGAAACAGATCTAGATAAAGATCTGCTGTTTCCTGTGGAAGAAAAGCTCTTTGAACTGTGTGGTGTCTAATGAATGTTCTTTTGGAACCTCAGCTTGTATAAGAGATTTCTCACCCAAGAGAGAGAGGGAGACCTGACACTTTGAAAAAGACTGTAAAGAGAAGCAAGTCATCTAAAAATGGAAGAATGTGGATACCATGCAGCCTGTTATAACTGAAGCTAGACTTTGTGAATACTCTTGATGCAGTTGAGAGTCCAAAGGGTAAGGCAGAGAGCCAATAATGTGATCCAGACACACAGATGCTTAAGAAAACCTATAGAGTCTGGATGAATAGAAACAGGATTGCAAGCATCTTTTAAATGCAGTACTGCCAGTAAATTTGAATGAGGAAGAAGAGGTAACTGGCTGTAAAGTGACATCATTTTTAATTTGGGCACTATCACAAACAGATTTATGAAAGAAACTGGTCTGCAAGCACTTTTTTCCTTGGTACTAAAATATTGTTGAAGGAGGAATTTCCTCCCACTGCCATCTGAAATCTTGATGATGGGGTAAATCTTAACATACCAAACAGACGTCGGTTACTGCTTAAATATCTGTTTATCTGCATTTTGTTAAGATGTTTATTTTGCTTTTTGCCAAAACTGGATGAGAAGTCAAAAGAATCACTTTGAAAATTTGGAAAAGGAGGGCTAAAAAATCTTAAGAGATTCCCTGAATCAAACTTAACGCTTTCATCACACTTTAACACTTCTGCAGCAGAGGGGTCAAAAACTAAATCTCTATCCAAACAACAATTTAAAATCTCATTTTTAACATAATCTGGGAAGTTCTGCAAATCCAGCCACACAAACCTATTTGAAACAGGACCAGTGGTAACAGACTAAATTATTTAAGGCAGATTTTTCCTCACAATAAGAGATTGCAGATAAAATCGTTCTCAAGCTTTCACAATTAGTCAAAACAAACTTTAAAATATGAGCCTGAGAGTTAAAAATTCTGAAAATCTAAGCTGCAGAAGCCTATACCTTTTCCCCATACTATTCAATTATCTTCCCATCCTTATCAGAAAGAGTAGGATTGGAATTAACTAATTGCTTAGCAGCAGCAGCAGGATTAACGAAAGCTACAGGTGCTGGGTCAGGTTTGGGAAGAGTGTATAAAAAAATGAAATGACTGAGGAATTTATAGAACTTATCTGACTTTTTTAGGGGCAGCTTGCTGACTGCCAGGAAAATCACTGGTAGTAACACACACATCTTCCAAAGCTGAAAGAAATGGAGTAATGCATGAAGGTTCTGAAAATTCCTTCTGTAACAGGCCATAGCATTTTCTGAGGGACTGAGAAAACTCAGTGCTCTCCCACTGAAAACACTGGCACATTCTAGAAATAGTCTTACAGAAAGAGAAACCTCCACAGGGAGAATAAGAAATTGAGCCTTCCTGTGAGTCTGAATCAGTAAATCTGAGGAGAAAACCCTGTGTCTGAACCTTCAGCTTCCTGTCCAGATTCAGAATGTTGAATCTCTTCAGGAGAAGAGATATTCCTCTTCCTTTTACCAGAAACTATTTTATAAGAGGTATCAAGAGCCTGAAGTAAACCCTGAGCAAGACCCAGTAAACTACTCTTGTCTAAGGAAATTTGAAGAGGACTAGATACATGTTTAGTTTTCTGTTTATTTTTGACAGGAAAACAGGGCCAGAAGTGTTATTAATGGCTGCAGGAGCTTTCACAGGGCTGGGCACAACAGCCTGACAAAAGAGGGAAGCCTTTCCTGTTCCATCTCCCAGGACTGACATGAGTGGCTTTCCCTTACATGCTGAGGGGACCCCAACAGCCACAGAGGGCATGGCCAATCCCCAGTCCATAGTGGCTGTAGGTGCTATACTGCAGGGATATGGGATAAAAGATGAGTGGTCTGAGGTACAGCAAATGGCCAGAGCAGAGTCACCCACCTGCAGGTGAGGCAGATTGCTAGACTGTTATGATGGCAAAGGCTGTTTGCTTAACTTTTTCATTTTTTGGTCCATGTTCAAGTTTCAAATGGTGCCTCTTTTCTTGGAAAAACAAGCAACAAAAGACGATAAAATGTCAAATTCTTTAAATGTCAATTATTTCACATAAAATAGAATAAAAACACTTTAAACATGTTACCATTTCCAAAATGTAAAATAAATAAAACTTCTCCACAGGAAAAATGGTTTTTAATTACTTTAAACAATTTTTAAACTGACAAGAAAAAAACAGCGTCCTCATTCAAAAATACATTACAGTCTTGTGACACTCCATTAAAACACAAATTCCTAGCTTTAGAATAACTTTCCTAAACATGAAAATATTAATAAACAAACATCTTTTTAATGCAAGGTTGCCCCCAAAGGGAAGTTATCTGCCTAGCAAAGGAACAGCACAAGCCAATTACCAATCCTTGAAAGTCTCAGGGGAACATATTGTTTGATGGAAGGAAATCTGTGAAGGGCTTAGCATCCAAACTTGTCTTTTTAGTTAGCTCAGCTTCAGCTAACAGTTTGTACAACTGGAAGATGCCTTGAACCTTCGGAATCTGACTGGCTGTTATATCCTGTACAGGATATAACCCATACAGCTAAGGCTACTGCAGCAGTGATAAATATGATGAACATCTGACATTCCTTGGCTTCAGGTTTCTTGTTGCAATTCCAAGGACCAGAAGAGAGATTTTCAGAACAGTGAGACCATATGTGCAAATTTAGGGAGTATATACTATGTCCATGGTTGTGGTACCAACTCTGAAGTACAGTGTGATCTTGAAGTTTGTGTGTGTGTACACACACACACACACACACACACACACACACACACACACATACATACATGGTTTACCTTCAAATGCCTGTAAATGACATATGCAAATGCACTATTGTGCGACTCAAAACTGCGAAAAACATAATGT